>NW_022589725.1:20237448-20649401 GCF_004348235.1 Phoca vitulina | reverse complement strand
TAAAATAAAAAAAAAAAAAAAAAAAAAAAAAAAAAAAAAAAAAAAATGCCAAAAAAAAAAAAAAAAGTAGAAAGACTGAGTTTCCATCTAACATCTAATAGAAGGTAAGCTCAAGGGGAGCAGGGACATAAATGTGTGCCTAGCACCTAGAACAGTGCCTAGCACATATAAACTTTAAATATATATTTGTTGAGTGAATTAATGAAAAATATCACTAAAGAGAAAAACTTTGTGAATCACTTAGAAATCTCCATGAACATTTACCTTTATGTGTGTTTCGATTTTTATTCAAAACACAGCAAATTAACGTTTCTATTCTCTTATTACAAATGTAAGAGAGTTAAATACATCTTTTGAAATACAATAGATTCTGAAGGGGAGAATGGCACCCATACCAAGAATACAAGAGTATATGAATTTAAATGACAACCAAAAATACCCTACATTTTGTGAACCAAAGTATAGAAATATATTTCTCTGCTACATGACCTTTTTACCTTCTCTTCAATGAACATGGGACACAAAATACTTGGCATTGATTCTGTATATGCTTCTGGCCTCCTAATGACGAAACAAAACAAAACAAATTGCATAGTTGTTTGACTTCCCCTAATGCAACTTCTGCTCAAAATTTTGCCTTCGTATTGTGTTAGTGTTCAACACGCCAGGTGGATAGATGAGAAGGCATCTCACCATGACCAGGCAAAAGAATTTGGAAACAGGAGAACAGCATGAAAAAAGCAATGCTTATATTTTTCTCAGAATTATTATTTTCTCTTTTTGCCCTTACCTAAAATATCCCATATGTTCCTAAGCTATTATAGTTTTTATTCATTAGGGAAGTCATAGTAAAATACTTATTTCTGAATGAAAATGACATACTGGTTCAAAATGAGAGGAACATACATCTTGGCACGAGGGTTGACTCCAAAAAACTCCCTAGTATCACGCCATCAGCCATATGAATTTTATTTTTCTCATGGGTTCAACCCTGACAAATGATACCAGAAGATTTATGGATAATCTGGTCAATGTTTATATGGTATGTACTTGGAAGATTGAAACAAAGGCCAGATGTTTGCTTTCCAATGACCCCTGCTGCACTTGGGACCCCTGCCTCCACCACCATGTGAAACATCTGGGCTGAATTGCTAGAACATGAGAGACTAAGGGAAGAAGACACAAGCCTTCTCCGTTGAGGATACACTTGACCAGCCTCCAACTGATGTGAAAGCTGACAGCACTCCTGTAAGGTGCTCCAACTGAGATCAGATCAGCAGAACCACACAGCTCAGCCTAGCCCAAATCGCAAACAGCTGAAACATGAGCCTACAAAAAGGGTTGGCTTAGGCCACTAAATTTTGGGATAGTTTCTGATACAGCAAAAGCTAAGCTATTGCCAATGGGTTAGTCACTATTACAGCATCATATGTCCTTTACAATGCATCACAAATAGTAACTGTCTTCTTTATTGGATGTAATCTCTATGAGGGAAGGGACCTTTGACAACCTTATTTTAGCATGTATCCTCAGCTCTTATCAGTTGCTCAGAAAGTTATTTGTGGACTGAATAAATGAATCTATTTCACAGAATTATTTTGAAGGTCCATAAAGTGAATATTTCAATTCTTGGCATTTAATTTATTATGGGGATAGATTTTTGTTGTCGTTGGCTATATTATCTTCTTACAAGATAAGCAGTGACGAAGAAATAAAAAGCTATTCAGGAAGTCATTATCACATAAAAAGACAAATGCAGATCATAAGTACTTGTGAAGAATATTATGCACTAGAAAAGCAAATGAATGCAGTGATTCAAATAATAAATAAGGCTAAATTTCTGTAGTTAATGAGCTTCTTGACTATTTACTCTTTATTAACTGACTTTAAAAATTCGTAACAAGTTCAGATATTTTCCATACTATATTCAAAACACAGTCGGTACCTTTGCCAAGAAAAATATATTATTAATCTTACTTTTTCTTGATCACCCACACAAGTAATCACTATAATTATCAATAAGTTAAAGTAATGCTGGAATTTACATAAAGTCATCTAAAACTATAATCCAACAGCCACAACTGATCCATTTTATGGTCCAGTGCATGGTTAAATCTTTTATAATTAATTGGCTTGTAACTGCTGTGAGCAGCCTTCAAAAACTTAAAAAAAAATTGTCTTGTTTTTCAGAAAATGCCAAGGATAAGATGGGTAATTTGGATAGTAATTTTCTTCTCAAAACATATTTAATAATAGCTGGCAGAATTGTATTCGAAATATTATCTTCTGAATTACTTTCCAAAATTACTTTTAGACAGACGGTATTTACCTAAATCCTCATATATTATTTTAAAGTTCAGTAACAAATATCAGGTGGGTATTTCAAATATTCAACAATGCATTTAGTGAATCAATAAAATTTAAACATTTTGCTATTAATATATAGGCAGTAGTTATACATCAAATAAGATGCAGATTTGCTGTTTACTTCCAAATATCAATGTTTTTTCTACATAAAATGCATGCACCTAAGTAAAAATTTTGTAGATTTTTCCTTCATCTGCAAATAATTAAATTCATTAGCATATGTAAAGTATAAATATTTATCAGATTCCTCAGATATATATGTTATATATAACATTCACTGTAATCATAGTAGTCCTTCAAAATTTTATGTCAAGTAGGCTTTTAATACCTTCAAAGTAGTTCAAACCTGGTACACAGAGACCCTATATAGGCTAGTTTTTGTTTATGAAAGTCTTTTATTTCTTTGACTCAGTTCTTCCATCTATAAAATGAGGGTATCATCTTTTCCCTAACCATCAGCTTTATTGCAAAAAATGAGCATGATGTCTAATTTTTAAACTATTGATAGGAATATAAAGGTTTGGTTCTAGATACACTACTGAACAAAAGACGATGTTTTGTGGAATACAGGCCAACTTGATTCATGCACTGACAGGGTCCCTAGCCTTTCCCTGACCAATTTCCAAGTCACACCAATGGTAGATAGCATTTAAGAATGCCCTCAGCCAATCCCAAAAAGAATCCTGAGAAGAAAATCTACCTCCATAAGTGGTTTTAAGGTGTGGTTTGTTGACCTGTCCATTAGAATTTCCTTAAAAGGCCCACAAGAAAGAGAGAACTAAGAAAATAGCTAGTTATTAATCATTGCAAAGTTGGGATGCATATGAATTACTCCACATTTTTGAAGAATAATTCACTTTAGATGCTATAAATCTGGGGCATACCTTTACCACACTATGAAATACAAGCCTCTCATTCAGTCATTCACACTGAACATTTATTATGTGCCAGGAATCATACTAAGCATTGAAGATAAAGCAGCAAATAAAAAGGCAATATTCATGTTTTATTACAACTTACCTTCTTTGGGAGGCAGACAGAAAGCAAAGAATAAAACCTGGTAACTATAGATGATAATATCCTATGTGGGAAATATTCTGAAAAAGCAAAGATGTTCAGTGACATGATTGGTGAGAAAAGCAGGTAAGATCAAGTCAGAGACAGCCAGATTTAAATTTTATGGATATCAATCCTGCTTCAAATACCAACCAAGCTATGAGTGCAGGGTCTGAAGCCAAAATGTTGAAGTCTACATTTTCACCCCATTACATGCTGCCTGTGCAATTTTGGCTTAATCTCTCTAAGACTTTGCTTCATTAAGTGTAAAACAGACATAATGATAGCACTTATTTCATAAGATTGTAATAAGATTAAATGAATTTATGCAAATGAAGGGCTTAAAATGGCAACTAGTCACAGCAAGTGCTCAATAAACATTGTGGTACTATCTATCAGTTAATTGTTGGTGGTGGTATTTTTTTTCCTCCTGCTCATGGATTCATGTCCTTTCCTCTTCTCCATAAGATTTTTTTTTAAAAAAAAATTTTGAACTAAATCTCAGAATAGTAGGGAAAAAATCTGAGTAAAACAATAAAAAGAGGAAAACAAACAAATAAAAAGAATATTTATTGAGTTTTAAGGTCCTAGGCATGCTGTTTGGGCTTTTCACATATAATGGCTCAATCATTATCATAAAAACCCTGTGAAATGCATAAGTACCATTTATAGATCAGGAGATTGAAGGTCAAAAGTTATCACCCAAGGTCCAAAAGAATCCAGTGATAGAGCTAGCATGTCCCACAGGTAATGGAGAAGGAAGGAAGGAGGGAGGAGTATGACTAAATTTTGTTGGAAGGAAAAGAATTCTAGAACTTTTTGAGCAATGAGGAAAGAAGTAGAAATTTACACAGAAAGCTGACAAGGAAAGCATTTTGACACATTTAAAGAGCACCCAGAATTACAGACTGAGAAAAGCCTATTTTCTCTCCTTTTTTAGATCCTAAAGTACTTCATTCAATCTGGCAGCTGGCTTTCTGACTAAAGATCAAGCTAGCTTCAGAAGTGAAAGAAAATGTTCAAGTATTTAAAATACATTATTAATTTTAAAATATTGTGATGGATCCCGGCATTTTCCCCACTACAACAATATACCACCTATCTTGTCTAGAATACATTCTTATGTAATTTGAGTTAATTTCCTGGTAAGTTTTGTCTTAGAATTCCTTAAACACATAATTCAATCTAAAATACCTCTGAACATCTACAGAAAAATCTGAGAAAAAGAAATACAAACTTTTAAAAAGCAGAAGGAAAATAATATGACCAAATGTTTTCTTATAATCTTCCAGTTTATCAAATGCTCAAGATATTATTATTAATTCCTTTTCAGAATCTTCTAGGATGTGAATGCAGACTCTTCTATGCCAAGGGAAGGACTATCTGGGGTTCACCTCTGTATCATGCTCAATAAAGCATGCAGCACGCCAAAAACTTTATGAGAAATGAAGCATCATAATCTTCCTATTTGCTAGGTTTTAAAAATTATATGAAGATTTAATAACTTTTCTAGACACCCAAAGCAAACCAGAGCCTTTCATCTACACTAAAGGGTATTATTACTTTTGGAAACTGCCATAAAATGAATTAGTTAAAAATCCAGTGATGTATAGTCACAGTCCTAGAATTAGATGAAAATTGAATTCATTGTCCAACCTAGACAAGAAGATTTAAACAAGGAGATATTTACTTTGGTTCTAAATTCAGAAGCTGTTTCTGAAATAAAGTGAAGTCAGTATCCATTTTCTACCACTTTCTCATCCAAATGATAGAACAAGGAATTCTGTCTTTGATGACCAGAAACTGAGAAATCAATGAAAGATGAGTGATACAGGATTGATGGAAACAGAAAATCAGAGTGCAGGGGTAGACTTTTACAAAAGCAAAGAGCTGCCCATGAGTATTCAAACCTCAGAGGTGTCAGGTATAAGGTGCCTAAGGGGATCTTGGAGCCCTCAGTGGGAGGTACTCACATCAAACTCATTTCAATGATTACCTCCTGGGAGAGAGATTGGAGATAGAGAAGGTGATATCAGGGGAGTTTTATTTTAGCTGAATTGTTAGACTTCTTTACAATGAGAATGCTATTATTACTCATACACTTACGTGATTGAAAATTTTCAAGAAATAAACAACAAAAAAATGAGTTTATATAAAATACCCTTTGTGTTTGAGGCATGAAAACAAATTTCCAAATTCAAGACTAAGTCATTATATGAAAAACCTACCTCTGGGGAATATTTGCATTTAGGTTTAATCCTATTATATATTTGAAGGCAGACATTCTTAGTTCCTGACTTAATGTCTACATTATCATTTGTGCACAGAGGAAATGCATCATTTTCCCCCATTTTATCGCACTGAAACTATAAGCCAATAAATTATTTCCCAACATAGATACAGGAAGAAATCTGACTCAACAAAAACAAACATTTCCTACTTAAATTATTTAGCATTCTGCCATGTTATTTTTTAAAAGGCAAGAAAAGACACTTAATTATGCCAAACATTTACATAAAACTTTCTTTGATGCAAACTTACAAAAGACTCATCTGAACAGTTTATCAACATCACCACAATTCCACTTGGAAGATGCAGTTAACCATTCAAACTACATAAAAGGGAGTGATTCACTCATACAAATACGTTCTTTACACATCAGAGGGGCCAGGAGCCTAAATAATGGAACACTATGTAAGTGAATAGGAAGTGGGCAATGATTTTTTGGGGGGGGCGGAGGAGGTGGTATTTGTTTTTTTTAACAAACGGAAGGGCAGTTTGGAAAAAAATAGTTGGCAAAGCAACCATTCATTAAAAATGGACAGGTTTGCTAAGTAAAGGATGTAGCCAAGATAAATAGTACAATTTGGAGACAACTTCTTGAGTCACCACACCTTGAACGAAAAATATGTACTCATTTCTGGATTAAATTAGTTATTTCTGCTTCTACTCATAAAGGAGTAATGGGAATCAGATTACCCTCCTACCTGAAACAACAACAGCCAAGATACATGAAACAACCATTTTCTTTCTTTTTTTTTTTTTTTAAGACTGTATTTATTTATTTATTTGTCAGAGAGAGAGAGCACGCACAAGCAGAGGGAGAAGCAGGCAGGGGCAGAAGCAGGCTCCCTGCTGCTCAAGGAGCCTGATGCAGGACTTGATCCCAGGACCATGGGATCATGACCTGAGCTGAAGGCAGATGCTTAACCAACTGAGCTACCTAGATGCCCCATAACAACCATTTTTCAAGATATAGTGAACTCTGGATGATGGAAACAAATGAGATGCATCCTATGTATAACCCAAATCCAGGCACACCGGTTTTATTGTGTTTTGCTTTGTTGCTCTTCATAGATACTGCATTGTTGTTTGTTTATTTTGGTTTTTACAGATTAAAAGTTCCTGGCAACCCTCTCTTGAGCAAATTTATGGCCACCATTTTTCCAACAACATTTGCTCACTTCGTGTCTCCAAGTCACGCTTTGGTAATTCTTGCAATATTTCAAACTTTGTCATTATTATTACATTTGTTATGGTGATCAGCGATTAATGATTATGACTCAGATGATGTTTAGGACTTTTCGACAATAAAGTATTTTTTTAAATGAAAGCATGTACATTGGGTTTTTTTTAGTCATAATGTTATTGCAACTTGATAGACTACAGTATAGTGTAAACATACACTATATGCACTGTGAAACCAAACAATTCTTAGACTTGCTTTATTGCAATATTCACTTTATCCTGGTGGTCTGGAACCCAACTTGCAGTATCTCTGAGTTATGCCTATATTGTCTCAAGAGTGTTGGCAATCCATGGTGCAGGAAGAAGGGGTTATAGAGACTCCCTGAGTTGAGGAAATGGAGCTGAGAATCTAGGCAGACTCACACAGGAGTACTAGAGACAAGAGAGCTGCAGAAAGAACTCTGAAGATCTGCACAGGGCCCCTTCTGAGTATTCACCTGAGTACTGATCAGACCATGCGTGTAAGGAATCTACCCAAGGCTGAGGAAAGAACAACTCATGAAGATTAAAGGTAATGATGACCAGCACTCACTCAAGGCTGGAATAGTACTTAGTCCCACTAGCCAGACTGAAAAAGCTCACTCATGGGATATTGGGGAGAGTAAACAAAAGGTGTTGTTTAATGGGAAATAATCAACAGTAGGCTGAACACCACTGTGGTCTAAAAGAATTATCTTAATAGCAAGACCCCAAGAACTAAACAGTTTTTTAGTTACTTTACTGTGTCCAGAACAAAGTAAAAAATATTGGAGTAGAGAAATATCTACCATCCAACAATATAATATTTACAATGTCTGGTATTCCATCAAAAATTACCAGATTTAGGAAAATACAAAACATAATGAGGAGAAAAATCAAGGAATTGAAACTGACCCAGAACTGATACAAATGTTAGAATTAGCATACAAGGACATTAAAACAGTTTTCATGACTATATTACACATGTACAAAAAGTTAAGTAGAGACATGGTGATATAAAAAAAAAAGACCCAATCAAACTTCCAGAAATAAAAATTACAATATATGAGATGAAAAATCTTCCTACAAAGAACACTACAAGCCCAGATGGCTTCACTGGTGAATTCTACCAAACATCCAAGGAAATAATACTAATTCATTATAAACTCTTATGGAAAATTAAAAGAAAATTGAATATCCTAACTCATTTTATGAAGACAGCTTTACCCCAACAACAAAATCAGACAAAATCATGAGAAAAGAAAACCACAGATCAATATCCTTCATCAATACAGATGCCAATTTGGACTGAATCCAATAATATATGCAAAGAACAATATCGCATGACCAAGTGAGAATTTGGTCGCAGGAATGCAAGTGGGGTTTGATCTTTTGAAAATTAATCAATGTAATTCACCATAATAACAAACTAAAAAGAAAAATCATATGATTATCTAAGGGGATGCAGAAAAAAAAATTGACAAAATCCAACATACATTATTGATAAAAACTCTCAGCAAAATAGGAATTTTCTCGATTAGATAAAGGCCAACTATGAAAAGCCTATAGCCAATATCATATGTAATCATGAAAATCTAAATGCTTTCCCTTTAAGATCAGGAACAAGACAAATTTGGCTGTTCTTGCCCCTACTTTTCAACATTGCCCGGGAAGTTTTAGACTGTGCCATAATGCATTAGAGTAAAAAGGAAGAATACTGTGATTATCTTTGTAGAAAATCCAGAGGAATATATAAAAAGCTATTATAACAAACAAATTTAGCAAAATTGTAGGATTCAAGATCAATACATCAATTTTATTTCTATGTACTGGCAACAGACAACTGGAAATTGATGTGAAAAAAGCAGTAGTGAAAAAAAGGAATATTTATGGATAAATCTTAAAAAAAGATGTCAAAGACTTGTACACTGAAAACTACAAAATACCACTGAAAAATTTAAAGAAATAAATGGAAAGATACGCTATGTTCAATATTTTTTAAAGTGCACATTTTCTCCAAATTCATCCATGTATTCCACACAATCTCAATCAAAATCCCAAATTCTTTGTAGAAATTGATAAAATGTTTCTAAAACCCCAAACTTGGGCTAAATGACCCAGGAGACTGCCTGGCAGAAGCACTCAGGCTCTTAAAAATTTTGCTGGGAAATGGATTACATTGTCTCTCTTACATTTCATTGTTCAAAGCAAGACACATGTTCCAGCCTTACAGAAATGGGGGAGGAAGGATGATCCTTTTGAAGGACGGGGGTCATTAAGAAAAGACAGATGGGAAGGGAATATTTTGACAATGTTACAACCCACCACAGTACTAGAGTCCTCTCTTGCCAGGTTCAAGACATTTTATGTGGTGTGTTACCTGGATTACTTCTTTCTTGCCCCTAGAGATGACTGGATCACTGTGAATGAGCCCTCAGATGCCATAAGGAAGAAGGGCTCTTCATTAAATAAGCCAAGGATCTCATCCCATGGGACCACTATGGCTTTGGAACTCAACAGGGAATCCCAAATCAGCAGAGAGGACACAGCTCCCCTTTAGATTCAGATATGGAAGACTCCAAGGGTGAACATGATCAGGCTAAAAAACTCTCTTTCAAAGCAGTACTTCCAAAAAGTGAGAGCTTTTCAGAACTATCCTGGCACTACAGTTGGCTGCCTTGCTTCTGTTCTCTGGATGACCTGAGACCACCAGGGCCTTGCCAAGCCCTGTGCTGTTTCCATGGCTTGGACCCACCTGACTTCTGGAAGCAGTTACAGTTTTCATCACTTGCTTGACCAAAACCAGAACTTGCTACAACACAAACATTTTGAAAAATCCCCTAACTCAAAGATACCTTTCAGACTTCAAGAATTTCGTGGAGGAAGGAGAAAAAAGGGAAAGGTGTGGAGCGAAGTTATGCTTTTTACAAAAAGAGCAGTTATATAGATATGAAGCCATTTACATTTCTTCTATCTGCTTTATCTCTCTCGGTAATTCAGCTGAAATATCGTGGCTATGTAATACTCAGTTTAATGAGAATAGTAATATTTATTCAGCTCCCAGCAGAGCTTTCCTCTGAATTCTCTTCATACTTGGCTCATTTCACTGCTAAAGTCGTACCCTGTGTTCTCTTATGCAATAGGCAGGTCTAGTGCACAGATGTTTACTTATAAGTTATTTACAGATCTGCACTCACCCTCAAACCCTGTCCTTTCCCCACAATAGATTGTGGTATCCTCTTGGGAGCAAAATCCATATTCCACTACTCTGGGTTTCCAGCCCTTAGCAGAGTTACACATACTTTTAAGATATTCATTAAATGTATGAGGACTAAATTATCTAATGTTATAAACACTGCTTATCCGCACCTCATAAAATGAGGTATTTTATTTAGGAAAATGTTTCCAAATCTCCATTTGTCTTCTTAACATGACACTGCTGAGATTAAACAGGACTGTGAACATTCCCCATGTATATTTTTCACAATATAAGCTATCAATTAAATGTTGATCTCTAAGAAACACTGTCTGGGATAGAGTCACTAAGTCTAACAAATATAGATCTACTGAATTCCTCTATACGGGGTTTTAGTGTGTAAAATTGTATAGCAAAAATATACTTACCAAATGCAGTTCAATAAATTTTGATCCTATGTTATGATGAGAAGACAGAAAAATTCTAAAAACGCCTGTTTGTTACTTAAAGAGCAACTACATTTTAAATGATCTGGGTGGGTCTCAGAATGTAAATGCTAACCATAAGTGAATTAAAGTTTCCTTAGAGAAATTTCAACTAGTCAAAAAAACTAAGGTAGATTATTCTAGTTCGTTTAGGTCATTTCAAGCATGAGCCTTTCAGTTGAGCGGCAGCCCCAGTTGTAATCAGATATCTGATGCTTCCATTATAGTCATTTTATCTTGGTTGGGTTTCCTAGAATCAGAGCCTGAGATGAAGATTCTTAAGCCTGTGATTTCTGGTGGAGAGCTCCCAGGAGAAACTTGTAAGTGAGTGAGTGAAGACAGGTAGGGAAGAAGCTAGGCAGGGCACCTAGGTGGCTCAGTCGGTTGGGCATCTGCCTTCGACTCAGGTCGTGATCCTGGGGTCCTGGGATCGAGCCTCACATGGGGCTCCCTCTCCTGTTACAAAGTAACTGATGGAGAAGGCAGTAATATAAAAGATTTTGGGTAATATGGGGAAGCCAGTTAGAGAAGATGGATTTGTTATAGATAATAGCAATAACTCAAGCTTGAACAATCAAGATCTTACTGTACTCCATAGCGAGTCCGTACACATTGATGCTTCTTAAGTCATATGTCCTCATTTAAGAAGCCATCTGCATTACAAAATAGCATAATGTCATTTATTTCCAAATGGTGGAAATTTGAAAATAGCACTTATAACAGCTACTTTTAAGAAATAAATAACAGTACATAGAAACTCCTTATGTAAGCTTCCCATTGATTGTATTTCCAGGGGACACAATGGTTTGGGTCTTATCCACTTCAATGCTTCCTATCTGGTTTTTAATCTCAAAACCACACAGCGAGCTTCTGCCAGTTACAAAACCATTATTATTCAACGTAAAACAAAACAATACACCATACAAGGCATCTAAAGTTAAAGAGAGAAAAGATATAAAAGTGGTGAGTCAGGCACTTAACTGGGAATTCAAGAGTGCTCTAAATTATGTTCTTAATGAAAAAATTGAAATATCAACTACAAAAATCAAAACAAAAACCTCTCCATTATAGATGACTAATCTGATAAGAGATTAAAGTGTGAAGGAGTGGACTAATTTTCAATTAGTTAAAATGCACTGGCATTTTAACCACCCCTAATGGAACCCTTTGTTGAGTTAGAAGTATCCTGCATGATTACAATAGGTCTATTATTCAAGCCTGTGAAAACTCTGAGAATTTAGGTTTAAGATATAGTTAGGTAACTGGGTGGGACAGAAAACAAATGCCAGCAACAATAGCATTCTCACTGGCCTGGAAATGCTTGAGGCATTTTATTTTCAGTATAAGATACTCCAGAGAATTTTATGCCTACACTAAAAATAATTTTTCTAACTCCACCCAGTTTTTTCCCACTTGACACGTATAGTATAAACATTGAACGTGTTGACATTTGCATTCAATTCAGTAAAGTTTGATTTCTATATTTTCGTTCCTCATTACAATGTAACATTGAGGGGGAAGGGGTTAATAACAACAGAAAACTTCCTAAAATAGCTACTATAACAAAATTTCCATTTGCTAACAGAACATTGAAACATCATGTTATCTGTCATTAAAATGTTTCTTTCTCTGCTACAAATTCAAATAAAAATAAATCTACAATAAGTTAACATAGGACTAATTCATCCTACCAATCCTATTTAACATATATTTACAAATATTGTTTTTAAGCAAACTTTTCTAAGACTGATTTTAAAAGCATTTCCAAACCATTCCACATGTTCTAGGGTTTATGGCATATAATCAATATTTTGGATTGTTAGAAAACTTTGCAATTCTTCCTCTTGATTTAGTGCTGGAAAAAAAGTACTGCTAAAGTTAAATCAAGTCCGCATTTCCTAAGGCCTCACTGATTTAATATCCCAATGGTGGATTAAAGATGGCACAAATTCCTTGACACACCTCCAGGGGAAAGAAGGGGTTTATGTCTCCTCCTCTTGATTCTGGGTGGGCTCTGTGAGTGTTCTGACCAACCGAATTTAGCAGAAGTGAGGCTGTGCCAGTTTCTGGGCCCAGGTCTTAGAACATTAACAGCTTCCTTTTCCAGTCTTCCAGAATGACTTTTGAACCACAGGAAGTCCTACTACCTTGACTACCCAGAGGTCGCCATGCTTAGAAAGGTCATGTAAGAGACTCCAGAGGAGGTCTGAGACCGGGGAAGCAGAGAGATGCTTGACCAGCTCTAGCTCCTCCCAGTCCCTGGCTCAGTATGGAACAAACATTGTGCAGCTGAGACAAGTCTTATTGACCATTGTCCATGGCCATGATGATAACAGTGATAAAATGGTTATTTTAAGACTTTAAGTTTTAGAGTAGTTTAGTATCTGCCATAGATAACCGAATACCTGCATCTTGGTTTTTCTACTACCCCAAGATACCTCATGTGAGCTCTTTGCTCTTCGGTGTATTCCTCCAAGGTCAAGGGAGGGTTTAAATAACACCTTTGTAGGTTATGAATCTGTGAGTTTGGAGTAGAGACAAGACATCTACATTTTTAATACTTTTCATTGTGATTGAGATGCACCCCAACATTGGAGAATGACTGGTATAGTGGAATAAGTAGGCTCTGCCACTAATTAGCTGTGCTCATTCAGGCCCAATTTCACCTGATGAGGCCCTATGGCTCTGACCTGTGCCACACTCTGGCTAATGACTTTCCCAACTTACCTTGAAAGAGTCTGAGACAATAAAATTTGTATATGCACATAATGGATTTCTGTGTGACCAATGAATCCATAGAATGCCATTATCATCACTAAACCCTGATTCTTAGTAAACATCTAGTATGCCCAGTGATTATCTTAGATGCTAGGAATAAGAAATATTAAAGTATGCTACATTTTCTGCCCTTAAGCGGCTTACAATTTATATGATAAGTTAAAACCAATCAAGAACACAAGAACAAAGGGAAACTTTTAAAAAATCACTTTATTGAAAAGCTTCTCCCTGCCCCCCCTTGCAGTTCCTATCAAAAACCCAATAAAAAGAAATGAGATTTGGGTTGGACTGATTGAGAAATACACAATTAAATCTATTCCTTTTACGCAAGTTCTGTGTTTGGATGAATCCAGCCTAACAGAAAGCTCCTGATGTGGACCATGTGCCTTCGTCTCCTATACAATGTTCTATTTGACAACTATGCCTTTCATTTGCTGGGAGACTTGTGTTCTCAAGTTTGCTGGAGGAGTATGTGAGGCCTTGCCCATCGCATCAGCCAGTACCCATTGAACAGGCTCCCGTGCAATAGCAATCTGGCAGAACTAAGTGCTTGTTTTCAAAAGTCTTCTTCCCTGTGAAGCATTGGTAAGCATCCTCCTCTCAAATTCCTCTCTCTTCACTTTGACTTCCAGAAAGCTCAGGGCCATGTAACACAATCATAAGAACATTTATTCACTTGAAACTATTTCTGAAGTGTCCTCTTGTACCAGGCACCATTTTCAAACCTGGAGGAGGCAGCAGTGAGCAAGTTCAACAAGACTTGCTCTCCTGGAGGTGGGATTTGAATTGGGGAAGAGAGGTAACAAAACATAAATACAGAAGTGATACAAGAAACTACTTGATTTTGATAAAGGCTCGGATGAAAATAAAGCAAGGGGAGCTGACAAAGATGACTAGAAAGCCATTTCAGACCTGGGGGGTCAGTGAAAGCATCTCAGTGAAAATGCTATCTCGAAAGAGACACGCGTGACAAGAAAAAGCCATCAAAAGATCTGGGAAAGTGTCTGTTCTAAGAAAAGGGAAAAGCACATGTGTGGCCCCAAGATGCAAGCCCTCATGGCTGTCAGGTCTGTGCATGTGTATTTTGTTTTCCTTGCTCTTGGTCTCCTAATGTATTTGGTTCCAATTCTTTTTTACCATTATTATATTGTATATACTTTGCCTCGCTTGTCTCTGACCCTTTAGGGAATGAAGCAAGACAGTCAAAAGAATTAAATGGTTTAGCAAGATACAGTTCTTCACCTGAAGTGTGATAGCATTCTGCAACAGTGTTTACATAGAACATTTTAAATTGCATATGGGGCTAGCTTTATATTTCTCTTCATCAGTATTCTAATCTGAATTCAAATCAAATGCCCTAAAGTTACTTATAATTTTAAGGTATTGACTCAATGCTTTTAATTAGGAGGACCCCAAAGAAGACCTGTTTGTTCATATACTTATGATTTGAGTCAGGGAAAGGCTAACCAGACAAGTTACTTGGCTGACATTTAGGAGGATGTTACTGAACAATAAGTCACTGTAAACAAAAAACAAACAAACAAAAACGTGTTCTGTACATTGACTTTTGAGGACCAACTTCATATGACTAATGGTAACTGTAATGATTTGATAAAACAATGTGAAGCTGGTATGTTAGCATGTGGCATGTGATTAATGAAAGTATGCAAATCTATGTGCATTTATAATGTTCACATGAGTGCCACATTATGGGGTAGAACAGATTAGCCATGGGAAAGGATGAAATAATCAGGAAATTGTATGCTAAAGATGGACGGTCCATCAATTATGGAGTCCTATTCTATGCCAGGTACTTTGCACCCATTAGCAACAATATTAACTGCAGGTGGAATTATCCTCAGGGTATGACTGGAGAGACCGAGGTAGGAAACAAGAGTTAAATAAATGTCAGGGGTCACACATTTAGGAAGAATTGGATCAGTAAACTCAGCAGAAAACATATATGGAAGGTTCTCTCTGGATGGAATACTGTATGAGGTTTCGTCTCAAGAAGCTTAGAATAGAATTGGGAAGAGAAGAAATATGTTTTTATTTATTTGAATTTAATGCTTATTAGATAGGAAAAGGGGCTGGTACAGAGAATTGTGCATTCAAATAATGCTGGCCCAGTTAATTAGCAAAGGCTCTGTTAGCCCACCTTGTTTCTTAGTTTCCATAGGTGACCAGAATCATAGTAAAGATTTCAGATGAGTGGAGAGAAAATTCCTCCCACATTTTTTCCCACCATTTCCCCACCCCCAAACAGCTCCCCTCAGTTCAGCAGAGATCTTTAGAAAAAGAGGCAAAAAGAAAGGGCTGCCTGCCCTGCGTACACCTGTCACATATCCCTTGGCCATTACACTGTGCTTCACGCTTCACATTCTGTGACTTTCTGATTATGTTTTGAGCATAAGTTTTCAAAACCCACTTTATTACGCGCAGTCTCACTTGGCAAGCAGTCCGCATTTATGTATTTTTTTCCAATATATAAAATTGAGCCCTTTGTAATTAAATTGCTTTTTATTTTTCTGAGTGAAAATGAGAAATGCAAGCAGCATTCTCAAAAATGGAACACGTGTTCCTGTACCTGGGGTGTATGGGGTTGAGTGGACAGTTAAAGAGTTTTGAAAATATTGCTCTTATTACTTTCAATAAGGGGGATATTATGTTATACAAATATGTTTTTTGAGAAATATTCTTTTATTTATTTATTTATTTATTTATTTATTTATTTATTTTTTAAGATTTTATTTATTTATTTGACAGAGACACAGCGAGAGAGGGAACACAAGCAAGGGGAGTGGCAGAGGGAGGGGGAGAAGCAGGCCTCCCGAGGAGCAGGGAGCCTGATGCGGGGCTCGATCCCAGGACTCTGGGATCATGACCTGAGCTGAAGGCAGACGCCCAACCATCTGAGCCACCCAGGCGCCCCGAGAAATATTCTTTTTTTTAAAGATTTACTTATTTATTTTTTTTAGAGAGAGGGCGGGGAGGAGGGGCACAGAGAGAGGGAGAGAGAGTCACAAACTGACTCTGTGCTGAGTGCAGAGCCTGATGTGGGACTCGATCCCACGACCCTTAGATCAGGACCTGAGCTGAAACCAAGAGTCGGACACTCAAACAACTGCGCCACTCAGGCGCCCCAAGAAATATTCTTTTTATTTAATGCTATAGGTTAATGGGTATGCTACTTTGTGAAGCTGGACGAAAGACACAAATTTTATCCTGGGCTCACAGAATACAGATTTAAAATAATGTCCTTTAAGCAGAAAATAAATTGAGCTACAGAAAAACACAGATTTTATTAAACTAAGAGTAGGTGACATACTGAATTTTTTAAGCTATGGATGTTCGTGAAGATTCACATCACTATTAAGTGATTTTTAATTCTAAACCTGCAAGTTTTCCTGATATTTAATAGTTCTTCTTTCCCAAAGAGGAAGGAATATTTAAGTAGATACCAACTCCAACTTGGTAAAATCATTATTCACAGAAAGCATTATTCACAGAAAAAAAAATCATTATTCACAGAAAGCATTGACTTTCAGTTGCTTTCAATATCTGTGAATTTAGGATCAAAGAACCAATTCAAATTATTTATTTCTTTAAGTGCTTACTAAATAACATTCAGTGTGATATTATCAAGGTGAAGGATAGAAAAGAATAAAGAAGGCACACACAATCTAGTGGGGAAAAAACAACTTGTATATAAAAATAGTTCCCCTCCAAAATGGTAACTAAGGGCTATTATATATGAACTAGTTTATGATTAGTTTTGACAAAATTAACTAAATGGACTAAATTAGGCATACAGCTAAGGAAGAACAAATATGAGATGTTTATTAAGCATTCAGTTTGGTAAAACTAAATGTAACCATGGACTAGTGGCAAATAGACTAATTAATGCCCTACTTTATAAATGCAGGACAAATAACACACAAATAATCATCTGTAAATAAAACATAAAATGGAAGCCTTCCCTTTTGCAACACAGGTCACACCCAAAGGCTATAATCTGTTCACACCAAAACTGCCTAAAAATTGCTGGCAGATCCAAGAGCACCTTTTCAAGGAGAAATATCCCTTTCTTGGTGATCTCTTTTAGAACAACTGCTCCCCACTCCCGCCTCCCTCCCAGTTACAGGATTGATGTTTTTCCCATGCTTCCAGTTTGTTTCCTATTCTCTTCATTCCTTGAACTCACAACTGTCAACCAGCCTTGTGTGGATATTTTTCTGTTTACTTTGTATTGCTGGATATGAGTTGAATCTCACTCTTGATTTTATCCTCTACCCAGCTTGGACATGGGACAGGACCCTGGCTCTCCACCCACTCATGCCCCAAGTCATGCTTATAGAATCTTTTGGTAGGGCTTGACCCTGCTGGCCTCATAAGCCATGTCCTAAGTTTGCCTCTTTGTATCTCTGAGCTTCTTTGAATTACCACCTAGACACCCTAGAGATGGGGAAGGCTATTCGTCTACCCAATTTCTCCTCTATTTCCTGGCTACTCAGAAAACCTCTAGAAACCCATGTCTAGATAGTTCACCCACACCATCATATGCTAGAGCTCAGGCTCAGGGGACACCTGTCCCCAGAAACCCCAGAAAGAAGACATGACAGCAGTGAAGGTGCTTTGTAGCGATGAACTGCTATCTGCAGGACCTGGACTATTGTTGGGTCTAACACTGTTTACTCCACCCACATTCAACTGTAGCAAAGATGGGGAATAAAGGAACCATGAACACATTAACACTATCTATGTGGGTGCTAAGGATATGAAAATGAATAATATATGGCTATGTTGTAAAAGAATATACTGTCTAATAAGATTTGTATATCTCTACTGTTTTATATTAGTGGAAACCGAGATTACAGCACACACCATTTCCTTCTACAACTTTCCAGTGTCAGTTAATAGCCATAGATTTTATAATATCAAAACATATATAGCATGGAAATTTCTTCATGTAAGCTAGTGTTTTGAAAGTTCTTCTGAGTTTTAGAAATATTGTATCTTCTGTGATATATTTTGGTGCTATCTTATTGAGAGTACACTGCATTTATCTATAATCTAAATATCTAAATTTTCTAAAAATCATAAAAAAAGTTCACATATAAATGTATAATTTGATGGCCTACATATATTCTATAATGATGTAATTTGTTGTCAATTAGCATTCTAAAGCAAATAAGATAAAATAAGTAAACAGAGTGGACAATAAAAAGTCAAGATATTAAACAAATAATGTGAATTTATCGAGCGTATCATTCTGCACTATTTTGAATATATGCACTTCTTAACATATTAACATTATTACCCCCAAACAGAGAATATTTACTTAGATAGGAATTATAAATCTTGTTTTCCACATTGAAGAGTTAATGACAACAGAAATTCCAAATAACATTTACTTAAAGAATTAGCCACGACTACCCGACCTCAAGATTAGCTCTATAAATATAGTGAAGATTTTACAAGTAAAATAGAATAAAGCTCATGAAACAAAGGCAGATAACATCCAAGCAAATTTGAGCATTTGTAACTTATAGTGAGAATCTGCTCAAATTAACAGTTTGCAATTTTTGGATCATTACTAGCAGGAAAATGTTCTTTTCAGAATTAATATTTCATAAAACCTTTATGCTTTACATTTTGAACTTAGTGAAAATTACCAGGAGACACCATAACCCATACCCTTGAGGAAAAAATAATGAAAATTACAACTATTTAAAATATGTTTATTTTCAGAACTACCTCCCTCCCTTAATAAGAATTAGAAAAACTGCTACAATTTTCCCAACATATGTAAAATTCTATGACCAAAATTAAAAATGTAAGCTATAAAGTAGCATTACATGTATAAGAGCAAGCTTTCATATTATTTGTTCACTGTCATCTTTGTGCCATTTGATTTTTTTTTTTTTTGCCTATTAATGGAATATCTCACATCTTATTTCTAGTCATGTTCATTGGTTTTGTGAAGCCTCACCTCAAACTGACATCTTTCTTCTCTAATTATTTTTTTTTTTGCTCAGACTATTATGCTTTTTCACTACTTTCAAATTTTATAATGTACTATTTGCGTATTATTTGCGAGCTCAATACATACACCTTCCACGAGTTTTGAGCAGCTAACCCTTTGCAGGTGCCACTATCATCTTTAGCATGATGTTAGGCACAAAGTGATCCCTCAATAAATGCTTGTTTGCTTGTTCCTTTGTTTGAGTTTTAGACCAGTGATGAGGGATGCATCACTGCAGAGTAGCAAGATCAGCACCCTTGTCTCATGGTCAAGCAATTCCAGACCTGAATTCTATTTTTTTTTCCTTTTAGAGATGGGAGGTGAGGGGGGGAGGGGCGGAGGGAGAGGGAGAGAGAGAATCTTAAGCAAGCTCTACACCCAACATGGAGCCCGAAGCAGGGCTTGATCTCACAACTCTGAGATTATGACCTGAGCCCAAATCAAGAGTTAGACCCTCAACCGACTGAGCCACCCAGGCGCCCCCAGACTTGAATTCTTGATTCAGTTTCCTTCAGGTAAACTTTGACTCAAGAGACTTATAGCTGGAAGCAAGTGATGAAACTTTCTGGGGAAAGAAGGCGAGGAAAAGCCATGATGAAGAAGAGCTACAGACAGATGGGAAGGCTGATGTGAAGTACTAGTGACCTGGAACTGGGTCTATTTTCTGTGTCTTCTCCCTGTTATTTTACACCTTCCCAGACGCATTGGGGTCAGTCAACAGACAAGGCTTTGCGTGGGCCCGTTATGGCTGTCTTCTTTTGGTCCTAATATCAGGCAGAGGCCCAAATTACTAGAGAGGAAAGGAGGCGTTCAATACTCACAATTACGTTGCTGTGGCAACGATCTAGGTTTGCCTCCTACTTAACAGCGTCTTTAGAAATTTGAACATGCATTGGCATGCTTGGGGATCTTTTTAAACCGTAGATCTAGATTCCATAGGTCCGGATAGGACCTGAGAATCTAGATGCCTAATAAGCTTATGGGTGCTGCTGATGCTGCTGGTCTAGAGATTACTCATTAGATTCATGCCCAGAGGTTCAGATTGACTTGGTCTGAGGTGGGCCCTGAACATTTATCCTTTATGCTCTGAGAACCTGCTGCATGATTCAGAATAGAGCCTGATTTCAGAAAAACTGAAACAGATCATCTTACAAAAAAAAAAAAATCCTTTTTTATACAGCGGGTGTTGAGTGGTAAGGAAATGTGATTATGGAATCTACTGGTCTATGTGTTAAGGCATTCATGCCTCGTTTTCATCATTTCAAACTACTTGTCAATATAAAACTTCTTCACTACTTTGAATCTCTCTCTCTCTCTCTCTCTCTCTCTCTCTCTCTCACACACACACACACACACACAGTACCATCTTAATGCAAAGCAAAATCAAACGGTCCCAGGCCCCTGTACTCAGAGTAGCCCAAGGATCCACTATATCAGACTCACCTAGGAGCTATTAAGAAATGCCAAATTTCAGTCCCCATCCCAGACCCACTGAATCAAAATTTATGTTTTAATAAGATTCTAAGGTGATTTGTGTGTTCATTAAAATTTCAGTGGCAATGCTCTAATGTAGAAATTCTCTTGCACATCTTCAGAAGATTCACACTAAACCATTTGATCAAAGGGATAATTTTAATATAGTGGCCAAAGCACTTAAGAAAATTAACATTAGTGTCCAGCCAGAACGAACGATAGGAAGGAATTCACGATTGGATTCTTTTTGTTTTGTTTCAGCAAGATAAAACTGAGGTTACACTGAAGAACAAAATACTAATTTCTCTCTCTTTTTTTTAAATATTTTATTTATTTATTTGACAGAGAGAGACACAGAGAGAGAGGGAACACAAGCAGGGGGAGTAGGAGAGGGAGAAGCAGGTCTCCCACTGAGCAGGGAGCCCGATGCGGGGCTCGATCCCAGGACCCTGAGATCATGACCTGAGCCGAAGGCAGACGCTTAACGACTGAGCCACCCAGGCGCCCCAAAATACTAATTTCTCAAGGTGGTCAACAGCTTTGCTGTAGGAGGGGGCTCTGTTTTCAGATCAGCTGTGCTCAATCAGGCTGACCCTCTTAACAAGGAGCAAATGATTCGCTTGTGGTTTCTTTAGGAAAGAGGTGCAGAATTCATTGTGACATGTTTATTTCTTCCCTTTTTTCCCTTCTACCATCACTTTATACTTTCCTTAAATCCTGAATGCTGCTTTATTGGGAAGGTCTGCCCAGCAAACACTGTTACAAAAGTAACCAATAGCAGGGATGGGGCTCAAGGTAGAGCTTTTGACTGGTGCCACCAATGACCATAAGAGCCTTAAATTCCAAGTGTGGCCCACAGACCAGCAGTGTCTGCGTCCCCTGGGAACTTGTTAGAAATGCAGAATCAGGCCCCAGCTCAGACCTATGAATTAGAATCTGCAGTTTAATGAGATCCCCAAGAGATTCATATGCATCTTAAAATTTGAGAAGCAGTGGTATATGACATTATGTTAGATATTGTCCCTCTAGCAGTATGGAGAAGTAGCCGTATGCATGATGGTAAGTCATGGAATTATTCACATAAGGTACTGCGAGTGGGAGACTTGTTCTTAAAGAAAAAAAATCATATATTCTCTACCAGTTATCCCAGTGCTACTTCATTCTGTTACCAGTTTATAACTTACATTGGATTATCATCTTAATTGTTTTATAGACTTCATGCAAACATTGCTGCCAAACAAGATATAAATTATACTTCCTTAGATGCTGTACGCCTAACCTAACTCAATCCACGTGGATGGAAATACTTGATGTATGCCAGTTATCTCAAAAAAATTAGAAATTGTGCAAGTATTCAAACTTTGTTTTTTCAAACATGGGATAAGGTGGAGAAAAAGTTGCACTTGTGTTCCAGCTCCTTTTTCCCAGCTGTGTAGATTGAACACAGTTGAGCTTCTCTAGGCCTCAGTTTTCTTGTTTGTAAAATTGGAATGGTCATGCCACACTTTGGGGTTTGTTGCAAGTACATCTCTTTTGCTCTTCTTTATATCTTCAGGAGCCCAGATAAGTCCCACAAAATGGTTTTTGAACAAATGAATAAAATGTATGGGAAAAAACCTTTCTGGCACATCATAGGTGCTGCATAAATATCTGTTTCTCTTCTTGATAATTTAACATTTTCCATGTCGGTTCTTTTGATTCCCAATATATCATTCCATTTTAAATTAAAATACTCAATGATTTATCCTTGTTAAATATACTAAAGATACTTATGGATGTATATAGTCTTCTGTATATACTATACAGGGTTATATAGAGTAAAAAATATATATAGTCTCTTATATAGACTGTATATACAGTCTTCTTTTTTTTTAACAACTATATATAGTTACTAGATATCTACAGGCTTTTGTTTCAATCACTATTTGATTGCCTGGCACAGGCCAAAGCAGGGGTGTACCAAGGGAGGATGAGGGTGGTCTGGCCCTATGAGGAATAGTATTCTATCACTGAAATTGTTTCAGTATTATAATAAAAAGTAGAACAATTTTGGTCACACTTATAATTGTTTTAAAATTCTTTCTGGACAATGTACCTCCTCGTTGCCTGAACCTGGGACCTCCCTACCTTCACCAATCCCTGAAGGCCCGGAAATGGCCAACTGCGGTGTCCAGCCCAAATGCAGAGTCCGATGACCACGGAGCATCATTTGTCTGGTGCTTTGCATGAAAGAGAAGCCTCAAATAAGAAGGCTTTATGGTTCTATAGACAGTCCCTTGAGAGGTCAATACCCTGCAAGTTTTGATGCCCCCGCCCCTCCCGGCCCATATTCCCTACCCTCTCCCTCTCATTCACTTTTGCTGTCTATAAATTTGTCAAGCACACTCCTCACCCAGGGCCTTTGTCCTTGGTATTCCCTCCACCTGTAATCTTCTTCCCCCAAATTTCTACACGATTTTCTCCCTCACTTCCTTAGGTCTCTGCTTAAAGGTCATATTCTCAGACCACTCTTTCCATGACATGCCGTTATCCCATCCCTCTCTAGCACTCCACCCAGCTTTATCTTCCTTTATGGCATTTAGCTCTACCTGGCATTAGATTATATCTTTACTTGATTATTATCTATGAGAAGAGGAATTTTATTTTATTCATGGCTATGTCTCCAGCACCTAGGTCACTCCCAGGCACGTAGCATGTGCTCAGTATTTGATAAATAAATAACTAAACACCATCTCCAAGTCCTGCCCCTCTTTGCCCCTTGGGACTGAGAATGAGCAAAGGTAAAGGTAGTTAAGGATATTCCTGCCTCGTCTATAGTGCAGCCAAGAGGAGAGAATGACAAGACTCAAGACCATAGCAGACAATTCTTTAATTCAACAAGTTCTCCTAGGGGCACCAGTGGTATTCTGGAGCACATGATCATCACTCGTTTTTAAAAATAACCCTGCCATGTTTCCAATTGAGAAGAAAGTCACTCCATTGTACAAATGAGATTAAAGTTCTACCCCAGGTTTATGTACTGCTACTGGCTCAAAAAATCAGGCTGCTGAGTGCCCAGTCTCTTCTTGGGGAATAATGACATCATGCCTTTAACTCATCTGAATCACATTTTCACCCACTGAGCAGTTCAGACAAAACCAATTACATGATGTCATTTTCTATTTTGAAAAGGAGGCTGAGATGTGTGGATGGATATTTACTTCCCATTAGTGTACCGGAGCTATGGCAGGCAGCTTGATCTTTGTGCTAATGGTACCTGTTGAAATGACAACTAACAACGCTGGGCTGTCAAAATCCATTTTCTAGCTATGTGTGATGCTTAGTTACTCAGTCTGATGTTGTAAGGAGATTCAGGAGGTATATAAATATGAGCTGGTTATTTGTTTTGTAATTAAGAACAGATCCTTGGCTCAATAAAATTTGCCTTCCAGGAATGACCAAAACATCTTTGAACTAATCTGAAGAGAAGTTATTAAGGAAATTACTTAAAATGTTGATATATTAATTATTAGTCTGGGATTTAAATGCATAATTAACGTGCATATGTCATTTTGTTTCCTTTGGAGATAACCAACTCTATTCCATTACTCAAGTTAATTTCAACATCATAAATATAAAAAGGCAAAAATCTGGAGATAGTTGTGGCAGAGAGAGTTGCATATTCAAAAAACCCATTTCTTCTTTTAGGCACGTGTTTAAACTACATGTCCCAAAGATAAGATGTGCCATTGACTTCTTGCCATTGGAGTAAGAGCTAAAGTGTGTGCTCAAAAAAACCTTCCACTGATGACACTCAATGCTCTTTCCCTTTGGCTTGCTGCAGCCTAGCAGGATAAATTAGAAGTCTTTATTTTAAAATGATGGGCTTACAAAGTGTTAGGATTCTAGGACTGTAAATTATGACTTAAAGAAGAACAATCCACCATCAGGGGCATTTTATAAACAACAAAACAAACTTCTATAGTACAAAGGTACTGAGATTTGGGGGTTTATCTTTTACAGTTTCTAGCTCCAAAGAGGGTAATGGCCTCCCTCCTGGTTCCCCTCTTACATCATGTCTTTATTATAATCTAGCACTTTGGTCTGTCATTCTGCAATTATCCAAAATATCTGAGTGATCCCTACATGATCTCAATGATAAAGAGAATTTTATGTTCCAGAGAGAGTGGTACCTATGAAGGGAAGTTATGCCTGGGATTCATGTTAAGTTTTATCACATCAGTGTAGCTGGTTTAGATGGCTTTAACTGTTATGCCAGGGGTCAGCTTATACATCATCATCTGCCTCAGCTTAACAATAAAACTAAGTAATCACCATCACTGGTGCCATGGGCCAAAAAAATAAATAAGTAAATTAAAAGAATAATAAAGTACATAAATAAAATAAGTAAAATGAAATAAAAGAACAACGAAAGAAAAAGAACATCCTTTTGAGTTATATGTAGTGATTTAATTTGGTCCCAAATAAATTCCACAAAGGTTTGCAAACAATAATATCTTCACAATCAAGTTATCCTTAATTTTGCCTTGAAACAAAAGTTAAACTACTTCCCCAAAATAAAACAAAAAATGAGAGCTCAATTTCATAATGAACACATTGTTAGTATCCTTAGGGGAAAAATGTTTAAATGATCAGTTTTGCATTTATTATGAACATGGAATAACTTAAAAATCTTTTCTATCTTCAACCTGAAGCAGTGGGAACTGACAAAGGCTATTTTCTGCAGTTCTGGAGAGGGCAGTAAGAGAGCCAAAAACAACTGAACTCTCAATTCCTATTTCCACAAATAGCTCCATTCCCTAGAAATTTATCAGAAAACATCAGATTTACCAAAATACTACGTAAATGAGAAGATTCCCCAGAATTAAAATGGCTGCATTGAAGAAGTTCTTGTTCTAATTTAGCAGAGATAGAGAAACCAGCTAGAACACAGCCCATAAAGCCCATAGATGGAGGGCTTTCCAAGCTTGCACCTTGAAGAGTGGCCTGTGTTAAATTTAGAGTTCTTTGAAATAACATAAAAAAGCAAGCCTGCAAAATCCCATTCACAGAGGAGGAGGGGGTAATTACGAACTCTAGTGAAAAAAATAAACATGCCAGTTTGCTAAGAGGAATCACAAACTATCTGTCTCAAATCTTCTCAGGTTTTTCCTCTTTTTGTTTAATTAATATTAATTTCCATTTGGTAAAATGTCAGGCTCCTTCCAATATTAATTCTGACTATGTAACAGGCAACTTATTAATTGCTACTTCTCCATCCAACCTTCATCCCTGTCCTATTGTCACATGAGCGCTCTCTATGGCAATCCCCTTTCTTTTAGGGAAATTAATGTTTTTAAAGCCATGCTTCTAGAGTGTGTTTTGTAGAACAAGATTCTCAAAGAAAGAGTACTGGGGAAAGAAAAAAGGTTTCATATTCGTGCCTGGCCCCCCTCCTGAACACTTACAGCATTCATTTCATATTAAAGGCTCAAGGAAGCCCTTTAGTTAAGACACTACATTCCATTTGCTGAGTATGAGGTTCCCCAAACTTATTAAGCCATACAGAAAGTCTTTTGGTATATCACCTATTAACATTCAATGGAACAGTTTGGGAAATATTTATATTAAATATGGCCTAGAAGATATGAATTAATTGCTATACTAAAACCAATATGTAGGTCGCACATGATATCTTTCTAACTAATGATGGGGTTTGGGACACCCTACCCCAAAGTATTACAGCTTAGCATTGAACATTTTAAACTGGAGGAGTTTGAGAAAACAAGAAACAGAAAGGTTACTCTGACCTTCCCCTTGCTCTTCTTCCCTGAAGCAGGTCATAAAACTCTCATGTGAGAGATGCCCTCCCTATACTTGAAAGAAAGGAGCATCCTTATGTCTGGAGACAAAGGGATGCTCAAAAGAATTGTAACAAACAGGACTCGCCAAATTTCCCCATTTATTACACTTACCAGGGGCTCGTTGACTTATATTTCTCCAAGACTGTCCACTCATCATCAAATCTAACCTAAAAATACTCAAGCTTAACTGTTCTTTTAAGTGTTCATTTTCATATGAAGGCTCGTGTCATGTAAAACTGATATTAAATAAACTTGTATGCTTTTCTCCTTTTAATCTCTCTCTGTCACTCTGATTTTCAGATCTGGCCAGGGGCCCTAAAAGGATAGAAGAAAACTCTTTCCTCCCTTATACTAGTAAACCAAACTTTAACCTGTTCAGAATCTGCAAAACTTAGTTATCATGTTTGTAAGGATCCTACACTATTTGATTCTTTCCTGTTTTTTCAAGCCTCCCTTTTTTGTTTCATTGTGGCCATTTCAGTAATTACTCACTTTAACCAATAGCAAAGGGTTAATAAAACAAAACAAACATACAAAAATGTGATTTAATTTTTACAACTTAGTTATAAAAAGACAAATAGCCCAATTTAAAAAATGAGCCAAGGATCTGAATAAACATTTCTCTAGAGGAAATATACAAATGGCCAGAAAGATGCTCAACGTCACTAAGATTAGGTAAATACTAATCAAAGCCACAGTGAGATACCACTTCACACCCGCTGTAATGGCTATAGACAAAAAGACAATGACAAGTGTTGGTAGGGATTTGGAGAAATTGGAATCGTCATACACTGCAGGTAGGAATGTAAAATGGTCCAATTCCATAGGAGAATGGTCCGAACCTTCCCTAAAGTTCAAACATAGAGATACCGTATGACCTGGGATCTCCACTCCTTGATACATACCCAGGACAAATAAAATGGGAGAGAGGCAATGAAGGATTGACAGTTGGGGATGTATGAGAACTGGTTACCAAATTAGGAAGTCAAACAATTCCTGAGTGGGATACTTAAAAAGAAATCCATACCTGAAGAATTTGCAGTTAAAGAACACCAAAGACAACATGAAAATATTGAAAGGAGCCAGAGAAAAACATAATGTAAAAGAAAGAACAATAGGACTGACAGCTGACTTGTCAACAACAGTGAGCATCAAACTGTGGGATACTCTTGCCAATGTGCCGAGAAACACCAGGTGTCAACCAGGAACTAAAACCCGGTGAATCTTTTACTATGAAAGAAAGCCATTTTTACTCAGACCAAAAAATGGGAAATGTTTAACAGATCCTCACTAAAGGAAATCTTACAGAATGCACTTACAGGCAGAAGGAAAATAATCCCAAATGCGAAGCCAAAGATATAAGGAAAGGTAAATGAAGAAACTGGTAAATATGAGAATGAATTGAAATGATTAACAGTAAAAATAGAAGTTTTAAAGTATTAAAAATGTCTACTTTGTATGGTTAAGGAAGATACAATTAAATACCGGACAGTAATAGCTGAAGCTTAAATGTTTAACATATTTCTGTTATTCAAGGGAAGATAATGATTTTGGTTAAATAAAAATTAAGCATTCATGTTAAAATTTCTGGGATAACCAAGAATTAGAAAAAAAGAGTACAGTATGTAATTTTAAATCAGTTCAACAGGGAAAAAGGAAAAAAAAATAAACCTGGAAAAACAGATACATATAGAGCAATGAAACATGAATGACTATAGCTAATTACACCAACATAAATAAATTTCAAGTAGTGTTATTGAATGAAAAAACAAATTTCACAAGAATGTATATAACATGATTTCATTTATATTCACTATGATTCTTTCTAAAGAATTCTCAAGCATGTAAAATTAAATACTACATTTTTAGAGCGGTTTGGTATGTAGTACCATTATAAAGAGAAGGATGGGAAAAATAAGCACGAAATTCAGAAAAATGATTATTTTGGTGGGGAAGAAAAGTAGGAGATCAGGATGGGGTGCACAGAGGGTTTCTAAAGTAGAGCAGGCTTATATGCATGTGCATTTTATTGTCATTCTTTGTAGCTTTTGTTTATATCATGAACATTTTATGTTTATATCATGAACATTGTATATGTTCAATACACAATTAAAAGTACATCCATACACACCACATGCCACACACACTCACACCCACCGCCACACACACACACGCATGTGCACACACGCACACGTACACACACACACACACACACACACACACACACACACACGCTACTCTGTGCCAGGTCAGATTATTCCTAGAAAAATGCACTCATTTGTGGAAACCCCACTTTAAACAGACAAAGGCGCACAATCTGAAAAAAATCCTCAGGATAGCAAGGTGCCTAGAAATCAGAGAATGTAAGAAATAAATGAACAAACTGCAATTTTTCATCGGAGAATGGAGAAGTCAAAGTGCTTCAGGATAATGGCCTTCAAATATTTGGATGCCTTTTTACAGGGCCAACTGGTTAGATGGATCAAAGGGAAAAGGTAGTTCCAATGATGGCAATTTATGGGGCAGACAGACTCAGGTCTGTCATTAAAGGGAAGACATTTTTGCCCTCTTTCTCAGACACAGCCCAAAGATTAAATTTGACAACTTGGAAGGGGGTGAAGTCTTTCCAGAGGGACACATTTGAGCTTCCTAGGAGGATTTGGGTATGAGATAACTTTCAGAACACAATCCTTAGATATTACAAAACTTCCATTTGGGTCACTTTACACTTCATGGAAACATCTCTCTTGCTTTAAGGACATCAAGTTTTCAAAGACTGTCCATAACACACTTTTTTTTTTTTTTACATTTTTTATTATGCTTTACACCAATGTGGTCATTTTTTACAACATATTTCTACATTTGTCTCCAATTCTCTGGTTTCTTCTTCAATCGTGAAACTATTAGTTATAGATGTTTGGCTCAAATAACAGAAAGCCTGACTAACAATACACATACGGGTTTTTTTTCCCCCTTCTTAACAACATGTCTGCAGATATGCTGTTATGGCTGTTAGGATTCTGGGCTTTTTATGTCTTTCTGCTCTGATATTTTTACCTGGGGGATTTTGACTCTTGGTCACAAGATGGCTACTACACTTCCAGTTCTCATTTATTCAAGGTTGGAATAACCAAAAGGCTTCTCCTCCTTTGCCTCTTTATCCACAGAAGAATTCTCCCTCGTTTTCTGTTTATTGGCCAACCATGGGTCATATGGTCTATCACCTGAGAGGTGATTAGGAAGATCAAGTGCTTTGCAGCCAAAACTTACTGGGGATGGAGGTGAGTGAGAAAGCATGGAATAGAGGAGGCAAGAGAGTCAGTCTAAACTCTGAGCTATTGTCCTGCCATACGAACTCAGAATCAACACAGCATTGATTCAACCTGGAGAGATTGTTAACATATCACATTGGCTTTTATAATTATCCATATTGGTTGATTCTCTTCGAAATGTAACCTAGAATGAAGTAAAATGTCTATAAAGAAACATTGATGAATGCAAATAGGAAGCTGAATTCACAGCAATATGAAGTTTTAAACAAAATGTTTAAGTTATTTCATAAGATCTATGGAGTTTAAGAACATATAAAAGCAGGCAGCTGCATTACAAGCTATAAACACTTTAACTAAGAAACATAAAATCAATCTGTCCTCTTTCAGAAATGCCTTGATTTGTCTTAATCAATCATTCTTAAATCATTCTGATGAAGTTCCCAGTTCAACCCATTTATAAATCATGATTGTACAAAGGTCATTGGCTGGCTGCCCCTTGCCATCACCAGTAGTAAGAAGACTATCAATATTTTCAGAACTCAACCATCAGCAAACATTAAAAGAGCTTAAAGGTTTACTCAGCCTCAATGGCAATTTGGTGAGTTTATACATATAACATGTTTAGAAGAGTGCTGTGCATACTTACTAAATGTTAGCTATTGTGATTTTTCTTATGTACATGAAGCAGGCAACGCTTGTGACTAATATATGTATATATTAACTTTATTAATACATATTAACTTTATATATATATATAAAGAGGATATAAAAAAAAAAACAAAAACAAAAAATCTACCTCAAAGCAAATCTGTTCAAGAAAAACAAAAAGAGAATGTGTCCTCTATGTGTCTTATCACTACAGACAAGGGGGAAATTTGGTATTTAGCAAGTTGAAATGGTTATTTCTAAGATGAGGTAAATTTATACAACTCCAATCCCACTTAGCAAAACATGTGTGGCACATTTTATGAGGGAATTCAATCAAACAATACAAAATCCCAGACCAAAAATATTATGTTTATTTCCACAACAGAATGCAATGCAGTGAAATAAAAGAAACTTGTTAAAGTCTTTCTCCTTGACCATTAAAACTGTCTTCTCCATTTGAGGAAAGATACAAAACTGCACGTGGTTTTGTGTCATTTAACCTCTCAATTAGACTACAATCGTGTCCACATAAGGTATCTTTCTATATTGTTTCACCCCAAATAGAAATATTTAGGAGGACGCATGCTGACATTACAATAAAAACTACCATTTACAGGACAAAAGCACTTGAAAAAATGATTTGGCCAAAAATTTCATGTGAAGAACACAGCGACCCTGTGCAGTAGGTATTACCATAATAATGATGGCTATTTTGAGATGACAAAATTGATGCTTAGTGGGATTAAGTGATTTCTCAGAACTTATCCTGTAATTGGTGGAGGCAGAATTACCTACCCACCAAGTCTTATAGATTTAAAGTCAAAACTTTTTATTATATGAGAATTAAAATGAATCATCTCCCATACCTGTAGACTGTCTTTTCTTTCTTTTCTTAATAGAAATGCCACTTACTATGCACATAATGTTCTTGGCCATACGCAAAATTTTGGAAGTTCAGATATAAGTAAGAAGAAGCCCTTGACCCTGAGATCACCCTTCTTGAATCTGGGGAAAGCCAATGAACTATAAAGACCTTACATTAAATCCTCCGGCATAGTCAAGTAAGTCATTTAAATTTAAATTAATTAAAATTCAATGAAATTTAATTTCAGTTGCTCATTTATACTAGCCACATTTCAACTGCTCAGTAGCCACATTTGGTAAGGGGCCAGTGCTTTGGAATGGGCAGATAAGGAACACTTCCACCACTGCAGAAAGTTCTATCAAAGAGCACTGTTCTAGAGACTTGGGACTCAATGTGTGCTTTCAGCAGCATCCTCATCACCTGGGAGCTAGTTAGAAATGAAGACTCAGACACCAACATAGACCTATTAAATCAAACCAATGACAAGAACCCCCAGTGATCCATATGCACACTGAAATCTTAAATGGGGTGCTTTAAAGAAAAGCTTCAAGAGCTTTCCCAAAACACTCAAAATCAGTAAAATATGTGAGCTGGCGAGTGGGTGAGGGCAACAGTAAGGAGCATTTAGCAGAATATAGGGAACTTTACATTCAGAATAAACACTATTTTTATAAGTCAATATGGCCAATAATGAAGATAGGGTCAATAATGAAGATAATGGTTACCGAATATGGATAACCTGTATGGCAGGCAAAACACAGAGAGAGAGACTGTGCATATGTTAAAGTATACACTTCTTTTGGACAGAGAATTCTGACCAGTGATTAATGCTCAGAATATATTCACTCTGTGTTTGGATAAATGTTTGGGGAGAGCAAACTTAAGCAGGCGGTATAATCTACAAGAGGAGTTCACAAAGCTCTGAGTGGGATGCACTTAAGGCAGATATACCATATATGGTATATATCTGAAAATGATATTCTAAACCATGTATAAGAGGATGACTTCCCAGCTCTTAGGCAAATGCCAGGAAAGTAGTTCTGGAGTTCCTTTCGATTGGTACTGGACGATGTCAATATGTAACTGTAGCCAAGAGGTCTAGAAAAATGCTATGAATTACTAAGAAGGATTCGGGAAAGTACCAGAAAACAGAACTCACCCTTAATATCTCTTGTCATAGCCTCCTTCTAATCTTAAGTTTGGTAGAATCATTTCTACCATTTTCCATTAATGGAGAAGAACAACAAGTTCTCAGATCTGCACAAATAAATCTTTTCCATCCACAGAGACCAAAGGAGTTCAGGAAGACAAAACTTCAGCTCACAAGTAATTCTGGAACTTAAGCTTGCCACCAAAATTGGTGTAACATGAACCAATATTCAGCTGTCACATACTGACATTCATAATTTTGGGTGAAGATATTGCACAATAACTTGATTACTCCCCTCCCACTAGATCTGAGAAAACCTACTGATGAACATTCATCACTCCCAGATAATTCTAGAAATCTTGATGGTTGTGCCATGCAAGGTGGCAATTTGTGAAATGATCTTAAATACAGTGGGGAAATGAAGAAGGCCGTGCCTTCCACAGCTGATCGTGGCAAGCAATGATTTCAATAATCTGAGGTCATCTGAGATTCCTGGAACAACCCCATTAGATAACTTACATAGTCACACTTTTTCATGAGCATCACAACCATCGCATTAAAAATGTTAGTCTAAACATCGCATGCCTCTTTTATATCAAATGTATTTAATTATCATTCTCTAATAGTATTTGAAGCCCTACACTACATGAGGCAATCATCATTACCTAAACCAAGCTTATACATTAAACTCAAGTGGCCGTTATCTGGCAATTATCTGGTAAAGGCAGCAGCAACACATTGCAAATTAGGGTCTCAGGCATCAAGTTATAAAAAACCAAATCAGAAAAGTAATTAAGCATTCAACATCAATAATTTATTACATATTGATTCTTTAGGAACTATATTAATCCCTTTGCAAAGAAGGTTGAAGGGAACAAAAATGATTTCTATGCAGATGCACATTCAGATCCAATAGAAGCTCTATGCAAATGCCTAAAGACAAAATTAACTTGCTTAGCCAAAACTTCCCCTCGGAGATGAGAAGACAGATTTCTGTGATTTAGTGTTTTTTGGTTCATATTGTAGCCCACTGTCTTTCTACAAAGATGGATATGACTAAATACCACCATCACCTCCTCCTTCCAAACCAATCACATTCTTCAGACACAGCTTTTAAGCTGTCTAATGGCATCAATGTAGCCTTATGCCTTCATGTAAAAGCATGACAAGCAATTCACATTTTATTCTTCATTGGCTTTTAATTCTATTGAAATAGAATCTAAACATTTCACGGAGTAGACACCATGTTATTAGAATATTTGGTAGAGTGTCAAGCTACCAAATAATGTTGGCACATTATTTCATTATTTTATTCATCTGCATGAGCTCCTTTCTGGAGCAAATGGCCTGTTGTTACAGTTTCTTAAGTGGGAAAAATTAGCTTTGAAGGTCAGCTTCCTTACCTGTAAAGGAAGAACTTCATAAGAGTCCAGAATTTACAACCTTGAATATTTTTCATCCCAAGCATGTAATGTAAATAATGTAAACAGACCAAATTGAGTATGTAATAGAAATAGGCTGTGGAAAATCAGGGAATACAAGTTCCTGTTTCATCTAAGGATGGTGGTATAGCATAGTGGTTAAGGGTAAAGCCTTGGGAAATTTCTCTGGGCAAGGAAATCTGCTTTCTCCTGAAATCAGCACTTCGAGATCTATGTGGAAGCTGCCTTTTCCATACATTAAGAAAGGAACATATAATATGTTGAGAGAGAAAGAAGCTGGGATATTAGAACTTTATCATTAAGGTAGAAGAGGAAGGAATGAATATTTACTAAGATGAAATGTTCATTTACCCATTCAATAAATATTGATTGGTCATGAGTAACTGAATATACAAATGGACAATGGCAAGATCATATGTGACAATATAACTCTGACCACAACCTGTGCAGTAACCAGCCAGAAACCAAACCACAACCTCTCCAGCCACCAGAGTAGGAAGCAAACCCATAACCTCCGCAGCAATCAACCCCAAATATTCATAAGTTGGTCAATGCAGTTTATCCCTATTTTTGCCCCCCACATCCCCTTCCCACTCAGGACCAACCAGAGAAAGCTAAATATGCTTCTCAAACCAATCACATCAGATAACCATTTCTACTTAACTCCAGTTTCCCCATGCCAACAACTGTCAATCAGAGCACACCTGAAACTTTCCCTTTGTTTTATTATAAATCTTACTCCTCTGCCTGTCTTTGAGTCTTTGCCAAATGCAAATGACGGTAGCTGACTCCCTTGCAAGCTCTAAATACATAACCTCTGTTTAATCTCATTTGTGTGGTCTTCATTTATTTCCAAGAGCATATATTAAAAACAACTTTATAGAGTGATCCAGTAAAAGGATGGAAAGAAAGACTTCACAAAGAGGAAAGGCACTGAGAATTATACATAGGATGACACATGGTAGATGTGTGTGTGTGTGTGTACACGTGTGTGTACTTTGGACTGTAAGCATGAGGTGAATTTGAATAAAGAGGCCAAGAAGATCACAAAGAGCATTAAATGACAAACTTGCAAGTCTGTAAATTTATCCTCCACTTACGGGCAATAAAATAAAAGTTTAAATAAGAGAGTAATAGAATTTGACTTGGATTTTTTTTAAAGATTTTATTTATTTATTTGACAGAGAAATAGAGAGAGAGCACAAGTAGGCAGAGCGGCAGGCAGAGGAAGAGGGAGAAACAGGCTCTCTGCTGAGCAGGGGCTCGATCCTATGACCCTGGGATCATGACCTGAGCCAAAGGCAGCCGCTTAACTGACTGAGCCACCCAGGTGCCCCAAACTTAGATTTTTGAAATGTTACTCTAGCAGCAGCATAGAAAATGGATGGATGGTAGGAAAATCATGTGGTGAGTCTACTTAGGAAATCATCACTCCAGACACATTAGCTATTTTCCCATGCCTACATCATCACACCTGTGAAGAATTTTTCGGAAGGCAGATCATTCTGTAAGGCACTGCATAAAGACAAATAATAAGAGCTTTTTTTTTTTTTTTTTTTTTTGGTCTGCATGTGCCTAAAGAGAACAGTCGTGTGGTGAGACCCAAAGCAAAATCTTATTACTTAAAAAATAAGTCAGGGGCGCCTGGGTGGCTCAGTCATTAAGCGTCTGCCTTCGGCTCAGGTCATGATCCCAGGGTCCTGGGATCGAGCCCCGCATCGGGCTCCCTGCTCTGCAGGAAGCCTGCTTCTCCCTCTCCCACTCCCCCTGCTGTGTTCCTGCTCTCACTGTCTCTCTCTCTGTCAAATAAATAAATAAAATCTTTAAAAAAAAAAAAAGTCATAACATACTACGTTTTGTGAGCTAAATTCATAACATGTTCCTCTTGGCCACTTATAAAACAAATCTTTGATTCTCTCTGCATCAATCACATGAGCAAGATCAGAGTCATTGATTAAACCCTCACACATATTCCTATAATTTACTGTGTGGCTTTGATTTTTGATGTAAAAAGCTTTGATTTTGCTGTACACATCATTCTGATTACTGCCCCTGCTTGATTACGGTTCTTGAACACAGATGGGAATTAATACTCAGCACAAAAATGAGAGCCTATCAGGGAAGCAGGAAATCTGCAGAAGTGTCCATTTGTGTGACATGGTAACTGAGCAGCTCTGGAAGGGCAGAGCTGGGCTGCGGCCACTTCCCTCACCACCTTCTCCCGAACCACATCCCCGCAGAGCCACAGAACTAAGAATCATGGTCTTAGAGGACATCCAATGAAGTGTAGTAAGAAGTGGATGCAGTGGGCTTAGAAATAGAATAATAATACTTATACTCTAATCATTACTAAGTGGTAACCAAGATATTAACCATTGTATATGTCTTATCTCATTTCGTCATACAGGCAATGGCCTACTAGAGGTTTCCACTTGGCTGTTTAGTAGGCTTCCTGATAGAACTTTTCAGTCCCCTTCCCCAAGATTCTCCCATTCATTCACCCATTCATTTATTCACATATGCAGCAAATGTTTATTGATCACCTGTTATGTGCCAGACAGTGTTTTAGGCACAATGAACCAAAAACCAGTGAACAAACAGACAAAAATAGATGTACCCATAATGTGTCCATTCTATAAGACAATAAAGGGAATTGGTAAGCAAAATTAGACTATGCTAGATGGGGATAAGTCCTATAGAGAAAAGTACAACGTGAAAGGAAATGGAGAGGCAGTGTGGTTTTAAGCTGGTAGAGGAAGGCCTGGATGCGAAGGTGACATCTGAGTAAAGACATACAGGCGGGGAGAGTGAGCTGTGCCAGAGTCTGGAGAACAGTGACATGAGAAGAACAGCAATCTCCACAAAAGCCCCATCATTCACCCACTGCTCAGTCCCATGACCTGTGAGTCATCCTGATTTGTTCCTTCCCACTTCACATCCAATCCATCACCACATTCTGTCAGCTCCATCTCCAAACTTGATCCCAACCACTTCCCACCATCTCTCTAGACTGACTCATCTTTACTCTAGAGTCAATTTTCCACAAAGCAGCCAGATTGATCTTTTGAAAACATGTCACATCATTTCACTTCTTGAAGCACATCTTCCAAGGACATCCATCATCTTTGGCATTAAATCCTGACTCTTCATCCTGGCAAAGGTGTCCTGGATCTCCACTCTTCTCCACCTGACTTCCCAGCTCTCTCGTCCATCACTTCATCTGCTGCATCCCTGTGCCAAGGTCATTTCAGCCTCAAACCTCTAATAGTCTGCTTGGGCTGCCATAACAAAATCCCACAGGCTGAGTGGCTTAATCAGAGAATCTTCTTTCTTCACAGTTCTGGAGGCTGGAAGTCCAAGATCAAGGTGCCATCAGCATTGGTTTCGGGTGAGACCTTTCTTCATGGCATGCAGACAGCTGCTTCCTCATTATTGCCTCACATGGCCTTTCCTTTGTGCACATGCACAGAAAGAGAGAGAGATCTCTGGTGTCTCTTCCCCTTCTTATAAGGACAGCGGTCCACTGGATTAGAATCCCATTTTTCTGACCTCACTTATATATTAATTTCCTCCCTAAAGGCCTTATCTCCAAATACAGTCCCATTGAAGGTTTATGGCTTCAACACATGAATCTGGGGGGGCACAATTCAGTCTGTAATAGAATCTTTGCACTTGCTGTTTTTCTCTGCCTAAAATGCTCCTCTTCCAGATTTCTGCATGGTTTGCTCCTTCACTTCACGCAGGTATGAGGCCTTCCTTGACCGTCCCCAACAATATTACTGTCCTCACTCTGTTTCTCTATCTCTCTCCCTTTACCCTTTGTTATTCTTTTTCCAGCCTCCAATCCCTACTTAATATTACATTATGTAACCATTTGCTTGTTTCCTCTCTGAATCCTAGGAGGCAGGGACTTTGTTCTGTGTTATATCCCCAGGCCCTAGAATAGAGCAAGAGTTCATATTTGTTGTATGGAAATTCCCAGAGCAATTCTACTTAGTAAGTATTATTTGCCCCATCACACAGATGAGAAGTTAATTTGACTTGGCTTCCTCAATTAGAATCAGAATTTAAATCCAAGTCTGTTTACCTCCAAAGTGAACATAGGTTCCATATATTCTCATCTCTTTTCTTCACAACGGCCCCATGAGGGGGCTGTAGGAGCTACTGCTATTGTTCAACTTCTGTCACAACCTACAGGGCACTGTGGTGGCTTGGTAAGGGAAACAATGGGGACTCAGAGGCAGGGGGCTTCCTGCCCAAGGACTGGAGCTGAAGGGGAGCTGTAGGAAGGAGCACCCTAAGAAGGCTGCTGTGCCAAAAACAGGGTTACCATTCCAAGTTGGTTTATTACACACAGATCTCTTACTGGCATTGCATAAAAATTTGTCAAATGTTTTAATCAGATACAGGTCTACTCTACAACTTAGCTGCAAGGTGGTGAGGTCTAGTGTGGAGACATCTCCTAGTTGGTGTTTGTTCTAACACCACAGTTCTTTCACAAGACTTTTGTTAACTATCCAACATAGCATTAGCTTCCAAGAACTAGTTCTTATTTTTAGCCCGATTTTATTCAGTTGGTCCTATGTCATGAATGGAGAATGGTAGACTTATTCAAATAAAATCCTCCAGCTAGTTTGGTTGTTGGTACAAAGTGTGGAATTTCTGGTGGGTGCTCTGCTGAAGACAGAGTCCTTAAGAAAGATCTTGCTTTCCATAAGGCTAAGGAAAAAAGGCATACAATTCTGGTACTCTGTGTGAGACATGAAGAAAAGCCATCCAAATATTATGTAGCCATCAAAAGGAATGAGATCTTGCCATTTGCAACGACGTGGATGGAACTGGAGGGTATTATGCTGAGCGAAATAAGTCAAACAGAGAAAGACATGTATCATATGACCTCACTGATATGAGGAATTCTTAATCTCAGGAAACAAACTGAGGGTTGCTGGAGTGGTGGGGGGTGGGAGGGATGGGGTGACTGGGTGATGGACACTGGGGAGGGTATGTGTTCTGGTAAGCGCTGTGAATTGTGCAAGACTGTTGAATCTCAGATCTGTACCTCTGAAACAAATAATGCAATATATGTTAAGAAAAAAAAAGGAAGAAGAAGATAGCAGGAGGGGAAGAATGAAGGGAGGGAAATCGGAGGGGTAGACGAACCATGAGAGATGATGGACTCTGAAAAACAAACTGAGGGTTCTAGAGGGGAGGGGGGTGGGAGGATGGGTTAGCCTGGTGATGGGTATTGAGGAGGGCACGTTCTGCATGGAGCACTGGGTGTTATGCACAAACAATGAATCATGGAACGCTACATCTAAAGCTAATGATGTAATGTATGGGGATTAACATAACAATAAAAAAGAAAGAAAAAAAAAAAAGCCATCCAAGTTCCTGAGGAGCAGGGATTGAAGAAAGGAGAGACGAAAAGAAAAGAGTAGTACACTGGAAGAATTCTAATGTGACAATTGTGTGCAAGCCTATGAGTCCAGAATTGTACTGTTTTCACATGTGAAACACCACCTAAGAATGGTCCCCACCTAATGGATGCTTCTACCTGTCCTTATTTTAAGAGATTGACAAGAAATTGAAAGAAAAACGAATGTGATGACTTTGTTCATGGCATTCAATAAAACTCTTCCCCAAATCAATGTAGCTGTTTTAATTCATTAGAGCTAAATATTAGGTTTGGATTAGATAGAAAGAGATTTGGCGTGAAGTTTTCAAAAGGAATAAGAACATAATCATTTCATCTACAATCTCTGACTCATCTAAGACCACAAAGGAAATTAATAGCAGACACTTCCAGGAGTGGGATGGGAGGAAGCCTTAGAAAAATGATCTTGAAATATTCATGTGAAATGATTAGGCTTTTTGAAGACTTCAAAGTCATGGTAATAATGTGTGGTGGAGATTCTCTTTTATTGAATAATTGAATTCCAAAGAGCAAATTTCAATATATTATCATTAACTTCCATTATATAATTAGAGATTTATGCCACAGAAATAATTTCCCAATAAACTTGGGTTTTGTGATAGCCAACCCCCTGGTGTGATGGACATTGTAGTCCATTAGTGGGATTGTGCCCATAACAAATATAACAGTTACATATTCCTAGGGAGTGTCTTAATTTGGCTTCCCCTCAAAAATAGCACCTTAGATAAGGACGTGAGTGCAGGAAGTTTATTTGGGAGCTGATCCCAGAAGGAGAAAAGGGGAGTGTGGACAATGAGTTAGGGAAGGAAGAGTTATTAATAAAGAATGCAGAAACGAGTTTGTTACTACTTTGCCTTGAATGAGGGCCCATTCTTGCTGGGGGCACTCTGAGGAACTGTGTCTCAGAACAGTTCTGGGAAATAACGAGGCTGCCCAGAAATGTGTTTGCCCAGAAACCACCCCCCATCATTCCACCAAGTTGAGACCTGTCCCTGGAGGATGTTAATTTCCTTGTATTTTTTGTTACTTTTGCCCACTGAATGGTCTTCTGATTTCTCTCCCACATGCACTTGAAATGAGGTGCTGGCATCTGCAATGAACTGTCTATGACCAATGCTCTGAAATCTGGTGGGCCAAGGGGATGCCCTATGTGGTGAATCACTCGTGTCTGCTCTAGAGAAGCAGGATGATATAGTAGCTGGGAGTGCATTTGTCAGTGTCAGCTTTATGCCATTACTTCAGATTATCCACAATCCTCTGTTTCCTCATCTATAAAATGGTGAGAATAATAGATATAATGCATATGACATGCCTGATAGAGAAGCTGGTATATAATCATCATTCAATAAAAACAAATTGTTTTCATTTTCCTAAGTAAATATTTTTAAACATCTTTTTTACTGCTGGCAATGCTCACCAAACCAAAGAAATATATCCAATTTCTGTTAGCCTTTTCACTGAATTTTCATTTAAGAATATTCTATTCCCCTTCTCACTTTAGCTGGCATTTGGAATAGCCAACTGATGCATTGTGAGATGTCACATGCACTGGGATTGCTGTGTCCAAAGAATCAGAAAATGTCAGGACTGGGAGGGGCCTCCAAGTTTGTCCCATTCATTTGGCTGTGCCATGCCTTTCAGTGGATTTTGTTTCTGCACTTTTATTTCTTGACTAGAAGCCACCTGTTGACCTCAAACAATTGAGACTGATTTGTGTGAGATCGTTTCTTTACGTTGTTGTCATCACCACTTATACAGACAGCTAAAATCCAGACAGGGGAGGAAAAGCTAAAACCATACCCCCAAAAAGAAGTGGTCGGGGGAGAAAGGACATTCATTTTTCACAAATGAATTATCCCTGAGTGATTATGTTGACATTTTCTCCAAATTTGCTCAGAAATGGTAGACATTGCTATCTCTATTCCAGTAGGAGCCGTGATGTTGAAACAAGTTTTTATAAGACAGGGTTTTCACAGTCTTGGGCACACTATTTGTCTTCAGTGGCGCCCTAACACAGCAATTTCTCTGCCAGCTCAGACTTCTTCCGCTGCCTTCTAAACATAACACATCTACAGATTTACTTAGAAGCATGTCAGCCACTTTTCCACACAAAGGCTCTGCTCCCACCAAAAACACAGCATGTGCTGAGTATCTTTGAAAAGCTATAATTATCAACTACCAGTGGTACAATCAGAAGTAGGCACAAGACTGATGTGTGCTTAAGATTTCCAGAACCTACTCAATTAGGGTAAGAATACCTGGCAGAGCCAGAAGAAAAACACAAACACTGTGAGGTTTCTTCCCCTGCGCAAGACATATTTTCATTCTGGTCAAGAAAAGGAATCCCTCTTAAAGGAATTTTGGCCAGTTAGTAAGCTCCTATCCCCAAAATAGAGTTTCTTGAAGAAGTCTGCAAGGCTGGTGACACAGAAGCCATTGTGTGCCACATAAAATGTCTCTGGCAGGCCAAACTATCTGAACAGGGAAATATAGGTGGTATTGTCAATATCCACTTGGGACAACATGTCTCAGGGCTACTGCCAAAGGGCTGATTTGAAAAAGGGCAACATGAACACAAACAAAGGTTGCAGGCATTTTCCGGATATTCTGTCCAACATACACATAGACTACCAAAGGGAAATTAAAGGTCATTTTGTCACCTTTTCCCTCTTCCTGTCCCTTCCCCACTCCAGCAACTTCTTGCAGGAGTTCCTACTAAAATCGTATTCCACATAACGATTATCTAGCTTTTGTTGACAAATGACTCAAAAAGACATTGCTCATTAGCTTCTTTCCTTGTTGGACATCTAGAAACTAGAAAGGTATTTCTGATATTCTGATATTCTATTTCCCTGTAGTTTCCACTGAGAGTCTACTTCTGACTTCCTAGGGCAATTCTCTTTACTACTGGGGCAAATTTCACATTTCTAAAGAAGCCTACCCTATTTCTCACACATCTTTCCCACAACTAAATTGTCCCCGGTTCCCTGGACTGTTAGTCACATAACTTGTTTTCCAGACCAGTCACTCCCTAGTATTCAAGGTATTGTTTGTACAGTATTTGAAATGTGCTGGGCATGGCTTTATGTACATTCTCTCAATGAACACTCTCAAGGATATCCTCACTTCAGAGATGAGGAACATGAGGTATGCTGCTGGTCCAAATTTCACAGCTAGTAAGGAGCTGAGAGTAAAATCCAGGCCACTAAAATTCAGCCCTCAAAACCCTGTGCTGGGAACCACTTGCCACTAGCTCTCCTGTTTGTTTACCTCTTCATGGTAGTGCCCCCAAATGGAAACATGGACCAGGATGAGGTCCGACTGGCACAGAGTACAGTTGGTTTTTGATCCTTTTAATGATGTCTAAAATGTAATGAATATTTCTAAGGAGCCAGATCACAATGTTGCCTCACACTAAATTTATGATCAAAGAAAATCACTCAGTGTATGTACATTTCTACACGCATATTGTGATTTGTATGCAATTTCAATAAAACTCCAACTCTGGATATCCAGGACTCCAGATCATTAAGGCCTCTTTGAATGATCTACTCATGCAAACTCCTGTTGCTCACTTTTTTCTTATCCAAGTGCTCCCAAATCAAGGACTTAAAAATCCTGTATCAGTCAAGGTCCCAGCCCCACTCCATCCCCTCCAAAACTCAAATCAGATAAATCAAGCAGAGACTTTAGTGAAAGGGGAACTCAGAGGGTTATGCAGGTTAGGAGAAGCAACAAGGCAAGCTGGTGCACCCAGGATTAGCCACTGGGGAGCTAGCATTACCCCTGGGCCTGAGGAGATGGGGTGAAGTGGAAGGTAGGAGTGTAATGGGAATAGAATTACTGTAACTGGTGACAGCTGGAGCCATAAAAGAGGGGCTGCCTGTTGGGAGCCATTGCCAGAAATGTGGAGTGCTAAAGGAGAAGGGGTGAAAGATAAACACCCCACATCTCTTTCCCCCTGCCCTCCAATCGCCTGACAGCGCCTCCCATTAGCCCAGCTCCAACTGTCCATGAGGGTTACCTTCCCAGGGCAAGGAGCAGATAAGACAAAGGTGGAAACTGGAGAGGGGTGGAAGTGACATGGGGGGGGGCTGCAAATAGAGAAAAATAAAGATACATTCCTTCTCCAGCTTGGCTAATGGTCAATAGGCTTTTTGCCAAATTCTTTTCCCCATTGGTAAATGTTATTTTTAAATTGATATCGAATGGTATACTCTTCCGTTGCCATATAAAAATCAGGGGTCTTGTCCCAACAGGATGGAAGAAGTGACCTCTTCCATACCAATCAATGACTTTTTAAAGAAAAATACAGCCCAAGGCCAGGCCCCATAGTCAAGTGTCATTTGCATTAAACTTCACAATATACTTTTGTAACCAAAATGTCAAATGCAATTTTTTTCTACTCTCCAGAAAACTGGGCTTTACTGAGTCTTTCTGATTTGTACTAGTGTTCAGGAGAATAACAATGACTCAGTAGTAATTTTATAATTAAATAGTATTACCCCAGCATGGTTGGTTTTCATGCTTGGCTATTTCACTGGTTTCTGCAGCATGGCCAAGGTACATCAATCTCTTTGATTTCATCAATAAAAACAAGAAGAAGTGAATAGATGGTATTGTAAATCTTGACAAGTTATGTCATGAAAAATCCATCTGAATTACTTGCAAAAAGCTAATTTTGGTATGATGCCTTCACTAAACTTTTAATGTAAATGTTCAGTGAACTGAACTTTATATTTTTAAAAATCAGGAAAATTCTTTTACAGATAAAGAGAGAAAATGAAGTACTTAAAACATATAGATTTTCTAGAAGATTCGCAAAATAAAAGTAAGAAATGACCACAGAATCACTAAAACATCTTATACACACACCTACAAACAAACTGAATGTATTTGGTTATTTTTTTTCTACAAATATTCTAGATTCGAGTATATTCAATGTGTCTTCTGTTTTCCTTTACGTGAAATCAGAACTAGAATAAAGTGTACTTCTTGAAAACCAAATCTATTTTCTCTATTCATTTATCTTGATACAATGCTTCTTTATATTAACTGTATAACAGTTCCGTGGTAAGGTGCTCTATTGTTATTGCTCAGTTAACCCTCCTTTACTGATATTTAGACTGGTTTAAGGAAATTTTCCAATAAAAAGCTTCACAGTTGAGCAAGCAGCTGGATGGTCATCCTTCCTAAAGACAGTTTGAAGAGGATCCTGTCTCCTACCCCTTCCCTCATCTTCCCACAGGAATTCTTCTGCTAGAAGCATGAATAACTTTAGAGATACCTTCTACTGTGGTCAGTGAATGCTCATGTTCCATATCTGCCTGGGTCAATGGTAAGCAAACAGTGTTTCATTCAGTCTCTAGTGTTCATGCAAAACCATCTGTATTTAGATAAATATTGTCATTCAACAAACTTCCAGAATAAGTAATGTTTATTATTTCCTGTTGATGTGAGTTGGAATTACAATGATCTAATTTCTTATTCTGTGATCACATTGTCTTGTAACTAAAATACTGCAACTTATCCAAGCTTTGGTTGGAAAATGCATTCAAAGAAATTCTTTCTTGTAGCAAATCACTCTACCTTTCAGAAATTCATATCATGTTGAGGAGCCTTTGGCTGATGGTGTTTGTTTTCAGGCTCTTCCGTAAATCCTATTATGATCTGCAAGTTTGAAAATTGATTTTAACTTTAACTGTAACCATGTAATTCTTGATTTATTTTTTTATTAAAGAGAATCACACAGGTAAAATGCTCACTCAAATTCCGTATGCTTGATGCCAGTGAAGAAATGACACTGCTTTAATTGAAATATCACGAGTTAGAAACAATGATTTAACTTTAATTGTATACAATAGTAATAGTTGGAACACTGCTAAGAAATGTAGCTACTTATTTTCAGGGACATAACCAGATTTCTTATGATGATATTTTTTTTGGAAAATACTACTCTCTTGAATGACAGCAATAAGGTTTCTTGAATTGGTTGTACAAGTCTCTCTACTGTAAAATAGCGAGGCTGGGTTAATTTCTTAGATCTGTGCTAGCTGTCATACACAAACATTCCAGATATATAGAAATATGAGTAAGTCCTGAAGAGGTAAGTATTTTACTGGTTTAAAGGTGTGTGATGGAACAACACATAATAATCAATTCCTGCAGAAAGTCCAGAAAACATAAGGAATCACCCTTTGTTCTGTGTTTCCCTTCTCCTTTCAGCTTTCCAGCTATAAATGCTAAGCAGTTTTCTTAGATGATAAAAATGTGAATAAAAAAGTTGAAAGGTTTTTGAAGAATAAAAGCAGAATAATAAAAAGAATACATTCTTATTTCCCATCACCCATATCAATATTAGCTATGGGATTCACAAATGTTTAAATCTTTTTTTGCCATCAGAATATTGGTTAACATTAAAATGATTTTCCAGCCTTAGAGATATGTTTTCCAGCCACTGGCTGATTGCTGGCTTTCAAGCTACAAGGTATTTCTGTTCAAACCCAACTAGTTTAAATCATCCCATTTATGGTGACCTTAACATTTCAAATGCTCCTATGAAAGAAGTTCTGAATATGTGAAATTCTATTACTTAGGATTCTTATCATTCCTTTAAAACTAAAGGAATCTTTGAAACTAACATCATCTCTTAAATGACTCACTATTATGCACTACACAAGATAATATGTATGCACCCACAAATAAGCCTGCAAATCTACAGGATATTGTTAATTGAAATAAAATAGAATGTAGAGATCATAATAATTTCCAAAAAAGGACATGGGATGATTTTAGTCAAAGGAAATTTTTTAAAAATTTAAGAACTTTGGCACATGATAAGAGGAGTTTTCTATGCCTGTAAAAAGATCAATAATCTAGAAAAACATTTAAAGCTAACCAATAAAAAGAAGGAAGAAAAAAGATTTAAATCAAATATAAGGCAGAATTTAGAAAATATAGTAGATGAGGCATAATATTAGAGTTTTATTTACAGATCTGCTATCCACATATCACCCAAATTTCATCCATCTAAATACTTAAATGTCATACAACTAAATTTCCAAATACCACACAACTTTAAAGAGTGATGAATGTCCAATGTTGTCTGAATGGTACGAGCTATATAAGCCTTCAAAAAAATTTGACAAAAATCTAGCTCCTTTGGTTAAGTAGCTGAGTATTTCTGTAACTCAGTTTTTCTCATGAAATAGTAACAGTTTATGCTGTATTTATCAATTTTAGAGAAAAAATACATCTTGTCATCTTTTGAAGCCTTTAAAAGAAGTTTCTTTTTAAGGTATTGTTTGAAAAGGGCCAATAAAAGAATTCCTTAGTCACAAGAAACACTTCAGTGTGCTAATGCCCACTAGATGCCTCACAGTTTGGCATCTTTACTACAACTACTTCAGCCACTGACCCTGAACCCTGTGGATGGAAAATATAGAAGGAATCAGAAATTTGCTCTATTGACTGTTAAATCATTTGTTCACTCTTGCCAAAATATTTACTGAATGCCTACTTTGCACAAAGCACTGGGGTATAAAAGTAGATTAAGGGAATCCTACAGTGTAGATGTCTCTCGAGAGATGCTTAAAAATAACTGCAAAGAGGAGGATTTTGAGAAGACAGCCTTCTGAGAGCATGTTCCTGACACTCCTTTCTTCCCAATTCACTTTCCAGAGTAAAGTCAACAACCAAAGAGCAAATCGGCAGTGCCTGAAGGTCACATACAAGGCCAGGTGTGCTCCAAATGGCTAAAGAAGAGCAACTGTTGTAGCTTCCCTCATTGTGGGGTCAGTTGAGATAGCCAGTGGCCAGTTATTAAGCAGAGACTCTCCTTCTGGTTTGGGGTAAAGACTGAATATTTTGTGGCTGTGTCCAGAAGGAGAGCAAAGAGCTGGGTCCCAAGAAACCTCTGGCAAAGGAGCTTCACCTGTCTGATTGCTGTACAGAAGCCATAGAGAGGCACACTATCCGGCAGGCCCCAGAGCACCTGGCCAGAGGATACAGTCATTGATTTGTGAAGCACTCTAGACTTTGTGGCTAGGAGACAAGTGAGGCTTGCATCCAAAGTTGCCTGAGAACCTCATTTTCTCATTGATTTGTAAGAGCCACTTATATGTTAAGGGTGACATGTATTTAGTTTCTTTCTGACATATCTTCTGTTTTCTTCCAACCTGTAACTTGTCTTTTACCTTTGTCTTTTGCCAATCAGACATTTAACAGTGCTAAGTAGACAATCTGTCTGTGTTTTCCTTTCTACTGTCTGGGTTTTGTATCATGTCTAGAAATGTCTTCTCCCACTCCACAGTTATAAAAAGTATTTTTCACATAGTCTGGTAATTTTGGATTTCCCTCAATGTTTTATTTTTTTTTAAGATTTTATTTATTTATTTGACAGAGAGAGACAGCGAGAGAGGGAACACAAGCAAGGGGAGTGTGAGAGGGAGAAGCAGGCTTCCCGCAGAGCAGGGAGCCCGATGCGGGGCTTGATCCCAGGACCCTGGGATCAGGACCTGAGCCGAAGGCAGATGCTTAATGGCTGAGCCACCCAGGCATTGCTCTCTGAATATTTTAGAGACTTATTCCATCTAGAACTTATTTGTTTATGTGGTGTGGTATGAGATGCCAAAATTACTTACATTACTTATGAATATCCATTGTCCCAATACCCTTACAGTGGACACCATTTCCTGATTAATTGGAAATTTATTAAATGTCATTTATACCTGATGCTTAATTACCAACAATAAAGATATATTAACTTATGTATAAACATATAAAACAAATATAAAAACATATAAAATGAAAATGAGATAGATAATATAAAGACATAGAATATATAAAATAAGTATATAAATATATAAAATAAATATAAGAAACAAAATATATTTATAAATATATAAAATGTATAAAATATATTCGTGTATATTTATGTTTGAGGAAATGATGCCTCATCATGGCATTGTCTCTAAGAAGATGTATTCTCAGTATCATTTATTGGTCGGTTCTTTTTCTTTTCCTCCAGCTATTCAATCTTCTAAGGCTGCAGTGATGTTTATGAGACCCACCAAGTTTTCAAAGATTCCCCCTAATACTTAATAACTATGTAACTGGTAATTTTACTGAACATTCCCTGACACTGTCCAGAGAGCTCTCAAAGCCCAGTAAAAGTGGCATGTTAACATCAAATAGGGTATTTTTCTTTGCAATTCTTGTGGACCCTGCCAGAGCTAACATAGGCACATTTTTGTCAGCCATCTTGGTTCAGAAATGTTCATGATAATAAAAAAACACTGGTAGAAATAGACACCACACCAGAGAGAACAAACCGATGTTGAAAACAATAGGCTGTCACTCTACCATACTAGATGACTTGTTATTTGAAAAATGCACATTAGCTGCATCGCTCAGGACTATAAAATTTGTGTTCATGTGTTTGCACATAGTTTAATAAAAACATTTCTAAAACAATAGCACTATAATGAAATAGCATTTCATGAAGCCATTCTAAATAAATTATGCCTATTTGAACAGTATCTAATCTCTTCTCTTCACCTAATCTGGTTGTCTATTCCTGTTCTAGTTAGTATATGATATTTTAGTATATAGGTGCTTTAAAATATTCTCTCTTCTAGTCCAAACTCCCTCTACTTTGGGGATGATTCTAAATTTGTTTCCCAACTTCCACCCCCCGGAGAACTTCCTCTTTTTGGAGGTCTTCTGCGTAAAGAAACTTTTCATCCATTTCCACCCCCCCACTTTTTTTTGAAAATAGAACTCGAGTCCACATAGTTCTGGTAGATGGACTTTGCTCCTGGCTATTGAGATAGGCACAAATTCCAGGCCTGGGCCACCTGATCATCAAAGCCCATGGCCACAATGACTAGGTCAAATGTTGGCCCACTGTGTAAATTGGTCCAATGAAAGGTACACCAGGGGTTTTGCTGGAGTAAATGGAACCAGGGATCTTTCTTGGATTTGGAGCTAGAAGAATGTAAGACTAGAGCTGGGGTTCAGGGTGGTTTACATGGAGTGGGGAGCTAACAGATACTAAGATCCATTAAATGATGGGGGGATGGGGGAGAAGAGAGGAAGGAACAGGAGCATTGTTAAGGAATAACAGATTTCTTACATTAAAAATCTCTTTCCTTGTAGTGACAGCGTAAACACATTACCTCGAAGTGTTTGTTTGCCTGTTTGTTTTTCTGAAGACAAAGTAAGATTTCTATACTTACTGAAGCAGAAATAGTCATTGCTCAAAAAAATTAATGTATGCACACATATATTATATTCCATATTCTTTTTTTTTTTTTAAAGATTTTATTTATTTGACAGAGAGAGACAGCGAGAGAGGGAACACAAGCAGGCAGAGTGAGAGAGGGAGAGGCAGGCTCCCCACTGAGCAGGGAGCCTGATGCGGGGCTCGATCCCAGGAGCCTGGGATCATGACCTGAGCCGAAGACAGACGCTTAACGACTGAGCCACCCAGGCGCCCCTATATTCCATATTCTTAATGATGGAACTTTCCAACGAAGCAGAGAACATAGCATTGTCTTCCTCATGTGAAAAGGAAATTTAGCACATCTCATCTAGGGATCACCTAACTTATCCTTAGAGGTGTTTGGAATCTCATTATAGTTCATCTTTCCACCTGGAGGTTAGTCAGCCACAATTATGGTATTTCAAAAAGTACTTATACTAGTCACAACTTCCTTGGAAAACTACTTGCCTTTTTAGTATATCTAATGAGGGGAAATGAGCTGTTATCATTTAATTAAATACAAAAACCTGCCTTGAGAAATGTAGCCACAGGAATAAGAATAGTGACAAAATGGGGGCACCAGCTAACCTCTTGAGATTACAACTGTTGCATCCCTAAGGCAGAGATATTAGATTTCCACTGTTGTGTATAAATTACCAGAAATCCAGCAGCTGACAGTACACATTATCTCAGTTTCAATGGGTCAGAAATTTGAGCAGAGCTTCCCTGAGTCCTTTGTCAGTGACTCATAAGGCTGCAATTAAGGTGGCAGCCAGGCTGTGTTACCATCTGCAGACTTGATTGGGGAATAATCTTCTTCCAAGATTATTCAGGTTGTTGGCTAAATTCAATTTCTTGAGCTGTATAACTGAAGACCCTAGCTTTTTTTCTGGCTGCATTAGATACTAGAGGCTGCTTGCATTTCTTAGTATTTCTTCACCTTGTAGGTTCCTCCAACATGGCCTCTAACTTTATCAAGTCTGTGAGGACAATGTATCACCTCAGGAAGGGCAAAGTCTCTTTCTTAAGGACTTCCACCTAATTAAGTCAGGCCAACTCAGGATGACCTCTCCTTGGACTCACTCAAAATCAGTGGACTTGAGGCTTTAATTATATCTGCAAAATCCCATCCTCTTTGTCTTACTCCATTAGCTAGAAGTCTTAGATTCTGTCCCTACTCAATGGGAGAGGGTTATGGAGGGTGTGGACACCAGGATGGGGATCATGGCCATCTCAGAATTCTGTGTACCACATCTATGTTCCATAATTTTGTATGGTCAGGATAAAATCTGCCTTAATGTTTTATAGTATATCTACACAAGAACTAAGAAATATAGCGAAGAGTGATGAATTCAAATCACTGAGTAGCTTGTAAGAATCATGCCAAATTTCATCCCCAAGGGGTAACTTTGTAGTTCAATTCATTTTAGCAGGTATTCTACCACAGGCATGTTATAAGCCTCGGAATCATGGACTGTGGCTACTTGACAAGGTCTCAGTGCAATGTGTAGACCTCCGTTAGAACATTTACATGCCTAACTATCTATGTGCATGAAAGGCTCGGTGATAGATTGAAAGAATGCACGCTTTGGAGTCCTGAGAGTGTCAGTTTGAACGTAGGAGGTACTGCTTTAGGAAATCTGTTTTATTACCCATGAAGTGGGGGAAACTATCCCTCCACCTCTGCAATATTAGGATAAGACAGTGTAATAGATGAAGGTATTTGTTAAGGGCATGGACTCTGGAGCCAAGCAGACCTCCGCCTGGCTCTTAGTTGTGTGACCATGAGCAATTTATATAACCTCTAGACCTCAATGTTCACTTCTGTTTCATAATGTTAATAATGGTTTCTGGTATTGTTGAAGTGTTCAGTACAGTGCTTGGCATATAGATATGAGTTGCTCAATAAGTATTAGTACTAATATTTTATATATATATATATATATATATATATATATATATTATATATATATATAAACTGCCTGGCACAGTAATTTATTGAAGAAATATTCATTGAGCATCTAATCTGTTCCAGGCACTGTTTTAGGAATAGAGATAAAACAGTGAATGAGAAAGGAATTCTCTTTCTCCTGATCTCATAAGTTCATCTTCTTACATGTTCTACTATACATAGTAGATATCATTATTATTATTTTATAATTATGTCCCTTGCCATACTCTGACATCATTAAATATAGAAACCAGTTCTTATTTATCTGTGAAACTTTAGGGTCTGATATGTTGGACATATGTAGGCATTCAGTAAAGTTTTAAATAAATGAAAACATGAAATATAACAAGATAAAGACCATGTTTTCAAAAATGTTTAAATTCCAGAAGGAAGTACAGACACAGACTAACTGGAATGAATATAGGAGTTAATCAATTGTCATCTAACTTCCTGCCTCATTCTAAAAAGTGATCCCTACAAACATACCTAATGTCCTTTTAAGCTTCAGAATAGCATATCAAATTCATAAGAAAGAGCAAGAAATAAACATAAAACTAATAGTTACTGTGATTGAAAATCATCTTGTAATTTTCTGATAGTAAGGGCAAAAACAAGAATATGATGGGTTGATTGATTTGTATTTTTCAGTAGAAAGAAGTGTACCATTTTTCTGGAGAAACAGCTTATCCCCTGGTGCTACCCACGACAATTCTAGATGTCATACCGTTAGAATCAAATACTTTCAGCATGTACGTACAAACAGTCTTCATTCACACCACTCCCAAGGCAATTAGCAGTGGAACATTATCAGATAGATGCAACCACGATCATCGGATAAAACCCATCTATGATAATGATGATGATGGTCATGGTGATGATAAAACCTATTCATTTACTGAAAAATCACTTGGTGCCAGCTCCTCTTTTGTGCTCTTTATACATTTTCTCATCTAATCCTTGCAACAACACCGTGAGGCAGTTACTTTTATTCCCCTCATGTACAGCTCAGGACGCTGAGGCACAGGAGATTAGGAAACTTACCAAAGATCACACAGATAGAATATGACACCAGTGATTTCACTCCACAGCCTGCGCTTCATAGGTCTCCTTTTTATGGGAGACTTACAGAAAGCATGGGCACGAATGGCTCCAATGTTGCAACTCAAAATAACCATATTCTTCCCAAACTTAAAAAAATGTTCAGCACTTCATTAACAATGTCCCAGAGATCTTTCTAGAATCCATTCTTGCTCTATAGCTATTAGACAGTTAAATTTTCCTTTACAGTTATTAGAAAGTTTACAGTTAAAGTTTTACAGTTATTAAAATGGTACATTCCCAGATGTTTACAATCATACTCCTGATTCTGAGGTCTGAGGCTTTCCCTGTTGGTCAACTAACATGTACAAAAAAAGGACAGGATGCTACAAAGAATTTGTTTCCTGTTGTAACTGTCTTGCATAAACCTAATTGTATTAATTAACATCCTGGGTCTAATTAGAAGTTTGGTTAACCTCCGCTGATCATGTCCATAATGCTGAATGTGTTCACTCTGGGAAACTGGTTCTAGCCAGGGCTGGTGAATGGTTCCCATGTGTAATGGAGAAACCTACGGACAGCAGAACCAGAGAGGTGTCACACTGTCCTTACCCCATGGGTGCAGCTGGGAGAAATCATCCAGGCATGGTGGGTTCATTGTTAAATTTAACTCAGGACAGGAAATGTTTTTCATGCCAGCTGGACTTCTGTACCTCTCAGTTGTGATTGTCTATGGAGGAGTGATCTCTGTCCTTATTCTGCCAGCAACTAGGCTCGATTGATCAAAGGTTTAATGTTGGCAACCTCAAATGCCACTTGTAGTTCCTGTAACTTTGATCACGTGGGAAAGAATTTCTTACGAAGAAACAAACAAACATGGAATTGACAGAAAGTTGGGTTTACAAAAATGCCACAAACTACGGCACATAATGACCTGGTCAAGTAGTCAAAGTCAGTTCTGAGCTTCAGCATCTGCTACAGGCTGACTTGTGTCTCCCCCAATTCATATGGTGAAGTCCTTACCCACAATGTGACTGGAGATGGGACTTAGAAAGAGGAAATTAAAATCAAATGAGGTCATAAGAGGAGAGGCCTGACATGACAGGATTAGTGCTTATAAGAAGAAGCACCATAGAGCTCTCTCTCTTTCTCTCTGCTTCTTTCTTTCTTTCCTGGTGCACACAAAGAAGAGGTCATCTGAGCACACAAGGAGACGGCCACTGTCTACAAGCCAAGAGAAGAGGCCTCAAAAAGAAACCTACCTCTCTGACACCTTGACCTTGGACTTCCCAGTCTCCAGGACCATGAGAAAGAAATTTTTGTGGTTTAAACCACCCAGTCTGTGGTATTTTGTTATGGCAGCCTAAGCAAACTGATACAATATCCAAGCCCTTACAAATCAAATTTTTAAATTAAATTTCAGCTAGTATTTTCTTCTTTCCAAGACCCTCACATGAAAATTCAAGACTGCAAAATAATCTTTGTTGGCACTAAATTATTTGGAGAACTTTACACCACTGCATAGAATGCATTTACAAGTACAGAAACCCTGAGATGTGGGCCATTGGAATTAATGCTGAAGTCCCCCAACACTGCACATACCAAATACAGGACTACAATCCCTAACCCATAATTTGGAAATACTAAAGTCTCTAAAGACCAAAAATCTGGCCATGAGTCTGCGGCAAACCCATTTGGTGGCAAAACTTATTGAGAAACGATGTGAAAAAATTTACAGTATTTAAAAATCACACGTGGACTCATGCATTCATTGTATTTTGTTAGAAGGAATTCTTCTCCTCCTTCTCCTTCTGCCTCTCCTCTGCTTTTTGTTTTTTGTTTTCCCAAAAAGTAAAAAGGGTGGTATTTCCATCCAGGTAACCATCCTTCTAATATAATTTAGCTATTCAGATCATGACCATAATCCAGGCTTCAAGTGTACCAGGAAACAGTGAAAACAGCCTCTTGATGGTAATCTTAGAGATTTTGTTAATTCACATAAAGAACCTCAACATTTGGAATAGTGTTTGAAGCTGAGTAATTTTTTTTTGATTGTTTGGTTTCCTTTTCCACCTCATTTGGAGCTTAGAATTAGTTGAATAAGACAACAATAGAAGTTTATTTATGTACAATATATAATGCATATTAAATAAATATAATTAATAATTTTATGTAATAAGAATATAACATAAACTCTTTACATTTCAAACCAATAAAGTGGGGAAAGAGCTCTTTCTTTGATTTCTACTTTCTCTTCTGTCTTTTGATGAAAAATAAAAATAGAACTTTCCATCATCAGCACGGCTGTAGTTTTGTTAGCTTATTCTTTGAAAAGGAAACTCACATCAGAACCAGTTTGGTTCATCAGTCTTACACAATTCACAGCGCTCACCATAGCACAGGGTGTTATACGCAAACAATGAATCATGGAACACTACATCAAAAACTAATGATGTAATGTATGGTGATTAACATAACACAATAAAATTAAATAATAAAAAAAAAAGAACCGGTTTGGGACCTAACATCCTTAGTGGCCTACTCCTCCCAGCTGGATTCATTAAAGGTACACCTGCAGTTTGTATTCTCAGCCCAGCTTTGGACCATTTGGTTCCCAGGCAAGGTGATGCTGAGACCAGTGATCCAGAGACTGCTGTTTCCAACCACATACTCAGTTTTCCTGAAAAGTAATTCCGGCCTTAAAACTGAGTTGGCAGAACCTAATTACTGTTCTTCTTGCTTCAAAACACGGCCTCTCTCCAGTCACCAAACCCTCTCTACTTTAAGGAGAAATTCTTCCATCTTGGACTCAGCTTTGATCATAATCAAATGTAACTCAAACTTACACCACGCATTCCTATTTCTCTCCCAGACTCATTCTATTTTCAGACCTATCTTCAGATTCACCCTCTTAGGTGTCCAACCGCAAAGCAAATGCCCCCCAGCTTTATACCAGGGTTCAGTCTCTCAGCCTTCCTCATGCAGCACGCATGTATCTGGAATATGTTTCCGGTTTCACTGTCTGTTCTGTTGCCTGACCTTGAACTCTGACAAACATATGTACTTGGTGTGACTAATGCAGATCCATGTTCAAATTCAGGCTCTGACACTTACAAGCAACTGGGAAGACTCAAGTTAATTCATGTTTTAAAGCCACTGAAATTTCATTCACATTTTAGACCATTGAGAGTTCATCCATAAACCCAGTAAAACATAACGCCTCCTTCAAGTGAAGGTTGAAAGGATTAAAAAACAAAAGTTTTAGCGTTCTTCCTTTTACCATAAAGAGCTTCATTTTTAAATCTAACGGAAATACATTGATGTTGGTTAATCAGTGATTTTACATTATTCTGATCATGGTCCCCAGTTGAAATGCACTCTACATCATCACTCAGGACACTCATATATATATGTATATATGTTACTGAAACATAGTGTTTCACAAACCAGCATTTAACCTCATTGGCTGTGATCCACTCTGACATTTTCTATTGTATTGTACTTGACTCTGTTATATTTTATTTCATTTTTTTTAATTGTAGTTCCCAATCCACAAAATTAAATTCACAACCCACAAATGAGTCATGACCTGTAACACAGTGATAGATAACGTCATTGTATCACCTCGGCCACTGATGGCAGTGAAATCTATGAGCTCTAGTCTAAAAGGTCAAGCAGGAAGTTCTCTTGTCTTCCCACCATGAGTTATTTCCTTTAGTTGTTAAAGAGATAAAGAAATTTAAAAAAAATCCAAGTCTGTTGTTACTACTCTGGAAATCAAAATCAAATGAATAGGTACTTATGGTAGCCACTTTGGTGTTCCCAACCCATGCCTAAAATGTTCAAGACTGGCCCCAAGGTGTGGCTGCATCTTTCTGACTGGAAGCATGTTCCCAGGACAGAGAGGATAAGAAACAAGTGAGAAAAGGGATCCACAGACACTGCTTGTGTAGACACTGGGAACCTCCTCTTCTCTTTCTGGGCATACTATTGGTTTCCTGAGGGCTTTTAAGAGACCCATCTATTTCAGGAACCACCAATGGCACCCGTCTCAAACTAATCCACAAACTAATAATCTCTACTAATTGCCACGGGATAAAATGCAAACATTTTTTTCCCCTTTTAACTCTAATGTATCAGAGAAGTATCTGACAAAGATGCCAAGCAAAATTCTAGATGGAAATCATAGAAGCTCCTAACTACTGACACTTCTGTTCTCCATCATTTCTCAAAGGCAATCTGGACCTCCTGTGTCTGAAGTCACCTGCTTCCTTGAGATTTTTGAATTCATCTTAAACAGTGAGGTGTTTTCATATTTAACCTACCACATTTTCTTCTCCATAAAGCTTGGTATGCCTTTGCAGTTGAATGGTGTTTTTTTGGAGATGGAGACTACAAACCTGGAGTGAAAAAACGTGCCCGTTCTATTGACATTACACATATTTTTTCGGGTGCAATTGTCTTTTCTTTTCTCTAACTATTGCCATAAAAACCCTTAGAGCTGACCTCAGATTTATTTTTTGAGGTTCAGGCCATGGAAGCTCTAGCTGTGGTTCTCCTGAATCATCTGGCCCGTTTCCTGGTTTCATCCTCCTCCCTTGGTTTAATTCAAGGCAGTGTTTTTACCTGTCTCCCTGAACAGACCCTCCAGGTGCCGGCCTACCCCCATTTAGGCTCCATTTGACCCTTGTATTTTTCAACCCAGCTAAGACCAGCTGTTGCTAAAGAATCAAAATTCAAGGTTTAAATCTTCCAATCTCAGAAGCTGGGTTTCTTTACAGACTTTCTAGATGGGAGAAAAAACTGGACTTTCATCTTCCAAGAGTCTACAAATCTGGGTGTGTCCAGATTCCCATTCTTCATTATCATAAAATCATCCTGTTGTAATCATCTTCTTCTGCTTTTGGCATTTTCTCATTTCCATTTCGTTTTTACCCTCTGTGTTGTGAACATCTCAGCCTATAGTTTTGAAGATCTAGAGCTTAGACTGTGAAAGAAGGGCTTAAATTTAAATTCCATTTTGCTCATCAAGTTTCTATTTTGAGCTTCAAATTTGTGTGTGTATGTGTGTGCATATGCATGCACATGTGTGTGCAAACAAACAGAACTAGTTAGTTTGTTTGGTTTTCCATGAAGTGAAAATCAAATTGGAATGAGATTTCTATTTTTTCAAATACCACTGGAAAGAAATAGAACTTTTCTTTCTTTAGGTTTATGATTTATTTTAGGCCTGTCCAGTAACTACAAGAGTTAAAGTACCACATTGCTCATGAACTTGGTCCCCAATGAAGAATGATTACTGAGTTATGTTTCCTTTTTTGCCAATCATACTTCCATGTTTCAGGGAAAGAAATGGCATTGTCCGTAGTCCCAGCTTTTCCAGACAGAAATGAAACAGTTCTTCCATGGTCCTTTTAACTCTACATAAAAGCAGGATCTGCTGAGGATGATGCCAGGAAAGTGTCACCATGAAGCTCAAAGTGAAAGAGGGATGAGCTTAAGCAGGTTTCCCTACTGCCTGCTGGAAGATACCAGAAACATGAGAAGGAAGTTTTAAAAAGAGCACAGAAGTGCTCTCTGATGAAGAAAGTTTCAAAAACTTTTTTCCCCTAAAATGCGGTATAGACATAACATGCCAACTCACTGCAAGGGAAAATCCAGAAATTAAGGCCTCAACTATAGTGCACATTGCTGTTGTTGGTGGATACTAATAGTTTGTTCTGCACTCATTGCCTGGGAGGTTTATATCCCCCCACTTCGGAGGCAAAGAGTATGCAATTATGTTTTAAGGATGAGAATAAGATTTATTATAAAAGAAAAAAAAGGATATGTATCCAGAAGAATGACAAATGTATTTTCCTCTAGACTTTTGCTATTTAGAGGGTGATCCATGCCATCACCTGGGACCTTGTTAGAGATAGAAAATCTCAAGCCCCACCCAGACCTGTTGAATCAGAATCAGAATTGGCCTTTTAAAAGCTTCCCCAGGGGATCTGGACACACAGGCAGGCACCATAGTTTGAGAAGCACTGTCCTAAATGCTTTGATTCAGTCTTGCTGAGCACATGTCAGTGTTGAGGTGAAACCTTTCTGGGGAATGCTAGACCATCTTTGCTCAGTTCAGGCACTGGAAATGATGCTGGGGAAGGCAGAAGACAGCCCAGAGGCCTAATGTATCCTTATGTTAGAACAAATTCAGAAGTGTAGGTCACTGGAGATAGCTGAAAGAAGGAAACACCCATTTAGTCTTGCATCAAACATTTTTCCACTAAAAAGTTCCTGAAGGCTAAAATGAGCCCCTTTATGTTAAAACAGTGCTGCATGGTGGGACTCAGAGAAAGTAGGTTTGTCCCAGGGAAATAGTAAATACTTAATGTGTTATTGAACAAATACCTTGTTGTCTTTCAAATGTAAATGTGTGTTATCTGAGCCCCTTAGAAATAAACATTTGAATTCCTGTCCTATGACTCAAACATGAATCCTCACCACAATATATTTTGCAGCTTTGTAAACTCTTGCCTCAGGCAGCATATCTTATAACTCATGGTACTCCAAGTGCATCTATTGTTCTTCACTACATTTTAATGGTTTTTTTTGTTTTTCATTTTTTATTTTTAAGTTTATTTAATTTAATTTTTTTTGTGGGGATAACTGCAAGCTGGCTTAGCAAGGTCAATAAGAAAATCATGTTACTGCAGCATTATTTACAATAACCAAACTATGGAAGCAACCCAAGTATCCAACAATAGATGAATGGATAAAGAAGATGTGGTGTGTGTATATATATGTATATACACACATATGATATATATATGTGGTACACACACACACACACACACACACACACACACACACACACACTGGAATATTATTCAGCCATAAAAAAGAATGAAATCTTGCCATTTACCAAAACATGGATGGAGCTAGAGAGTATAATGCTAAGCGAAATAAAACCGATCAGAGAAAGACAAATACCATATGATTTTACTCATATGTGGAATTTAAGAAACAAAACAAACAAGGGGAAAAAAACAAAAAGGAAACAAATCAAAAGCCAGACTCTTAACTATAGAGAACAAACTGATGGTTGCCAGAGGGGAGGTGGGTGAAGGGATGGGTGAAATAAGTGAAGGGGATGAAGAGTTCACTTATCTTGATGAGTGCTGAGTAATATATGGAACTGTTGAATCACTATATTGTACACCTGAAACTATAGAACACTGTATGTTAACTATACTGCGATTGGGAAAAAAAGAAAAAAGAAAATTGTGAGATATTCAGAGTGGGTCCAACTTCCGGATTCTGTGGGTGATCCCCGTTTTTCCAGCAGGCAAAGTCTTAGTAAAACACTAACCCTTTCTTTATTTTTTTTAATGTATTTTATTTCCAGCGCATCTTACATTTTATTTTTTTTCTTTCTTCCTTTTTTAAATTTTATTATGTTATGTTAATCACCATACATTACATCATTAGTTTTTGATGTAGTGTTCCATGATTCATTGTTTGCGTATAACACTCAGTGCTCCGTTCAGTACGTGCCCTCTTTAATACCCATCACCAGGCTAACCCATCCCCCCACCCCCCCCTTTAGAACCCTCAGTTTGTTTCTCAGAGTCCATAGTCTCTCATTGCTCGTCTCCCCCTCCAATTTCCCCCCCCTTCATTTTTCCCTTCCTGCTATCTTCTTCTTCTTTTTTTTTTTTTAACATATAATGTATTATTTGTTTCAGAGGTACAGGTCTATGAGTCAACAGTCTTACACAATTCACAGCACTCACCATAGCACATACCCTCCCCAATGTCCATCACCCAGCCACCCTATGCCTCCCACCCCCCGCCACTCCAGCCACCCTCAATTTGTTTCCTGGGATTAAGAATTCCTCATAACAGTGAGGTCATATGATACATGTCTTTCTCTGATTGACTTATTTCGCCCAGCATAATACCCTCCAGTTCCATCCACGTCGTTGCAAATGGCAAGATTTCATTCCTTTTGATGGCTGCATAATATTCCATTGTATATATAGACCACATCTTTTTTATCCATTCATCTGTCGATGGACATCTTGGCTCTTTCCATAGTTTGGCTATTGTGGACATTGCTGCTATAAACATTGGGGGACATGTACCCCTTCAGATACCTACATTTGTATCTTTGGGGTAAATACCTAGTAGTGCAATTGCTTAACCCTTTCTTTAAATCCTGCATCTCAAGCTCTTGTGCATGTGTTCTACACTCTAGAATTTAATTCATTTAACTTGATTCTATATCACTTGTGCTTATTAAGTGCCAGGCACTCTGGGAAACTTCTGACATACATAGATGAGCCCAATTAGGTCCCTACCACACGGAGTTTGCAGCCAGGTGCAGGGGTTAATGGACATAGAGCATTTGCCAAACTTGAAGGTCAAACTTTTCTGTTGTGAGTTTGACCTTATTCCCAATCATAATATAAATTGCTTAATCTTAGTTGATGCACTACCTTAAAGGGAAAAAAGGTAAATCTAGCATAATTAGATGGTATAATAAATGTCTTAGCGAAGCTCTAAGTATTCTTAAAAACAGAAGTTTTTATTTCTCTAGAGACAAATTAAAATCTTAGTCCAAATAATGATATGTGTACCTTCTTCAGAATCTGGGACATGCTACAACCGTTCAACAGTCGGGGCTTTGCACCAGCAGTTTCCTCTACCTGCAGTGCTCATGTCTTGGCTTTGCCAATTATTGGCTCTTTCTCATTATTTAAGAGACTTCTTTGATCCTACCAAACCAGGCACCTCAGCCCCTAAGCTGTTTACTTATCACTAAGTGCACATGATAGGTGCTCAGTAACATATTTGGTACTTAAAAAAATGAGATTACATCTCAGGATTCACTTCTTTAAGAACTGAATTTGGGGGCACCTGGGTGGCTCAGATGTTAAGCATTTGGCTCGGGTCATGATCCCAGGGTACTGGGATCGAGCCCCATGCCAGGCTCCTGGCTCAGCAGGGAGCCTGCTTCTCCCTCTCCCTCTGCCTCTCCCCCTGCTTGTGCTCTCTCTCTCTATCTCTGTGTCTCAAATGAATAAATAAAATCTTAAAAAAAAAAAGAACTGATTTTGCTTCAAGTTTATTCATTTATTCAACCATTCAATAGGTTACTGGTCATTTACTATGTGTCAGGCACTGTTCTAGAGCCTGAGGAGGGGGCAGTTACATTGGAGAATAAAACAGATCAGCTCCTTACGTCTTGGGGCTCTTGAAGTAGGTGGGTGGGTAACTGACAATAAAAATGCAAAAAAAGTAATTTACAGCAGGATCATTTGAAATAGTGATAAGTGCTCTTAAGGAAACAAAACTGGCTGAGATGATAGTAATAATGCAGCTTCTTTATTAGCGCCACTTGAGTTACCCAATAAATGCGCATGTTGTATTTGCTATGTGCAAGTACTATTCTAAGTTCTTTACAAATAGGAAGTCATTCAGTCTTCCCAGCACCTTCGCAAAGAACATATTTTTTATCATTCCCGTTTTACAGATTAGGAAGCCAAAGCACAGAAAGGTCAAGTCACATGCCTTAGATTGCAGGGGACAAGAGCCAGGTTTGAACCCTGACAGTGTTTATCCAGAGCCCATGCTGCATCCCCCTATGCATAGCTTCTCTGATGAGCCGGCATCCCTGATCCGCCTGCCCCTGAGGTCCGTGTAAACTAGTTTATGCAATGCACATGACTACGCCCTTCAATACAATACTCTCCATATACCAAGTGAAGGGCATTTCCCAAGTATTGTTGCCAGCCCATCTTGCTGCATCTAATATCAATTGTACTCAAATTTTATAAGACAAAACATTTTACATTTTTATTGAAGTATAATTAATATACGATAAAATATACAGATCTTACGTGAACAGTGCACTGAATCTGACAAATGCATATACTCATGTAACCTCCAGAACAGACGATTTCTATCACCCCAAAAAGGTCTTTCTGCCCCTTCTAGGTCACTTGTATATGTTTTAGTTGCTTCTTGTAGAGATAGTTCTGCAGACATTTTGCATAATGAGCAGTGTTTTGATTCCTCATAAATGTTTCACCTGTCAGAACAAACCAATAATCATCTTTGAAAGGTGTAATATCAGTTGCAATTTTCAACAGCAAGCTCCAATTCTGTACTTCCCTGCCCTTTTTGTGCATATGCAAATCTTCTTCTTGAAGTGTTAGTCATGCTCTGATTTCCGTTAAATACATCTAGTTGTATAAACTCCACCAGCTGACACTGCGCTCGGGCAAAGGCGTAGGCCCGTTTGTCTGCTATTTGTAATCTAGAGGTTCATCACTCATGACCCAGCAAACAAACGGAGCAGGTTGGAAAGGCTCACTGAGGCCTCTGAAGACATCTCCCAACATCACAGAAATGACAGAAGACACGTGCAAACGTTACATGGGTTCAGCTTCCCTGCAGTTCCCAAATTATTTAAGTTCTGTGCATGAAATATTTTCTCAGCAGGTCCCTAATCTCACTGAAGCGAAGGTGGTAAATTAGAATGAATACTCTTCCTGTGCTTCTCAAATTTAAACAGGACTATGAGCCACCTGAGGATCTTGTTAAGATGCAAATTCTGATCCAGCAGGTCTGCATTTCTAACAAGCATTGGGTGATGCTGACACTGCTAATCCGAGGACCACAGACTGAGTACTAGGGACGAATGCAAGTTTAGATTCAATAAACATTTACCAGTATGAAAGGCTTTAGGGTATAAAAAGGATCTCTGGTCAAATCAGTTTGGGAGTCACTGCGTTAAACTTAAAATGATTTCTTTAATACAGGACTTATCAAAACCTTTAACATGCTAATGTGAACTGTTACTCTCCAGAAAAGCACTATGTTATATGAAGATTCCCTGAGTTTATTAGATCATGGAACACTTTCTTTGCAGAGCATTTGATGGGTCTGTTACCTGTTCAACAGGGTGAGAAGACACTGTAGATCCTTTCTGAACCTGAATTTTTGCTATTTTCAAAGGAGCTCCTTTGATCGAGAGTTTGATTATCTTGGGGGAAAGAAAAGAAAAATAAACCAAAAAACTTTCCATTGTTTCTCACTCCTTATTTTTGTTTCTATTTTTCTGAAATGACAGGTTCTACAAACTTTCAGAGCAAGAAGGCCAAGTTTATACATTATTGGCAATTTATTGCCTAAAAACAAGGAAACCTGGGTATATATAAAACTGTGCATCATATAAACTATGTGAGTAAATTGATTACATCAAGGGGTTTCATAAATAACAATAAGGTTATAGGATTTATTTATTTTTTCTACATTGTAACAGTGCTGTTTATTGCTCACACTAGCTTCCCTGAGAAAGCTGGCCCTGTGCTTTATTTCTCTAACTTACATCCTTCCCTCAGTCTGTCTCTTGCTAGGGACATGATATTTGTCCAACAGCTAAGTCTTTAAATTTCCTTTTCAGAGTGTCAAACTGGTCTATTGCATCAAGGTATTTAAAACAAAAACAGACTGTAAAAATACGCAGTGCCAGTAAGCCTAAGAAATTCTGAATGGTGACGGAAAATTTTTCTTTCTGGTTTGGATCTTTCTGTTACAGATGCACTTGGAATTTTTGAAGTATAGTCTCGCCTGTGTGGAATGACATCCTTGTCTCGGCTAGTTAGGTGCATTGATCTAATAATGCCCAGAGCCGAAGCTTTCAAAATTGTATTTACTGAAAAAGATAACATTTAAAAATGCCACTCTAGCTTTCAGTAGAAGCTTGTCACTCTTAGATTTAAATATTTATGGTTTCATATAATCCTGAACAAACCCGAGCATTCACAGAATAATTAAAAATGACAAATTTGAGTCCTGTCCTCTGCAAGAAGCATAGACAGGAGCAGCTTGCTTAGATAAGTGAGTGACTAGCTGACCACCCAGCCATCTGGATCTCAGCTCTGCTTTGTTGTTCTCATTTAGCTAATTTAGGAACTTCCCTCATATTCATTACAATCCATAGGGCAGATATTATTATCCATACTTTATAGGTAATGAAATTAAGGGCATTTTCTGTTATGAAAGCATATATTTATAAATGTCTTGGAAGTGTCCTCAGAGCTGTCAAGAATCAGCTCCATTAATCAGAATTACTGCTGTAACCTTATTTAATAATGGAACTTTCACAGGCTCATTTCTAATATGCCAATTCATTTATAATAATTTCAGATATAAATTGCTGTTCATATAGATATTTGAGGCTTACAAATCAAGGACAATGATAAACCTACCACAATCCTAAGACAACTAATATAGTTACCTTAAAATTTTCAAGCAGTGTCAATGAATCGGATACATAAACATCTGAGATACAAATAAACTATACTTTTGAACAAACGGTCCCATTTCCCACTTTTGGCTCCATATAAAATTATCCCAATAATCACTAATAGCTTGGGTGTTTTTTAAAGGCCAAGCCCATGCTCCACTTCAGAAAATATAAGCTGATTCAGTAAAAAGACCTTTCCCATGGCAAATGCAGGAGCAACATAAAAGTATTATAAAATGCTGTTAAGCATTGTTTAAGGTTCAAAATGTGTTACATTGTTTAACCCTATACATCAAAGACATGTTGCTTTTGATTCTTAAAAGATTAAGTAAAAAGTTTTCAAAACACAGACATCTTATAAACAACCATTACTTACGATATCAGTGTCAATATTTTAATTTAACATCTTTAATTATCCACATGATCAGGGATGCTTACATAATCACTAGCTGCAATAATCACGGCAAATTACATTAATGAGCTTATCTGCAATGATCATATGAAAATTACATTAATGAGCTAATGGAAACATACAAGAGGTATTTTATACAGACTGAGGGTTCTTTTTTTGTTTTGTTTTGTTTTGTTTTGTTTGCTTTTTGTTTCTTTAAGAGAGGGAGAGGGAGAGGGTGGGTGGGGGAGGGAGAGGGATAGAGGGACAGGGAGAGAGAGAATCTTATGAATCCGTGCCCAGTATGGAGCCCAACAGGGGGTTCAATTCCATGACCCTGAGGTCATAACCTGAGCCGAAATCAAGAGTTGGACTCAATCTACTGAGCCACCCAGGAGCCCCTACAGACTGATTTTTTTTTAAAGTTTCTTTTGGGACTCTGAGAATCTCCATGCTGTCCCCCTACCGCCCTTGTGCAGGCACTGGAGAAAGGGTATCATTTCATCTAGCTCTCTCCAGGATGGTTGGTCACAGGATAAACAAAGTGTGTTTGAGCCAACCCATGCGCCTAGGGTACTGAGTAATTGTATGAAAATTAGACCATAATTAGATTAAAAAAACCCTCAAAGACAATGTAGTTACCCGTTTTCTAAAAATGTAAAGATTTTGATTTTTTCATTGTAACATACTTTTTGCAAAACCCAAAGATCATCTTTGGAAAAATGACAGAGAGAACAAAGAGAGCTTTTAGAAAGTGCTCCATTAATAGATAAGAGACTGCCATTCATTACTCACTACAGATTTTAATGAAGTGAGAATTTACATATAATTGTGTGTTCATTTCTCAGGCCTTTTTGGGGCAGGCAAATAAAAAGCCATGATCTGCATGCTCCAAAGATCATTCGATCACCAATTTGCACCACGTACTGCTTGATGCTTGGTGGTGACATGATGGTCGGAACAGAGCAAACAGGAGCTAATGCAGCTGTCACAGGATCAGGGAGGCAGAGCCATGCAGAGTGACAAGGAATCAGAGTTTACTAGAGTGAGTCCATCTCACAACACTGTGGGAGCTAATGAAGAAGTCTATGGAAGATTGGTACCATTGCATCCCCAGGTGGGACCCACGTTACTGTAGGTCAGGGCTCACAGCTGGGAAAGAAAGTTGAACATGACATGGGGGAGAGTGAGGGCAAACAGACACATAAGTCTGCTCTCACCATCTCCAGCCTTGACATTGCCATTGACCTGAAGAGCCGCTGGCACCCTTCACCAGGATACTGCCCACAAACTGGGGCCTTAGGTCTGATGGAAGAGATCCAGCCAGAGCTCAAGGACTGCAGGTTACAGCCCCATTCCAGCCAGATGACGGTAGATCAGTGACACCCTGTGTATGAGGCCTGTGAGCAGCCTGGTTTTCCTAGACACGGGTCTGTAGGCCCATTAGAGTACACATCGGGACATCCTGCTAGACTGAACTATTATTCACAAATAAAAAATGGGCTTCTCATATTTGAGAAATTAGATTTTCTCTCATAAGATTTTCCACTCAGACATTCTGTCTTCTTACAAAGTATATGGGACTCCATTGAAAATAGAGAATCTGATTAGACTGTATATAATTTCATGGGCACATCTATTAAGATTTATTGCATTGAATAATAACCATTTGTCTAAATGTAGGGTGAGCTCTTCTACAAGAGAGAGCATGTCCTGTTCAATGTTGTGGTTCTAATACGAGGCACTCACCAAAAGTAACAAATATATGAATTCATTAATGAATAAACCCAAAGACTGTTCTGATGTGGAACTGAAAATAAAATGAACTGCTGGGGCAATTAAGTCCTATCGCCATGATCAATTCAAGGAAGAAAGAGGGAGAGAGAGAGAGAGAAGAGACAGCAAGAATTATGCCCCTAAAGTTCTATTCCTCCTGGCTTTTCCAACTGCATCATCTCTTATCTGACAAATTCTTCTTCATCACACTGTTTACACATGATCCATAAACCTAACACAATCATGCCCAACATGATTTGCGTAACTTCCTGGAAGTCCTTATACCTACCTTTAATTCTTCAAGACTTGGTTCAAATGCTCTCATCTCCACAAGAGTCCTTACTGACCATGCTAAATGACAGCACTGTGTCCTCTTCTCTTTCTCCACACATTCTTCCAAATACCCAAATATCTCCTTCCAATCCTACTCAAGGGACTATACATAAAATGTGTTCCCTTATAAGCTTATTTTACCTGTTCTTGGGGATATAGGTCACCTTCTAGAGGGACGCTAAGTGGCTTAAAGTAAGTGAACATTATCTTTGCATCCTCCACAGTTTGTGAGACCATGTGTCTTAAATTTTTTGTTGAGCTTTTAGAATTTTATGTAGGAAAGGCAACCTGGTAACATATAACTAAAGCTGATTTAGTAATATTTTTACATCTAAAAGACCTTTCCTATAAATACGTGGCCTTATTTTCTCTCCACCCAGAACTTATTGTACTATAGACCTATGTAAGTTGTTTTAAATCATTTTTGAGGTAAACATAAATAAATCCATAAAAAGAACAGAAAATCTCCTTTGTCACACCATGCATTCTCATTCTCTTGGTTTTCAAAATATAATTCAAATACTCAGAATACCTTGAATGCAGAAGTAGCTAAACACACACATGGGCCAAAGGGAACTTCAAACAAATCATACCTGTTTTTTGGAGATTCATTAGCTTGCAGGGTATTTTTAGTGTTCTCTCAAGGAATAACGAAAGAGAGGGAAAAGGCAAGTTTCAGAAAAATAAAGATACAGAAAAAGGGTGAAAAAGGGTGTAGAAGAATATTGATGGAATAATCTCTCTGATTATAAAATCCAGCACCTCCATTGTACTCTGTGGCCCTGAGCAATTTACCTAAGCCAAATAATTAAGCACTAGGAGACCTACATCAGATTCAGGAGCCCTGGTTCTTAGTTCTCACTCCCAAGAGCCATTGATATCTTTCTGCAGGGTGGTATCCTCTTACATAAAAAATTTCTATTATGGTGTAGAAGACCCTACTGGTGCTCCATATCATAGGCACCACTTAGGTGGTCAACTGAAGCTTAGGTGGACAGTTCCCATACATGCTGGCGTCTTCCTCCCTCAAACACCTGAAGACTCTCAGATGGTTCTCAAGGAGGACTGGACTCCAGCTGCCTACCTCTTTGACACACTCACCGACGTCCCCTTTATTGACTTTCTCATTCTGTTTCACTCTCCCCACTCCACCCACTCTGCTTCTTGAGATCACTGCCTAAAAGACTTCTTGTACCCAAATTCTGGTCTTAGGGTCAATGCTGGGGGAATCCGAAGTAAGACATATGGTAAGAAGCAGAATGCAATTAGCGTTTCATCAACACCGTTCTCCAATTCTAGCTTTCATGATGTTTCCTTGCTTTAACGAATTTTAAATGATAATTTTTAAATCCCAGCCCCAAGACTCAATTCAGTAATCTGTTTATTTCCTTCCCTTTCCCTTCACTGCAGAGAAATAAAGCACATACCCAAATTTAACTAGAGATGCTCAATAAACCGCAGGCAGCATGAGCCATGTAGGGACTGTTTCTTTCATGAATGGATGAATCATTGGATCAATGGGGCACGTTCGTTCACATTTGGAAAAAATTTAATGTAAGCAATTCAAACACTATTGCAACTCACTCTTACTGCCTCAAATACTCTTCTGTGGACAAAATGAGTATGTTGCTAATGTTCATTAGCCCATGATAAAAATAGAGAATTCCCAGCTCTTCTCAATGGGTGATTAATTAGCAAATGAAAATTGCTCTAGGGCAGGGCCTATCAAACGTATACCACTTGCCTGGGGATGTTGTTAAAATGCATATTCTGAGTCAGTAGGTCTGGGTAGGAGCCAAGATTCTATATTTCTAATAAGCTCCCAGATGCTGCTGCTGGTGCAAGGACCACATTTTCAGTGGGAAAGCTGTGAACCTGGGCAGTCCCATAGGCAACCACTAGCCACCTGTGGCTATTTACATTTAAAATGATAAATCCAGTTGCCTCAGTCATCCTAGTCAGGCTTCAAGCGGCCCATAGTTATGTAGAACATTTCCGGCAATGCAAAAACTTTTATTGGATAGAATGGCTTTCAACGCTGGAGAAGTTTTCTGAGATATTTTACTGTTCTTTGATTTTCACTCTTTTAATCTTTCCTTCCTATCTTCCCCATTCCCCACTCCCATGCAATACCCAGCACCACGTGGGTGGAGTTTTTTCTTTTACATTTTCATAAGGATTCTGAAATGGGGTCCTCGAAGGCATCTTGTGGACACATTTCTTCTAACAGAGTTGGTTAAAAAGCCATAGGCCATCAAGACAATGTACCCTCCATAACTACCTTTATTTCTAGCCTGTCTTTTTTTTTTTTTTTTTTTTTGGTGTATGGTTTTGTTTGTTTGTTTGTTTGTTTTGTTGATTTGGTAAATGATAGACAATCTGGGACAAATACATTAAGTTTGATATGGCTCAAATGTCCTCTTAGGATACTAACTATAGCAATAATCTTTATCAATTTTATTAACCAAACGAAAAATATGTGCAGAAATCCCTCATCCTCTTAAGTATCAAGATTGAGAAAACAGGGCACTTCCAATAAAAGAATTCTGGTTTTTGTCCTGATAGCACTCTTCCAATCTATGTTTTCATAAAAATGATACTTTTTATTGACTCATGTAGAAATTTACCTTTCTAATAGCTAAAAATACTTCAAAAATATACTTGTTTATGTCTCAGTTAATCTGTTAGAATCACAGGAAGTTGGGATTGGCTATTTGATAACAACCTTTCTGGAAAAATAAAGATACATCTGAAGTTCAAATGCAGCATGAATTGCCGGATTATAATTAAATGCAATTCAGTTTAGGAAAACACAGTTGATGACAGAATACACTGTAGGCAATACTTCTTTGGGAGGTGCTGGAAATGGTACCAATTCAATCTTCTGGCTCTTGAATTTTAAAATCTAATTTAAGATGGGGAACATTGCAAAAAATAAAAAGATTCAGAACATATTATAATGCTTTTGCTACTGCAAATATAGGAGGACCTAAGAACTGAGCTGTCTACTGGGTGTCCCTTATCTTCATGGTCAAATAGCAGTGATGGGAGTCCTCTGATGTTAGTCCTGTGGTATTAAGCTAGAGTACCTTGGATATTAAGCTAGAGTGCTTTGGAGGGGTCTCTGAAAAGTAACAATTAGTGATTGACTCAACTCTAAGATCTGTACCAAATTTAGCAGAATACTCAGCCTATTTCATATATTTGATAAACCTTCTGCACGTTCCTTATCAAGACTGCTAGTGGAAGCAGAGCCTCATATTTTAAAATGCCTTTACTAATTTACACTGACAACTTGAAAAAAGAAAAGCCCACAATGCTCACCCATTCCATGCTCTTGTTGTTAATACAAGTTTCAATCAAAGGACCCTGGGAGACCCTCCATATAATAATGAGGGTTCATTGTGGCAGTATACCCTGTCTCTGGCCATGAGAGGAAGTCAAGTAATACTTGATATTTTAAACAACAATAGGGTAGCACAAGAAAGAAATGGAGGATTTTGTTGGTTACAGAGTTTAAACAGAGGTAATATTTGTATCAATTATTAGAAATCAAATTCATAAATATATAAACAAACATTTCTAGAAAATTCCAAGTGATAGCTATGAAAACAAAATAAAGTGTAAATTTGCATAATTATCTACATAATTTGATGAGAGTCTTTTGCAAACAAACAAATGTTGGAGCTGGAATTTCTCAATTTAATTTAATACGCTGAGTAAATTACCTTTTAAAGTATTTACTGTTTTTTTTTTTTTAAGTCACAGATGATCACTGTAGAAATTTTAAAAGCTACCAAAATGCATGGGGAGAAAAAAATCCTTCATTATGCCAAGACCCAAAGGTACCATTAACATGCTAATATGTTCCTTCCCTCTGTGTTGTTTTTCTTGGCAAAATACATATAAATACAGATGTATTTCATTTAAAAAAAATTAAGGTCCCCCTGAAAAACTAATAGACAACTAGACAGACAGATACAGACAACAGCTATAATCTTTATAATCTTTAGGTGTCGGGTGCTGTGCCCTTCATACGTGTTACCTCATCAATCTTTGTGATGACCTCACAAGACAGGCAACAGTGTTATCTCTGTTTTACAGACAAGAAAGCAAAAGGTATTAAATATTGTCTATTAGACTACAAAGTATTCTCTGTTAGACTATAAAATCCTCTAAGGCAAGGAACAAAGGAAAAAAGAGACAAACCAAAAAACAGACTCTTAACTATAGAGAACAAACTGATGGTTACCAGAGGGGAGGTGGGTGGGAGGATGGGTGATATAGGTGATGGGGATTAAGGAGGGCATTTGTCGTGATGAGCACGGAATAGTATATAGAAGTATATGGAAGTGTTGAATCACTATTGTACACCTGAAATTAATATAACACTGTACTTTAACTATACTAAAATTATAATTAAAAAAAAATCTAGTAAGTCAAGTCCTGGCTCTTCACTCATCTGACTTCCCACTTCCCACCTACTGCACAATTTGATCACATGCCCCATAGTCAATCACTGTAAACCTAATATTGAAAGGACAGTCAGTTAGAAGAGGAAAACAGGGTTTTCTTGTGCAGTAGAGAGAATTATTGTTCTCAATTCTTCATTCCCTCCCAACTGAGACCCTGCCCCACTGACTTTGGGGTTGGTCATGTGACTGGTTTGCACCAACAGAATTTGGTGGAAGTAGGAGTGTTCCAGGCAGGACTCAAGGTGTTAAGAGTCAGGGAGGATTGTGCTCATCCTTTTGACTTCCTGTCACTGCCGTGGAAGAGAAGCCTCAGGTAGTAGGTGCTTATTTTATGGAGAACAGAATAGATCATCTGAACCCAATGTTGAGTGGGAAAAAAAAGCCAGATTCAAAAAAGTATAACAGTATAAATATATTTATATAAAATTATAGTTTTTACTAATCAAAGTGTATAAAGTCAGATTCAAGGGGTGGATCCCCTCCTTCATCCTTCCTGTCCCATTACTGTGCTCTATTGGTCTCATAGATCATGTCACTCTCTTAATTGACCTTATTCGTTTGTTCACTTACCTATTGTCACCTCTTGTCAAGCCCTAATCTTAATAGGATAAAATTTCCATATGAGTAGTATCTTTGTCTGTCCTCACAGATGTCAAGTTTGGTTCAAGGGTGCAATATTTGTAGGCCTCTCTGATTGTTAACGTAAGTTTGTCTAGATGTAAGTCACATGACCATACAAAAGGCTTGTAGCACAAGTTCCAGTCATGGTCTTTAATTCTGTCAGGATCTTTCTTATGCAAAGGATGCGTTGGGCAGCTGCACACCCTCAGAGGAAAGTTCTACCATGTTAAAACCCCACCAATATGCCTTTCTTCTCCCCCAGTTCCAGCTTCACATCCATTGGGTTTTCAACATGTCAGCTCAGGTAGTTGGAACCCCATAGTGAGTAGATGCAGGTGTGATCTCTCCCAATTGATCTAAAACCCACTAGCAGGCTACTCATTTCTGAAATTTTTAAGTTTCAAAGCTCAACACTCTATAAAATCCTGAAAATTAGATTTGATAGAAAATCAACTGTACTTCGGATTCTGGAGCACTTATTCAAACAGAACATTAGTATTGGTAACGAAATCACACGGTTATTAGCAACAGAAAAATAATTATTATGACTATTACTAGAAATATATGGCTTTCAAGTGTCCTGAACAAGTAGAGATACGTGTGTGGCATGGGCAGAAAAGCTGATGAGTGGGGATGTAGTAATTTGTTTCCGTTGCCACACTGGGTAATAATGTAGCTAGAAATAGACCCTAAGACAGTTGACTTCTTTACAGTGTGATTTCAGCTACTTAGATAAAAATGCTAATATGCTTAAAGGTGTAAAGTTTTCCAAAATTAAGAATTATTGTACTAAGTCTGTATTGCAATGTACTACCTACAGATTTATACTACAGACACTTAACTTTAAAACCAAACAACATAATACATCCAAGCACCTTCCATAAATTATAAGAAAAATTGGTAAGAGAACTCTAATACTTATGTCATTGTAATCTTTAAAAGAAGATAAATTTCCTTCACAATATATGCAAATATCAAATCATTATGCTGTACAGCTGGAACTAATATAATGTTATATGTCAGCTATATCCAGATAAAAATTAAAAAATAAAATAAATAAATTTCTAATTTGGAATGCTTTCACAGCAACTATATTAGCTTTCTGTCAATAGATTCACCAAAAAATGAAAAATAGGAGGAAGAATTCTCCTACTCCCCATATCCAGTTTCCTCCGCTGTTACTACCTTGCATGAGTATGACACACTTGTTTCAACTAAGGAACCAATATGGATGTATTATTCTGAAGTAATGTCCATACTTTATTAATATTTACTCAGTTTTAACCTGATCCCCTTTTATGTTCCAGGATCCCATCTAGGATACTACATTACATTTAGTCTTCATGTCTCCTTAGTGTACTTTATGAGTGTTTGTTAACACTTTCCTTGTTTTTTATGACCTTGACAGTTTAGAGAGGTACTATTCAGGCATTTTGTAAAATATCCCTTAATTTGGGTTTGCTTGATGATATTCTCATGACTAGACTGGAATCATCAATTTGGGGTAGGAAGACCACAAGCTAAAGTGTCATCTTCATGATATCCTGACAGGCTGACCTTGATCACCTGACTGAGGTAGTGGTTATCAAATTTCCCCACTGTAAAGTTACTCTTCCCTTTCCATAATGTTCTCTTTGGAAGGGAGTCACCATGTGAAGCCCATAGTTAAAGGTTGGAGTTATGTTCTACTCTACTGAGGAGGCATTATCTACATAAATTATTTGGAATTCTGTATGGGAGATTTGTCTATTCTCTCTCATTTTTAAAATTTATTCAATCATTTAATTACATCAGTGTGGGTTCATGGATATTTATTTTATACTCTGGATTATAATACAAATATTATATTATTTATTTTCTTGCTCAAATGGTTCCAGCAGAGCCACTAAAAGCTCTTTCAGTTGGTTCTGGTATACTTTTGACATACTCTCATTTTTATGTTTTTTTGAGTACCTCTTTACTGTTGGGAACTACAAAATTGTCCAGGCTCACCTTGTAAACCTCCTACCACATCTGTAGAATCAGCCATTCCTCCAAGAAGCCCTGGTTCCTTTTATTGGAGAATGGTATTAGAAATCAAGGTCTGGGCACTGGGTATGTTTATTGCTTCGGGGCGGGGGGGTGTTGCTGCTTCTAGGTTCTGTTAGTGGACAAGCTGAAAATATATGTGTGTATACTAACCTGTGTATGCATACATATCTGTAATTATTTCTCAATTACTCCATCTGTATCTATAGTTAACAGCGGTTCACACTGATGTCTCATTTAGCATCACATGACTCATTCTAGTTTTTACTCCTTGATTATCTATAGCAAATAAAAGATCAGGAGACTATGGACTGAATGTTAAGAAAATGACTTTATTAGAGCTATAGAGGCTTAGAAATAGAATCCTGATTCTTTATGTGGGTACCAGTATAATTTTTCCCACTCTGAAACAGCTCATCATCTATCCTAAGTTCCTGCCATGCAACACCATATTCCAACAATTCATCAAACCATCACTAAAAAGTGGATTTGAAAATAAAATAAGGAACAGCCTGGCCAAGTTGATCCCTCACACAAAACCGCTACAACTCTTGCTTTTTCTGGGGATGGACTGTGCAGTTGGTACAAGTGAAGAACTGAATTTGAGCAGCCTTGCTCAGCATGTTATCTACTTTCTAGTGCTTCCTTGGTGAGTTTTCTTTCTGAAAAGACTCACAGCCTGGAGGTTCTTGAGTAGATTGAATGGCCTTTTGCTAAGCTGGAATACTGGAAGGCAAACGTCAAATCGTCTGACTCAGAAAAATAACTAAGCCCTGGTCTCTACTCACTAGGAGATAGAACACAGTGCCTTACTTGCCTTCTATTGCTTCTCAAGACATAAATCTCATCCTGAAATTATTGTGTTGAAAACACTTAATATTAATAAGGCAATTTTTCCCTGAATGTATGCACACTGTTTTATGACTGTGGCTATCATTTAAAATATTACCTGCCTTGTCTCCCCAGATTTTAAGGCTAGGCCAGTACCTTACCACTAGGGAAGTAGAATGAATTTATGTTTTCATTTAAAAGCATTTGACTTTACTAAAGAAAGATGGAGGCAGATTTTACCACCATGTTCGTCATTGATTTAAAATTGCACGTTTAGGAATTTTAGGTTTTGCAATTACTCCATATTTTTCCTTCTTAAAGCAATAGAACATATAAAAATAAATTAGGTGAATTTAAAACAACAGGGAGGGACCTTGAGAACATTATGCAAAGTGAAATAAGTCAGACAAAGACCAATACCATACAATCTCACTTATATGTGGAATCTTAAAAAAACAAACATGAAACCAGAAACACAAGCTCATAGATACAGAGAACAAATTGGTGGTTGCTGGGAAGGAGGGGGATAGAGGAAGAGTGGGTGAAATGGGTGAAGGGAGTCAAAAGGTATAAACCTCCAGTCATAAATAAGTCCTGGGGTATAATGTGCAGGATGGTGACTATAGTTAGTAACATTGTATTGCATATTTGGAAGTTGCTAAGAGAGTAGATCTTAAAAGTTCTTATCACAAGAAAAAAAATTCTGTAACTGTATATGGTGATGGATGTTAACTAGACTTATTGTGGTGATCATTTCACAACATATACAAATACTAAATTCTTATATCGTACACTTGAAATTGATATAATGGTGTATGTCCATTATACTTTAATAAAAAAATAAATAAGGTGAATCTGTAACTCAGGCTACAGAGTGCAGGAATGACTTGATTTGAACCTCTAAATCCTCCATCACACTTACAGGTAGTGATGTGTTGGTAACTGTTTACAAGCAGCCATGAAAAAAAGAAAAAAGAGCCCTGATTCATAGTGTTTGCCAGTTTCAGTGGTGTACAAACTCCCATGGCCAAATTCAAGCTATCAACGTGATATCACTGAGCAGAGATTTGGGCAGAGATCTGCAGCAGTACATCATTATACAGCATTTCTGCCATTCAGATATAATAATTGTAAATAACCTTGAGAACGCAGATAATAATAAAAATAACCAGGAAGTGATGGGTTTTAGTAATGTTATCTTTTTCTCAGTGAGATGTATTTACTTTTCAGTTTATGTAATTTAATAGTTGTGTTTAACAACTGGTGTAAGCTAGTAAAAACCCAACTCAAAAATACTAACACCTACAGAGAAAGCTTTGGTTATTTTATTTTTTATTTTTTATTTTTTAAAGATTTTATTTATTTATTTGACAGAGAGATAGACAGAAGAGCACAAGCAGAGGGAGTGGCAGAGGGAGAGGGAGAAGCAGGCTCTGCACTGAGCAGGGAACCCGATGCGGGACTCGATCCCAGGACCCTGAGATCATGACCTGAGCCGAAGGCAGACGCTTAACCATCTGAGCCACCCAGGCGCCCAAGCTTTGGTTATTTTATTGCCCAGGTTTCAAATGGCCTTGATTTTGGTGGAAGCAATCAACCTCTGGGAAAGTGTGAATAGATGGATGGCAACAATGGCCCAGATTTTCCACCCTCCCTGTATCCACACCATTTTGCAATATGATATTGCAACTCCTTCTACTGGGAGATAGTGTATTTCCCCAGCCTTAAATCTCAGCTGACCATAAGACTTGCTGTGGGCTAAAGAATTGGGCATAACTGACAAGATGCCTGTTGAGAATCTAGACCTCCAGAGTCCTTGTGTGCTAACAGTCTCTCTCCCTTACCCTCCTGCTTTCATCTTTTTTTTTTTTTTAATTTTTTTTTTTTTTTTTTTTTATTTGAGAGAGAGAATGAGACAGAGAGCATGAGAGAGGGGAGGGTCAGAGGGAGAAGCAGACTCCCCACTGAGCAGGGAGCCCGATGCGGGACTCGATCCCGGGACTCCAGGATCATGACCTGAGCTGAAGGCAGCCGCTTAACCGACTGAGCCACCCAGGCGCCCCCCTCCTGCTTTCATCTTGAGAACACTCCCAGTCTCCTGCTCTTGCACCCTTGGCTCCAGCAAGAGAACATTCCCTGGCTAGACTGACTTTGAGGGAGTGATACGCAAAACACACAGAGAAGGCTGGGTAGACCAGATCAGTGCCAAGGGGGTCCAAAGCATGTGAGAGATCCCAGTCAAAATCAGCAGAGCCATTTCACCAACCCACGGCTGACCACAGACACATAAAGGAACCCAGCCTAAACAGAAGAACCCCAGAGCTGATCTGCAGGTTCATCAGCAATAACAGACGCTTACTGTTTTATGACCTTGTGTTTGGGGAGGTTTGGTAGAGCTTGAGAGTAAAGCTGATTTCTGCCTTCCATACTGAGACTGAAGCCAAAATCATCAACATTTGAACATTTGCTGGAAGCAAGGAAAGAGCTCCTGAAAATATCAGAGGAAATCATGCTGTCAGGTAAAAATTAGGGTTGAGAGAGAGATACTGCTGTTTTTGCTAATCTGGATGCATGTGTCTTTCAAGAATTGTCGTCTGTAGATGGCTTATATCCCAAACTCTAGTTCTAGTCAGAAAGAATTTTGCTATTTTAAATATCAGAATCATAGTTCCAAAATATTCTTAATAGGTTTTATGGATTCAGTACTTGTGAATATATCTTGGAAGAATGAAGACTTGCTTTTAAAAAATACACCACTGGAAAATACTAATATTTCTGGATAATTAAAAGGATCTTTATATTTTTAAATTTAGAATCTTCAAATCACAGAATGCTACCCTAGCCACTGTGTAAGATTGCCAACTGAAGTATGGAATCAAATGGCTTCACTGTCTTGAAATGTATCATTTCCTTCCATAGTCGTAAAAATGATATAACAGCCAGGAAAATATTTCATCCATACTTTTTTAATGCAATAAGTATTTTAAAGAGTATAACTAATATGATCTTACTCATGGGATATACAGTTTCTTACCCTGAGGAGTATTCTGAAGGATAGCAAAATAAGTGACCAGGAATTTTAATTTATCTCAAGGAAGAAGATTAGTTGGCCTAAGTTTTAAAATAAAGAGTGTGATTGGAAAGAAATTCAAATATCTAAAGGCAAAATCCTGGAATACCCAAGGTCCTTTCCGTAGTTGAATCTTTGTGGATTCTTATTGGCAGTCTTGCTAAGGCATCTTTCTGGAGAAACACAAAGTAGCTTTCTAGCCAAGAACAAAAGTGAAGAGGTTTTTTTTTGTTTTTTTTTGTTTTTTTTTAAGATTTTATTTATTTATTTGAGAGAGAGAATGAGAGAGAGAGAGAGAGCGCATGAGAGGGGGGAGGGTCAGAGCGAGAAGCAGACTCCCTGCTGAGCAGGGAGCCCGATGTGGGACTCGATCCCGGGACTCCAGGATCATGACCTGAGCTGAAGGCAGTCGCTCAACCAACTGAGCCACCCAGGTGCCCAAAAGTGAAGAGGTTTTATCACCAAGAGAAACAGGTGCTGTGGGGAAAGTTTAGAATCACATAATCAACCTAAGAGAGACTAGAACCTTATGTTATAGAACTTTAGAGTTTCCCAAGGAGTTTGATATCCTGTTTCTAAGAGGATTCATGGGAAAAGAAAGGAAAAAAGGAAAGGCAAAATAAGCTTGGGAATTGTCCCTTTATCCTCTACGTTAGGTACTTTTATTTTTATTTTTGTTTTATTTTTAAATCAGCACCAGGAGATGTGCTTTACACAGAAAAGAGCAAACAATTTGACACACCAGGCAAAATTGGGATTGGTTAAAACCAGTCTCAGGACAGAAGGAACCTAGGAATAGATTTTGAATAAATGAAATTATAGACAGCCCCACTGTTCTCAATTAATGAGAAAGAAATGGTCCTAATTTCCAGTAGAATGGACACTGAAATATCACGTTAAAACATGTATGGAGCGCCTGGGTGGCCTCAGTTGGTTAAGCATCTGCCTTTGGCTCAGGTCCCAGAGTCCTGGGATCGAGCCCCGGGCTGGGCTCCCTGCTCAGTGGGGAGCCTGCTTCTCCCTTCCCCTGCTCTTGTGCTCTCTCTCTTTCTCTCCCTCTCAAATGAATAAATAAAATCTTAAAAATAAATACATAAATAAAATAAAATATGTATAAATGAGTTACTAGTGTCCCAGTCCCAGTCTCCAAATAATATTGGATGTCCATGGGCATAATTATTCTAGGTGCTAAATAAAGTAAGCTTCAAAAATAAGCTTAGATTGGCTCCTGGCATCCAGAACAGTCACCTGAGCAATATACTTCTGTCTCATTTCCGAATATCTATCAAGATTTCATTCACATGCTACCTTTGCTATGAAGTCTGGCCCATTCCTGCCATCCCAGCTCCCAGCCCACTGAGCAAAATTAAAATCTTGTTATTCCTGGGGCGCCTGGGTGGCTCATTGGGTTAAGCATCTGCCTTTGGCTCAGGTCATGATCTTGGGGTCCTGGGATAGAGCCCCATTTAGGTGCTCCCTGCTCAGTGGGGAGTTTGCTTCTTCCTCTCCCTCTGCCCCTCCCTACCACTCCTGCTCACTCTCTCACAAATAAATAAAAAAAAAATCTTTTAAAAAATAAATAAAATCTTATTATTCCCAAGCATTTCCTTGGCATCCCAATTGTATCATTTACCACGTTTGACTGTGAATTATAGACACTTGCATACTTTCTGTGGCTTCCCTATTTCAAGTATAAGAACTATGAAAGCAAGGATTCCTTTTATTTCTTTTTACATCATCTGGGACAAAACACAGGAATTTTCCTGTATAAGATGTTCAATATTTTTGTAGAATTAAGTAGTGCTAATTCACAAAGAGCTCACACATCATATACAATACTGATTAATGTTTTGCCCAACCACTAAGGGATGAGAATTTTACCAACTCACCAAAATACATAAACTTCAGTTCAAAGATAAAGAGAAAACAGATATAAAATTTAGAGACAAGGAGACAACATTATCATTTGTTACACAAGGTATGGTTTTAAGCTTGTTAGAATGAAGAGAATCAACTTGAAAATATTACAAAGAGATTCAGTGAAATTCCTGAATATAGAATAATAAATAAAAAATTAGTTTTCCTTTATTAAATACAAGGCACTTAAAAATAAATGAAATATTTGCCTAGAACTGCATCAAAGTGATGGAACACCCACAAAAACTTAACTTTAAATATGTAAGATCTATGTGATGAAAATTTTAAAACATTAAGAGGGGATATAAAAGACAACCCGGATACAAATAAAGACGTACTCTCTCCTTGGATGGAAATACCATCTTGTATGCTAAACAGATAAACTGTCACTATGTTAATCTAAACATGTAGAGTAATACCAATAAAAAAATTAAAAGAATTTTTAGAAAATAATATAAATATATTATAATATCATATAAATTGACTCTCAAATTCATATGAAATATAAATAAATGAAAAGAAAAACTAAGAAGTAAGACTATCTCTACCAAATAATAATACATATTATAAACACAGATTTATAATAGTATTATTATATTTAATTATATATTATATATAATTCATATATATGATATATATAAATTATATATTTAATATATAACATATATAATATATTATTGTATTTAAATATATATTTATATTATATTTATAATAATAAACCTATTATAACTAGTCTAAAAATATATAGAAAGGTCAATGAGAATAGAAATATAGATGAACTTTCAGTATATAATCAAGATAGCATTTCAAATCAGTGAGGAAAAAGATAGATTATGCCATAATTAATGTTGACAGCTGGGCCACCATCTACAGTCAAATGAAACTAATACTGTAGTAGACATTACCAGCGCACTAATCTTTGGTTCCCCCTTTCTTCCCTGGGTATAGTGAAGACTCTATTTCCCAGCCCCCTTGCAATTAGACTGGGCGATGTGACTAGATCTGGCCAATGAAATGTGAACAGAAGAAATATGTATTGTTTCCAGGCTGATGCATTGAAAAATCCCTGTTAGTTGTCCAGTTGCTTGCTCTCTTCTCCTACCAGAGGAACTGCAAAGGTCTCTCATTAGGATGGCATAGCCCACGTTAGAAACAGCCTATATTGCTGAGGGTAGCTTGGAACTTTTTTCAAACCTTCAGAAAAAAACTTTTGATGTGTTATTCCACTGACATTGAGGGTTTTTTTTTTTCGTCATCATGGACTACCTTAGCCTATCCTGACTAATAAAAATCCCTTTGTTACTGTCGTAAAATAAGGTCCAGATGGTTCAAAGATATGATCATAAAAATTAAAACATAAAACCACTGGAAGAAATCACAAAATTATCTTTATTATTTTAGAATGGATAGGTCTTTTAAGCAGCACTCCAAATTAAAAACTCATAAAGAAAAGGATTAATAAATTTGACTACAAAAAACTCTGTAAAGCAAATATTTCACAAAGTCAAATAAAAGTAAAAACCTGGAGCTGACACATGATGCACAGGTTTTAATATATCAAAGTGTCTTATAAAGCGATAAGAAAAAGTACAATAATTCATTGGAAAATGGGCAACGCATATGGTTGGAAATGCAAATATATTGCTCAGGAGACAAGGCTCCTCTCAACTCATAACTGAAGAAATACAAATTTAAATAATAAAGAGCTCCCTATTTTTCATCCATCACATTTACAACATTCAAAAAATGGTTAATGAAACATGATGTTGGCAAGAGTGGAACAAATAGGTGATTTTGAACGCTACTGCTGGAAGTGTAAATTGATACAACCTCTTTGTAGAGCAGTTTGGTGATATATTCCATAATTTAAAATGCACATGCATTTGGATGCAGAAATTTCAGTCATAGGATATTCAAATGTAGCCATGTTATGCCCAAAGATACGTTTAGTAAATATATATTGAAGCATTGTTTGGAGCAGCAAAACTGGAAACAATAAAATATTTGTTAAGAGGCAGCTCAATAAATAAATGTTGGTGCATCTATAAAATCAAATAGTCTACAGTCTCGGGGCACCTGGGTGGCTCAGTCGTTGAGCGTCTGCCTTCGGCTCAGGTCCTGATCCCAGGGTCCTGGGATCGAGCCCTGCATCGGGCTCCCTGCTCAGCCAGGAGCCTGCTTCTCCCTCTCCCGCTCCCCCTGCTTGTGTTCCCTCTCTAGCTGTCTCTCTCTCTGTGTCAAATAAATAAATAAAATCTTTAAAAAAAATAGTCTACAGTCTCTGAAAGAGAAGGAAATGGATATATGTGTACTAATACAGTACAATTTCAGGCATATCGCTGATTAAATAGCATTTGATAGTATGCCATCATTTACATAGAATTAAAAAAAACTTTAATGGGCTAGTATGTGCACAGGTTTTATGGGAAATAAAAATAGGAATATGGAATAGGAATAAGAATAGTACTATGGATTGCTGCCTCTGGGAATGGAACGGAAAAAATGGGAGTGGGAGGGTACACTTCTTAATGATAACCTTTAACACTGCCAGAATTTATTTTTTAGCAGATGTATGAATTCCTTTTTTCTTTCAAAAAATAAAAACAATTTAAATACATTAAACCAGCCCAATTCCACTGCTACCCAAATAGCTAATATCATTTGAATTTTCACATCCCAAAGGTCATAAAACGGCAAAAATGATTATGTTCCTGGTAATCACTGTCAAGAAAATTTCTGTCTCAAAGAGGAGTATAGACAGGTCGCAGACAGTTGCTACTCCCGACATTCATTTAAAAGAAAAACTTACTCAACTTGGAACATCATTCCAACAGTTAGGAAGTGAAACTGACAGCCCTCACCTTCCTTAGATAAAAATCCAATCAGAAAATGTGACATTTTCACCCACATAATGCAGCTAAGGTGCTTCCCTGCCACCGCAAACAGCTGAGGATGTAAGAAAACTTCTGACATTATGCAAGATTTCTAGCCCGTGAAACTGATAGACTTAAAAAGCACAGGGCAGATGCAGCATTAATCTGCTCCCACGTGTTTTACATTAATCTGCTCCCACGTGTTTTACGGCTATTTAAAGGGCCTGTTAACATGAATAATGCACAGGAGTTATTTTTACATGAAATGTGCTCAGAAATTACAGAATGAACAACTCGATGATGGCAAAGATTTCTAAGAATCAAATTTATAAGACAGAATAACCACAAGTGTTCTCTTATTTTTATTTCCTGAGCCTTGTGATTAAATTTATAAGATAATGTCAGTTGCTTAACTGATAATGATTCTGTTTACTATTTTCTAGGATTTTTTAAAAATGAAATTTTAAAAAATTACACTTTTGTAAAATCAGAAAATGGCACACCAAAAAATGCCTTAGGAAAAAATAAATTTTTCCATGGGGGAGTGGTTATTTTTTTTTTTTAAGATTTTATTTATTTGTGAGAGAGACAATGAGAGACAGAGAGCATGAGAGGGAGGAGGGTCAGAGGGAGAAGCAGACTCCCTGCTGAGCAGGGAGCCTGATGTGGGACTCGATCCCGGGACTCCAGGATCATGACCTGAGCCGAAGGCAGTCGCTTAACCAACTGAGCCACCCAGGCGCCCATGGGGGAGTGGTTATTAAGAGGAAAAGAAAGAATAGTATTGAGATAAAAATTTGGTAGAGCTAATGGGTTAATAACAAATTATAATTTCTGGGTTTTTTTCTGTTATTCTGGAATAGAAATTCATTTTTCCTAATAGAACTTGAATTTAAAGTGTTCTAATAGATGTTAGTAGTCAGACTGAACAATGAAATAGAATAAATAGTCCAGAAATAGACCTACGTACATAGGGAAAGATGGTATATGAAAAAGGTGGTATCTCAACCCACTAGGACAAAACCTGGACTTTTAAATAAATTGTGCAATAGACGGACTTTTTAAATAAAAGGTGTTGGCACAATTGGATAGCAGCATGTTGAAAACATGTGCAATTGGATTCTTAAATAAATGATATTGGAACACCTAGATACCAGATTAGGACAAAAGACGGACTTCAAAAAAATAGTGTTGTAACAAAAGGCTATCAAGTAAGAAAAAGATAAAATGAGACCCATACCTCACAACACACAACATAAAAAATCCCAGATGATCATAAAACCATACTTGAGAAAAACTGTGGGTGAATTTCTTGATAAACTAGATATGGAAAAAAGACTTTCTGTGACTCAAAATCCAAAAGCAATAAAAGAAAATATTAATACGTTGACTACATAAAAATACAAACAAAAGCATCCATGGCAAAGAGCACTAAGGAAATTCAAAAGGCAAAAAACAAACCAGGAGAACATTTTTGCACCTCAGTGACAGATAAAGAACTAATTCTCTTAAAAAGCTCTAAAAAAGTTAAGGGGGACAAAAGACCAAATACTAGATAGAAAAAGATGCAAAATACAAGAGTAGAAAGTTGTAGAAAAAACCATTATATATATATAATATAATATATATATTATATAAAGAGAATATATATATTCTCTTAAACTATGAAAGGATGCTTAATTTCATGCATAGTAAGAGAAATGAACATTAAAACTATATTAATAGCATTTCTTACCAAATTGACAAAAATAAAAAAAAACTTGACAATCCACTATATGGTGAGGCTGGGGGTGTGGGGGCCAATATCATCTTATATATTGCAGGGGGCATAGAAAATGATCACAACAAAAGAGAAATTAGCAAAAAAACAATCCTCAGAGTGTACCCTAAAATTGGATCTCTGCACCATGGGCAAGGCTTGCATAAAGTTTTGTTTTTTAAATTCAGCCTCATACGAAACAGCAAAATATTGGAAACCACCTACATGCTTGCTGAACATAAGAGACTGACTGAACAAAGTACAGTACCCCATGCAGGGGAATAATGCGCCACTGTATAGAAGAATGAAAAAGATCCTCAGGACCAATATGGAGGGTTTTGAGGTTATGCTAAGTGAAAAAGGCAAACTGTAAGAGCATCGAGATAGAATGCTATATTTTGTGTAAGAAAGATAGGGGTGTTTGATAAATATTTTGAAGAAGTGGCGTCTCAGATCATTGGGAAAAGATGAGATGAGGGGACTGGATAGCTCTGTGTGTGTGTGTGTGTGTGTCCTTATTTTTGCAAACAGAAACACAGAAAGGAAATAACTAGAAAGTGGGTAGGAATGGGTGAAAGGGATATGGATGGGAATGAGCCTTCTCTGAGTATTCCTACATATATAATCTTGGATTTTGAACTACGTAAATATTTTACATTTTCAAAATGTAAGTTTAAGGGGCACCTGGGTGGCTCAGTCAGTTGAGCATCTGCCTTCAGCTCAGGTCATGATCGCGGGGTCCTGGGACTGAGCCCCTGTCTGGCTCCCTGCTCAGCGGGGAGCCTGCTTCTCCCTTTCCTCCCTGCTTGTGCTCTCTCTCGCTATCTCTTTCGCTATCTCTGTCTCTCCCTCTCAAATAAATATATAAAATCTTTTTTAAAAAGTAAATTTCATAAAAAAGATGAAGAACAGTAATCTCTCAAACTGAATATAGCTATAAATAAAATAATCCAATTGTATAGCAAATTCATATAGCTCTACAGAAAATAATTTTAATACATTTGGAACTTATATTCTGATTGAGAAATGTTCTAAGAAATAAAGACACCTGCAAAGAAAGGTTGAGTTTTCATTAAGTGGAGTGTTATTAGTGACACTAGTATTTTTATTTTGGAATTATTTTGTGTAGGCTGTAACAAAGCAGTACATGTATTAATGTAGTAAGGAAACAGAATTGCCACTATGAGAAAAAAGAAATAGCTACATGGAAGATGAGGAAGAACCCTGTAACAATGGATTAAGTCGAATGTATTTGGACAGGTAAAACCACAGCTAGGACTATAATTTAAGGAAATAACAACAAAGAAAAACACTGGTAAATGAAGACAGATACTTGCTTCAGGGTTCCTTACAATAGCAAACATAAAATGGGAATTGTGTCACTATTCTACAGTAAATGGATGGTAAATAGTTAATATAATTTCAAATCAATGGATTATTCCTCTGCCATAAACTGATAAATATGAAAAGTATTTAACATCATGGCCATACTTAAGATAGCATGTGAACTTTAATATGACATGTATGCAAATGCACTGATGAACACTGATCTTTTTGGAGATAAACACATGGCTGGGATTTTTCTTTTATATATTTGGAATTATCCAAGCTCTAAGGCGATTTACTTAGTCTCCAATTTTTTCAAACACATTTTTTATAGTAGCGTCAGATGTTGCCAACATTAATGACAGAATACCTTTCCATCACTCTCCCCACCTTGTTCTTAAACTGTTCTTTGTGCCACCCTCCCATTTTTGGTGACCGAGCCTTTATGAAGGCAATAATTCAAGACTGGCCCCCCAAATAATTGGTTTCCTCTTCTCAGTCACACAGCCAAAAGGATTTATTTGGAGCCAAAGACGCATAATTCTAGTGTTCCAATGTAGTGCTAGAATTAATAGTGTGTGAAATTTTTGCCGCATGCAACTAATACCAACTAATGCTATTAAAGCAGTATGTTTTGTCAGGATTAAAAAGAAATATTTTGAATGGGCTGGGATTCACCACAGTCTGAATTTCTGCCCTTGAATTAACCATGCCACACCTTATTAATTGTGGCAAAGATGCCATCAACACAGTCAGATGACACTCCTGAACTTCTTGCTCCCCTCTGCTTCAGCAACTATATGGTTTTAGATGCATGATTTATTGTCTAACATCTTGTTGCCAGAGAAACTAGCTCAGTTCACAAAGGCAAGGCATGATTCAGCTCCATATATTAATTTTCTTTTACAACTTCATGGTTTCTCAATTCATCTTGAATTGAGCATGAATATTGGTAAATTATAAGCAGAACATTTAAGGACATGATTAAAAGAAGCTTGGTGAGTTTCTAGTTCCTTGGAACATTTCTAAGAATTTACTTAAATAATGTGAACAATGTAATACAACAGTTAAGTATCAGGGGGAAAATACTGACGGAGCAGAGAATCGATCTATGATGACTTTTTTTTTTTGTAATTTACACACTAGAATAATAATTTACTTTGTTTTTTGGGAAAAAAAATGGTAAGAATAAGGGCTGTAGTCACACTTCTACAGTATTTCAAATGCTCCACAGTATCCTTCAAGTAAATTATTTGATTTATCAACTGGAACCAAGAAATTTTGAGCAGCTAGCCATAAAATTAAACATCAAGTCCAGTTGCTGTTACTTATACAATTTATTCAATATACTTTCCGAAGGTTTTATCAACTACTACCTCATATAAAATATCTATTTTTATTTTAGACATTCTAAGATCTACTCTTTTTCAATATTATGCACTAATTTATTTGAAGCATTGACTTTAAAACTATGTAAACACAAATTTTATTTGCATTATTCAGCTATTCCACATTCCTAGCTCTATGTGGGACAGAACTAATATAAGATCTTAAATTAATTTTATTTAGATTTTCATTTGGTATTCACGTATGTAAATAAAAATATGTAGCTAATGCCTTTTAATAATCTTTAATATTCAAACAAAATTGCATGAATGGAATTGATTATTATAGAACTATATTTTCAGAGTCCCCCAAAATAAAATAAATCTCTCTCACTAACCTTTAGTTTCAATAGCAGAGATTTACCTATGGCAAAACTAATCAAGTCAATAGTTAATTTCCCAGATCATCTGTATATGTCCCAACACATAAAACTTCTTTTTTAACTCTTATTAAATTCACACTAAGGTACCATAAAAATGAAGGCGAATGTAATTTATATACAGATAGCAAATGACTTATTTATTTAACTTCAAGTAAAGAGAGTGAAATTTAATTTTTAATTAACATTTATAAAAAGAAAAATTATGTCTGGCAAGTAATTTTTAAGCAGATATTACAAATCCTAGTAAGGAAATGTTTAATGAAAATTTAAACATCATCTTAGTATTTTTGAAATATGAATGATGAGCGCAGCTTTTAAAAAAAAATGCCATTCAATTGCACTACTGGGTATTTACACCAAAGATACAAAAGTAGGGATCCGAAAGGGTACATGCACCCCGATGTTTATAGCAGCAATGTCCACAATAGCCAAACTGTGGAAAGAGCCAAGATGTCCATCGACAGATGAATGGATAAAGAAGATGTGGTATATATATACAATGGAATATTATGCAGCCATCAAAAGGAATGAGATCTTGCCATTTGCAACGACGTGGATGGAACTGGAGGGTGTTATGCTGAGTGAAATAAGTCAAACAGAGAAAGACATGTATCATATGACCTCACTGATATGAGGAATTCTTAATCTCAGGAAACAAACTGAGGGTTGCTGGAGTGGTGGGGGGTGGGAGGGATGGGGTGACTGGGTGATGGACACTGGGGAGGGTATGTGCTCTGGTAAGCGCTGTGAATTGTGCAAGACTGTTGAATCTCAGATCTGTACCTCTGAAACAAATAATGCAATATATGTTAAGAAATAAAAAAAGAAGAAGAAGAATGTAGCAGGAGGGGAAGAATGAAGGGGGGAAATCGGAGGGGGAGAAGAACCATGAGAGACTATGGACTCTGAAAAACAAACTGAGGGTTCTAGAGGGGAGGGGGTGGGAGGATGGGTTAGCCTGGTGATGGGTATTAAAGAGGGCAGGTACCGCATGGAGCACTGGGTGTTATGCACAAACAATGAATCATGGAACGTGACATCTAAAACTAATGATGTAATGTATGGGGATTAACATAATAATAAAAAAAATTTAAAAAAAAATAAATAAAATAAAATGGGAAAAGAAATGCCATTCAAGATATAATTGAAAATGAAAATTTAGCTAGAGAGTGAGAAGCCTACATAATATAAGAGAAAAAATTATGACTGTGGCTGATGTAGCAATGTGTCTAATTTGTCAGATAATGACCCCACCTGCAAGGGTATTAAAGGTAGGAATTCATGACTCCTAGTTTCAGAAATAACAATAGCTACCACACACAGAGCCAGGACTATGAAACATTATGGTCTTTTATCCTCGTAAAAACCCTAAGAAATAGTATTCTGAACTTCATTGTATGGATGAGGCCATCAAGACATGAGGAAGTGAAGTGACTGACTATAGCCACACAGATAACACTGGTAGAGCCTCTTCACCACTGCTATCCCTTCCACGTTGAGGTGACAGAGCTAAATCCTTCACTTCCAAGGTATTAAGTCAACTCATGCGAATGCTTCTCTACAGGGAACCAGGAAGAAGCTATGGCTTTTGAAAATTATTGCTCCCCAACTAACTTCTAACCACCTTTAATTTAACCTCAACTCAAGCTATATCTTAACTTACGAGTCTTTCAAGAGAGCCAAGTGGCATCAATTTTACACAAGTGCAAACATGTAAAGTGATAGGAAACTGGTCTCCTGAAAGAATTATCAGTAGACTTGGAATTCCACTATAGTGGTGCACCATGCATTAAGCTGGCCTAAATGCCAAACTACATTCCAGCTACTGTAGAAACAAATTAAATTCTCGTATTTTGAATGATATATTGCCAATGCTGATGGCTTTTTGTCAAAGCCAATGCATAAATTAGGAAGAAAAGACAAAGTAAGACCAACACTAATACAGTTTAAAATTAATAACAATCCACAAGGGAGCACAAGATAAAACTCAGCTGTATATTATCAAGGGATCTTCACGTAAAGAAAGACCTTTCTGGTTTAGATCACCCAAGAACTTGGTCTTTAAATATCTTTAATTAGGTATCGGCGCTATTGTGGGAATAAGCATCGCTCTTAAGCTGGTGTTCCAGTCCCAATATGGAGTGTGATAAACTTCATGAGAACTGACTATAGAAACATTTACCAAAGAGATTCAGCAGAACATTTATCCTGTGAGATGCTTGACAAAGAGGTCCATTGTCAAAAAAAGAATGGAAAATGGCCCTAATACATGTCCAACACATCAGTCTCTGAGAAGTTCTGTAACAACAACAACAAAAAAAACCCTAGCATCTTCCAAACATATTTGATCAGACAAGAGTTTTATCTCATTACACCTTAGTATTCCAATGAATTCACTTGGAGAAATGCTGAGTTACTGTTTTTTAGAGTATTCTCTGTCCCTGAGAGGAAATAAAGTGACTCGTCACAAGGTTACACCCATTTATGGTTAACAGTGATCAACAAATTCTTCCAGCACCACTGGTCCTAACCTGAAATCGGTAATTCCTGGATACAAATTAAAATGTCAAGAAACATCTGGATGATGAAGGACCAAGAGGCACAGAGAAAATGTCTTGGTGAGTGAAGCTGAAAGGTGAATTCTGATCTGTGAGAACTAATGATCCTGTTTCACAACTAAACACAAACAAATAATTCTGCTTAGTTTGGTTAATCCATCGCCTCGAAATTGCTATAGACATTAATCTCAGCAGTCTTAGAAAATTTCATTTCTGTCATTAAAAAATATGGGTAAAGTAGCAAATATTTTACTACATTATTTTGCCTTTTAATTGCCACTTTTTATGTAAGATCAACACTATTTCTTCAGGTACTTGAAATTTCACGTTTTAGACTGCTAAGAATGTTGTGTTCACATTCAGAAAAGAGAAAAAAAAACCAACTATGGCGAGAGTATTCTTTTATCCCTGAACATACCCACTTTGTGTCAGATATCATACCCAAAGTCTGCCATGTAGGATTTCACGTTTTTATGGTAAACCGAATAAATGTAATAATTTTCAGCCATTTCCCATTCAAAGATGATAAAAGCAAAATTCTCAGAAGAAACTAGCACATACTCTTAAGTTCCTTCCACCCCACTGAGCGGCCTCACAAATTAATATCATGATATCACACTTTATGGCTGAGAAAGCCATTTCAGGTATGTATGTTTCTTAATTGTATCAATAACTCCATAAATATTACCTCCCCTTCCGCAGAATTTTTCTCCTGTTTACGTCATGTGTCAAATCACATTCCAGTTTTTCCTGCTGTTGGACCAGGTGTCAAATTGTGTGCCAACTTACTTTAGAACCTGATCTTCAAAAAGAAAACAATTTAAGTTATATAAATGCTTAATTATCTATCAGACTCACTGAGTGCTAAGAAGTAGAAATTGAAAAGTGAACCAAAGGCAGATAGTTAAGTAGCCGTGAGTGACCTCCCAAAGTGTCCAACATTAAAATTTGTGTCTAGTTACAAACCATAATCCAACTCACGAGACAACCCTAGCCAGCAGGAATTATCATTGCACAAAGAAACTAAGAAAACTTCCCAGGATCTCTCAGTTAATATGTGCACTGGGATTTGAATCTGGGTCTCTTTGACCCCAAACCTTGTTCTTCCATTTCAAAATACTATTTCAGATTTTGCTGCCATGGCTTTGTAAGGCAGAGAAATATGTCAACACGTTCTTAACTGAAAGCAAATTGCTCTAAAATTATTTTGATGGTTGGGAAAATCTATTTAACTGCTTGCAAATCCAGATAGTTTTAAAAAAAGAACAGTAAGTCTTAGTGCAATGGATTACTGATGGCCCTCTGTGGGCAGGTGTTTGGCTGCAAAGTTAAATATGCTTCAACTTCATTTTTGTACAGTTAATATATAAAAAATAGATTTTCATGGGTAAGTATAAATACCAGAACTAGAAAGTATAAATCTCTCATTCTGAAGCGATCCATAGTAGAGCATGGAATTTCGCTGTAAATTGGTAACTCTATCTTGCTTTTGCTACTACAATATATCACATGAGCATCAGTGATACATTTTATTTCTTACTAAAATTTATTCTGATGATGGCTAAAATGTATGCGAGGTATACAACAGATGTGAAAGTTGTATTGTTTTATATGCATTTTTATCACTGAGTCCTTGCAGCAACCAGATAAGCTAAACATGGAGATTATTTCCATAAATTCAGGTGGGGAAACTAAGTCTCAGAGATGCAGAAGAACTAGCTGAGTTACAGCTAGTTATTGGCTTTGAGTCTTGGCCATCTGACCTCAGGGCTTGTGAACTTAATGACTACAAGTTATTAAGCATTCACAATGCACAAGGACACTTGTTGGGTGGTCTGATGTATGAAAAAATGAGCACAAATGTGCTAGTAATAAGAAAAAACAACATATTCTGAAATAAAGGCACTTTTTAAAAGCCATAAAGCCTATTTCTGAAATGATTCCCACTACCCATTCTATCCACTTTGACAATCTTATGATTATAAAGAAAAAAAATCTATTTATATTAGATCACTTTTGAAATAATCCTACAGTACCACTCCCTATAAAGAAGGAAATCATAAACTTGGTTTTATAATGTAATAAGGAAATAGTATCATAAACTGAATTGTGTCCCCACAAAATTCATATGTTGAAGTCCTAATCTCCAGTATTTCAGAATGTGACTGTATTCAGGGGGCTAAGGTCTTTAAAGAGGTAATTAAGTTAAAATGAAGCTGTGAGGATAGGCCCTAATCCAATACCACTGCTGTCCTTAAAACAAGAGGAAATTAGGACATTGATCAGTACAGACAAGACCATGTGAGGACAGAGAAGGAAGACAGCTATCCAGAAGCCAAGATGACGGACCACAGAAGAAAATAACCTTGCTGTTACCTTGATCCGTTCTAGTCTCCAGAACTGTGAGGAAATAAATTTCTGTTATTTTAAGCCACCTAGTCTGTGGTACTTTGTTAAGGCAGTGGGAGGAGATTTATACAAACACCATGACGCACTTTATGTTAACTAAACCCAATCACGTTCAAGGGAAACTGTACTAAAAACCAGTCTTTTTGACAAGCAAATACTGTAGGAAAATTCTCAATACCTTACTGCACAAAATCCCTATTTAAAAAAAAAAAGAAACTATCCATTTAAACTGGTGCTTTTCCCTTGGAGTAATGGTTCTCAAAACTTTGCTAAACACAGGAATCTCTGGGGAACTCTAAAGAAAACATTGATGCTCGAGTCCCACACCAGACATTTTGATTTAATTGATCTGGGTGTGGCCTGCACATCAAGATTTTAAAAGCTCCCCAAGTACTACTCATATCTCTACATTAGAACCCAAGATTAAAAACCCTTTAGAGGGCGGTTCACAATGCAGAATTAATTTATGAAATAAATATCAGATATATCCACAAGATGGCGTATCATTGCATTTGTAAGAACTAAAATTGAGAAACATTTTCAAAATGCAACTCTATACCATCTCATGTAGAACAAATTGGGTTTAGATTGAAATTATACCAGGCAGGAGCAATGGCAAAATGAGTCACAGCCTTCTGAAAAGACCTGAGGTTTAGATAACTCATGTTACTAATCCTGTCTTCAACAAGGGGTCCTCTCTAAGCAAAATGAGAATGTTCATGGCTGCCATGCCCTTGGCCTGCTATTACCTCTGGGCAGAACTGTGGTCCCCCATTCCCTCTCCATAACCCTTCAGGGACCTCATGAACTCTTCGGCAGCAGGGTCCTAAGACACTTGCTATTATAAAAAATATAGAATCTTTATTCAGCCACACACATGTTTAGTTAGCTGTACTTCACAGATGGATATACATATATACTGCTCAAATTCAATTCTTGATAAGAGACATACTCTTCTCAAATTTGGGAATTTACACCAACATCCCAGAAAAGACTTAGCCTCTCTGTGATTGCTTGAAAAGAAGTAAAAAGCTTTTAACCATTAGAAAAGATATTCTATACTTTAATGGTAGCTTTTAAAATCTTCCCTTGTTCACTATTGAATGACCATGAAGATGAGGGGCAGATGGAAGAGGCAGAAGCGTTTTAATGCAAATAGATACCTATACCTCCCTCAGCATCCTGATATTTCTGCTACCAAATCTCTGACTAGTTATATAAAGGTTTTTGTTTCCAAGGAAACCAAACCACTGACATCTATGGAATTTAATGAACATAAGAAAGGAACCATGCCATATAATTTACATCTGGAGGTAAATGTGACTCGCTGTCAAAATCATTACACACACAGAGATAATTCTGTGAAATTTTAAGCTCTACTTTTCTCCATTTAGTAAAGATGTAAATAAATACTTTTATGGAAACAGGATGACAACAAACAAACAAAAACTCTTGCAACATGTCAGGTAAATTAAGAAATAGGTGGAACCAAGAACATGGGTCAAAGTTAGAGCTCCTTGGCGATTGAGAGAAAAAGAAAGAAACCTTTATTTTGTTGTATAAAGGGTTTTCTTCTTCCCTCAACTTCAAATATCTGCATCACATTTTTATGACTGTGGCTTCACACAATGGTGGAATCTTTACAAAGTCAGGGAAATAGCTTATAATCAGCAAAGGGGGACAATAAATAAAACACTCATTTCAACTCCCGGCCTCATGGATGATTCATTGAAATCACTGTTGTAGAACATCCAAATAACAGCTCATTATGAGATTTATATATTGGCATCCAGATCCTATGATGAGCTATTTGGGATTTGACAACCCTTAAATAAATAGGCTATTTTGGATATTAGCAGGAAATGCTGTGGATATAGGGGAAAAATTAAAGCATATATAAAATGGTATCTTCAATAAAATTAAAAGTGTACAAAAGTGAGAAAAAAAGCTAGAAGGAAATTCCACCATTTTACCTAGATGACTACTCCCTCCTTCTTGAAATACTTTTTTAGATATCCAGAAAATACTCTCTTCTGATTTTTCTCCCTCCTCACTGGTTGCTCCTTCTGTCTTTTCCTTTTTTTTTTTTATTGTGGTAAAATATGCATGCCATTAACTTTACCATCTTAATGATTTTCAAGTATATAGGTTACTGACATTAGGTAATATTCATTGTTGTGTTATGCAACCATCAACCACCATTCATCTCCAGAACTTTTTAATTTTGTCAAACTGAAACTCTGTACCCATTAAATAATAACTTCCCATTCTCCTCTTCTCTCCTCCCAGTCCCTGGAAACTGCCATTCTACTTTCTGGCTCTATGGATTTGCCTACTCTAGTTACCTCATATAAGTGGAATCCTATAATATGTGTCCTTTTATGTCTGGCTTATTTCACTTAACATAATGTCTTCAAAGTTTATCCATGTTAGAGCCTGCGTCAGAATTTCATTCCTTTTTAAGGTTGAATAATTATCCATTGTGTGTGTGTGTGTGGTGTGTGGCATGTGTGTGTTTGTGTTTATGTGTACCATATTTTGTATATCCATTCATCTAGCGTTGGATATGTTGGTTGTCTTCACCTTTTGGCTATTTTGAATAATGTCACTGTGAACACTGGTGTACAAATATCTGTTTGAAGCCTCTGCTTTCTTTTTTCTTTTTTTTTTTTAAGATTTTATTTATTTATTTGAGAGAGAGAGCCCAAGAGGAGGTAGGGTCAGAGGGAGAAGCAGACTCCCTGCCGAGCAGGGACCCCGATGTGGAACTCGATCCCGGGACTCCAGGATCATGGCCTGAGCCGAAGGCAGTCGCTCAACCAACTGAGCCACCCAGGCGCCCTGAAGCCTCTGCTTTCAATTCTCTTGGGTATATACCATTCTCAATCTCTTTCCTGGCTCTTTTTCATCTTTTCGAAGTTTAAATGCTGGAGGTCCCAGGGCTCAGGTTATCAGTCCTTTTCCTTCTATACCTATATTCCATAAGAGACCTCACTTAGTTTTGAGATTTAAATATTCACTTACAAATCCATGGCCAACCTTGCCCCCGAACACCAGTATATCCAAATAGGCCATCATCAGATAGAAGTCAAATAGGCACCTCAAACTTTAACTGTCCAAAAACCCAACTCTGAGTTTTTCTGATTAAATGTGTTTCTTCCTTCCCAACTTAGGACATGGCAACTCAATTCTTCCACTTTCCCAGGTCAAAACACTAAGCAGGGGTGCCTGGGTGGCTCAGTCGTTAAGCGTCTGCCTTCGGCTTAGGTCATGGTCCCAGGGTCCTGGGATCGAGCCCCGCATCGGGCTCCCTGCTCAGCGGGAAGCCGGCTTCTCCCTCTCCCACTCTCCCTGCTTGTGTTCCTCTTCTCGCTATATCTCTCTCTGTCAAATAAATAAAATCTTTAAAAAAAAAAACAAAACACTAAGCATTGTTCTTGATTCCTTTTTCATACCTCACATCCAATGCATTCACAAATTCTGTGGTGCTACCTTCCAATTCAGATTCTGACTTTTTTTTTCCCATTAGCTCTACACCTCTCAGTCAAAATCATTATCAACACTGCCCCAGATATTTGCAATAGCCATTTGGTTGGCGTCCCTTCTTCTTCCTTTTTCTTCCTTTCTTTTCTATGGTCTACGTTCCATGCAGTGAGTGGTCAGTGATGTTTTTAAAAGCAAAATCAGATCTTATCACTACTCTGCTCAGAACTTTCAGATCCCTTCTTAGGTCTCTCAGAAGAAAAAACCATAGTCATTAGCATGGTTTACAAGGCCAAAATAATATGTCCCTGGCTACTTCCTGGACTTTATCATCCTTTCTGTCTTGCACTCTACTGTAACCAACTGGCTTCTTCGCTACTCCTCAAATATATCAAGCATGTTCCCACTTCAGGGCCTTTGCTCTTGCTCTGCCCTCTGCCCGGAATGCTGCTCCTTTTCTTAATTAATGTCTCCGTTCATATCACCTCATCTTGTCAATAGAACTTACTCCATTATGACTCTGGAAAGCAGCAAGTACTCTACCACTCATGGTCAATGGTCTCTACCACTCATTGTCAATGGTCTCTGCCCTGCTTTGGGTGTCTCAGTGGGACTTATCTGTTACCTGTTTCCCCCACCCAGTGAGATGCTGGAGTCTGCTTGTAGGGCTAGACACTGTGGTGTATATTGCTTTACAAATCCGCATTTAATGACTTTAGAAGCCATCATTTTTATTTAGGGATTAGGAAAACAAAAGCTGATCAATTTTTAAAATTTCATTTTACTGTAATCTATCTTACATGATTCTAATGATACTATAAGCCACACAGAATTACTGTACTCTAGATATATACAAGGAACTTGTATTCCAATTAACATTACACATCTGAAATAAACTGTACTTTATCAATAGAATGAGTTGGTTAATTGTCAGCTAAGTACGTGGAGCAGTTTTCTTTGGACGACACACAATTTGAAAATAAGATGATAGAAATATTTTTCAATGGTATTGCTACAAGTATCATTTTTTTTTTTTTAAAGATTTTATTTATTTATTTGACAGAAAGAGACACAGTGAGAGCAGGATCACAAGCAGGGGGAGTGGGAGAGGGAGAAGCAGGCTTCCTGCTGAGCAGGGAGCCCAATGCGGGGCTCGATCCCAGGACCCTGGGATCATGACCTGAGCCGAAGGCAGACGCTTAACGACTGAGCCACCCAGGCGCCCCATTGCTACAAGTATTATTGAGAGTAAATGTCAGCAACAGTTTTTATGTTGGAAACCTGGGACAGCTTCCATAATCACAGGGTCTCTATGGAGTCCAAAGCAATGCTACAATTGCTTTCAAGAAGCCATGTGCAAAATTTCACATAAATCTTTCTTCTTTTCTTTTATTTTTGTTTGCATTGCACCTTACCTTGGTTAGAATGTGACCTGATTTTTTTTACTAAATTCATCTGATTTTCTACAACCAAGGTAAGAAGTTTTAGGGCATGCAAACTTCTCAACATTAGGTTTATAATCTGTAAGATGGTGTGCCTTGGCTTGATTAACTTCCCATTTTTTTTTTTTAAACAGTTATTTATTTATTTATTTATTTGAGAGAGATAGAGAGCACAAGTCAGCGAGGGGCAGAGGGAGAGAATCTCCAGCAGACTCCCCACTGAGAACAGAGCCCAACACGGGGCAGGATCCCAGGACCCTGAGATAGTGACCTGAGCTGAAACCAAGAGTCGGATGCTTAACCGACTGAGCCACCCAGGTGCCACAACTTCTCATTTTAAAAATTGGAATCAAGGGTTAACCCAACTTACACACCTAAAATCCTGTGCCCTCCCGACCCCATTTCATAGATGAGAAAGTAGAGGGACAGACAAAAACGTGTTACTGGCAGAACTGGCACCCAAACCCACATCTTCGTCTACTTTTCAGTACACCTACAGATGGAATACGCCCTAAGAATCCTGAGGATAAAGAAACTATCTTTTGGGGCGCCTGGGTGGCTCAGTTGGTTAGGCGACTGCCTTCGGCTCAGGTCATGATCCTGGAGTCCCTGGATCGAGTCCCGCATCGGGCTCCCTGCTCAGCAGGGAGCCTGCTTCTCCCTCTGACCCTCCCCCCCCTCATGTGCTCTCTCTCTCTCATTCTCTCTGTCTCAAATAAATAAATAAAAATCTTTAAAAAAAAAAAAAGAAACTATCTTTTTGTGTGTGTGTTTATTCTTTTTCTTATTTTATTATGTTAATCACCATACATTACATCATTAGTTTTTGATGTAGTGTTCCATGATTCATTGTTTGCGTATAACACCCAGTGCTCCATTCAATACGTGCCCTCTTTAATACCCATCACCAGGCTAACCCAGCCCCCCACCCCCCTCCCCTCTAGAACCGTCAGTTTGTTTCTCAGAGTCCATAGTCTCTCATGGTTCGTCTCCCCCTCCGATTTCCCCACCTTCATTTTTCCCTTCCTACTATCTTCTTCTTTTTTTTTTTTTTTTTTAACATATAATGTATTATTTGAGAAACTATCTTTTCAGTAGCATTTTTTGAAAACTTTCTGATGTGGCCCATAGTAAAAAAAATACACTTCATGTTGGGATCCAGAACATACATTCACATGCACGAAAGAAGTTTCACAAAACAACTTGCTCTGCATAAGATGCTGATATTTTTCATTCTAGTCAGATCTATTTCATTTTACTAATGCCGTACATGAGCCATGAAATTGATCTGCTTGGGTGAGGAACCACCACTAATAGATCAGAAACCACAGTGATAAACCCTCTTTTTAAAAGTAAAGCTCATTTTGAAATGAAGACCGAGAGAATATGTGTACTTAGCACATGCAAGATGCATATCCCATAGCACTTTGCCTCTATGTGCCCTTTATAAGCCTGGGAGGGAGGCAGAGAGAGAGCGAAGAAGGAAACATAAACACCTTTTAGATTTCAAAGGATAAGATTTTTTTTCTCTTTTACTTTTTTCCATGTGGATAAAAATCTTCCAATTTCTCTCCAGTGAGAAATTTTGAAACTGATAACTAGAACAAAGGCTGCATACAGAAAAGCCAATCTGGAATTTCATATACTGTGTTGGGAGTTGACATTTAAAATTCATTAATGGGCAACACATAGAAGATTTTCCATTTCTTATAAATGTTATTTCCAATCACAGCAGGCATAGGAAACAGTTCATCTTCAGCTAGATCGTGAATTTTTATGTAATGAGATGCTGTGAAAAACAAAAATAATACCAATACACAGATAAATATTTGCAGGGGGTGCCTGAGTATTTTGATAAATAATATCTGCTCCACACATGTTCTTCCTTCCTTTACGGTCTATAAAGCCCCCAGAATGTCTTCCACTCAATCTGTCTTCATGTTACATTGCCCACCCATCCGGAGTTTCCATGCTTCTCTCACTCCATAGTGATTATCTTGACACTTTTTAATCTTATGCTCTGGGTCCCGCTGCTTTTATTCAAGCCAACACAATGGTCTCCTCTTACTTATCCCCACCCCCACCCCATCCCCGCCCCCGGGGCCATTCGCTTCCTTCTACAAGGTGGTTATATTCAGGAAGCTGGTCTCTCTTTTGATTCCCCTATCCAACTGCTGCTACTTGAGGAAGCCTGGAGCTGCAAGCAGAGGATGGCCACAAATGGGATCCTGAGGATGGAAGAAAAATCGCTTCCAGAACCTTGGAAGCCAGACTGGCAAGAGAAAGAAATACATATTCCCTGGTGACAGTTTTTGAGGAGGTGTGTGAGCCTTCACCTGGACCCTACACTTCCATTGGCATTTTCAATGCATTCCAATCATTTCTAATAACTTTTTTTTATTTATCCAGTTTGAGCTGGGATTTTCTTTTGCAACTGAAAGACTTTTAAACTGATAGTAATATCACCTTCTTTTGGGCATGTCAAACCACAAAGCCCCTTTTGGCCAAGCCCGTCCCCCAATCTCTCTTTACAACATAAACTTTTCCACATTAAGAGAACTAAAAACTGACTTCCTGTGAATCTGATGGAAATTTTTAATAATAATAAATACAAAAATAACAATAACACCAATAACGGTGGCTAATATTTAGCAAGTGCTTATTAAATAGCAGTGATAAGTTAAGGCAGCGGTGCTCAGATTTTGCTGCAAATCTTTTCAAAAGCCCTTTTCAAAAATCTACACTACACTTGGAACACCAGAATCTTTGGGGGTAGGAAACAGGCATCATCGGTTTTTAAAGCTCTCCAGGTGATTCCACAGCAGTCAAATTTGAGAACTCCTCTACTAAAGATTTGCTAATGAATTTTCATTCAGTCCTTATGGCAATGATATGAAGTGCCCATTCATTATTCTTCTTCTTATTATTATTATTATAATTACTGTTATTGTTGTCATTATTATGATCACCATGTCGCCCATGAGGACGCCTGATGCAACAGAACCCGGGTTTTAAAATACTAAAGTCAACTGAAGTTCTTGAACACCAGCAAGGAACGGAAAAGAAAGAAACCAAGAACATTGATAATCCACAGAGAAAGCAATCTTTGGTGGAAAAAAAAACAAAACAAAAACGGTAAAAGCCAGAGTATTCTGAGTGCACACGTCTGTCCTTAAGAAAAGTATTTTAGGATCTAATAGTGGTTTATCAGCTGAGCACAGAACAGACCCTGGTTCTGTTCCTTTATCATCATTCAATAGACATGTATCCCATGGCATCCATAAATGAAACACTGAACTGATAAGCAGGCTGGGTCCTGCAATGAAGGAGAGAGACAGAAGCCCCAGAGCTGACTTGGCCTCTGATGCTTGCAGACAAAGGGAGTCTGACAGCGTGTAGGCAGCAGTTTTAACCAATATTGATCATGAAATTTCAAGTTAGGCCAATACACTTGCATTAAAAGGCAAACTTTATGACTATGTTATCAATAAAGTTCTTGGAACTAACAGGTTCCCGTGAAACTTGGCTGGAACACTTTGGGGGAAAGAAGGAGAAAATTTCTTTCCCACACTAAAAACTGAACAATTCTGAATCACCAGTGAAGCATTAATAATGACAAGCTTGCTGCAAAATTAAAAGACCAAACAACTGCAATTCTATTATATTACAAAGAGGTGAAGGCAAATAAAAGACTTTGCCCATGAAAATACTTAGAGAAACCTTTGCGAAGTAATTCGGATTTTTCTGTCTTTTCATTTTTCACATTTTCCTATAGATGGGCTTAACTCCTACAGCAGTAAAGGCAGTATTTGGGTGTTTTTCCATGGCAGAATTTGCCAGCAACTATTGCACTGTTACATATCTGAAGAATAATCATTCTAGGTGATTTTTTTTCTCTTTCTGCCTCTCCACAGCAACAGATCATTTTTAATGTCAAGGAAAGTATTTTGACTTTTAAAGAATAAAACAAAAGTTGCAGGCAGATACTCAAATAGAAAATCGCTAGTTTTATATCAATTATGGTAAGAGGCAGGAGTTCCTGAATGGCACCTGTACTTCCCTATTTGACAATATTATCTTTGCTAGAAAGGAAGTATTTAGAATACTAAGATTTAAATACAATAAGGAGTAGTTTCCCACTTTCATGACAAGTCAACACACTCTGTTACTAGACTCCACCAGAGAATCTAAGTAAAAAAAAATGTATGTATGTTCTTTATTCAACATTTTTAAACAATCTTCAAAAAATAAATAAACTGCAAACACTGCTTTGAATATGTCTGCAGTAAGTTTTTCAAGCGAAAATGAATTGATGGGCCCCACAACCGATCCAATCCCAAAGTTCTGCAGATCTTCACTAGTGACATTTATAGAAGAACTTCAGAGCCTTTGGCTTCATGGATGGAATGATGGCAGTTGCAAAGTATTAGAACTACAATTCTAATTATTCTAATTATACTATAATTATTCATCTTGTCTAAAGGTTAGTTCATGTATGAATAGGAGGTTCAAGGAAGGTTTCAAGTAATTTCAAGCACATCTTAACTATTGAGAATTACCCAGCATCTCTAGCATTGTGATATATTTTTCAAACAAAACTAAAATTAGAGCACAGACAGCAAGCTCCCATGTCCAACTGCCTATATATTTACTCCCTGTTACCTTCTTTTAACAAAAGTGGGAATGTTTAAGGCATAGAGGCTTCTGGAAGGACTGGCTGTTTTATTGTGTTTTACAACATCGACAGCAGAGAAACTTTTAGTTGGGGCAATTAATTGATACCATGACACAGCTAAACAATCAAAGCAGCATCTGGTGTGGGCACAAGGCTCCACTTCCTACCTTGGGAGCTTTGGCATGCTTCCCGCATCTGGCATCCTTGACAAGGCTGAGATCTAACAGCTCCGTCTCCTGGAAGGCAAAAATGTGAAATTGTTAAGCATCCACACAGATCTCTTTTCTTTGTTTTATATCATTGACATCACTTTTTAAAAAATAATGTTCTCTTGGGATCTGCCTGGAGATTTCTCTGCAGTTAGGATATTTTTTTTTCTCTCACATCGTTTACCAATGGAATTGGAATGGAAACAGCAAGATAGCTAACTTCTAACTGTTCGGTTTACTGTATGTTCTAAGACATTTTGAAAGTATAATGGGCATGGGTAGGGGCCCCAGTCTATACTATGAGCCATTCCTAAGTCATGATGAACTGGGCCTTCCTGTCCTGTAGTTGAAAAAATAATCCTGAGAGTCGGTCTTAGTGTGAGGATATGTGAATGGCATGGGGTTTTGGGGAAGAGGGGTGGAAGAGGCTCCCATCAGCTCACCTGGCCAAGGGAAAGAGATAAATCTGCCTCACCTACCTACCCCCTCCCTAGCCTTTAGCACACCTATCTTATGCCCCGATCTTTTCATTTATTCATTATATATTACTGAACACCTATAAAATGCAAGTTACTCTAGGATACAAGATACATACAATATGATAGTGCCTCTGGATGTACCTGCCATCAAACAGGGGAGTAAAGAAGTGTATATACATAAGACATGGGAGAATGTGCTCATGCCAACTTTAAAGTTAACTCCTATGGGGGTCAAAAGAGAAAAGAAAGTTGTTCCCCCAGGGTCCCAGAGAAAAGTCCTTGGAAGAGTCATTGAGCATGGAGAAGAGGAGTTGGAAGGCATAACATTGGCAAATCCAGATGAGAAAGGACTAGAGTTTTGGGCAGAGCCTTGAGATATTCACAGCCTTTAGATGTTTAGAGATGGAGAACATTGCGGGTAGGGAGGAGGACAGGGATAGAGGGGCATCCAGGAGGAAGAAAGAGCACAGGGAAGATGTAATGGCACTGTGGGAAGGGATTCTCATGGGCAACATTCATTGTTCCATTCCTGGGGCACAGAACATATGAAGAAAAGTCATGGGAGATGATACCAGAAAGGGATACAGGCAAAAGGATGGAAACCCTGAGAGTCCATCTTAGAACACTGAGCCATGAGGTTTGTGACACCCACATCACCGAGTTATACAGTAGACCCTACATCAGTGAGATGGAACTATACTGCAACGAACAGTCATCTTAAAGTGACTCCAGCCATCCATCCAACCCATGCTGATAACAAAAGAGTTGGATGCAGCCATCCTATCCCCTTCTCCTTGTAGGAGGCACTACATCATTATTTAGCTACTCAGACTCTCTGGACAGGAGTGGGTGTAATTTCTCATAGGTCTTAATGTCCCCAAGTTCTCGTAGCTGGGGTTCCCAGACAATTCCTTCAAACAGCTGCCACCAATTCCAAATGTTCTATGCAAAATGGTCTGATTCATTTCTTGCACCTAAGGTTGATCTCATGAGTACAGTATAACAGTCATGGGGGAGGTAGAGTCTGTCTGCTGGGATGCACAACAACCACACAGCAGGTCCAACAACACCTGGCTGCCGCATACCTTCTCTGTGAAGGCAGGTCAAGAAACAGTGCCTTCTTTTCTTTTGCTCGCCCTAGCTGTCTAAGTTTGCTTTTCCTCATTTTAGCGGATCCCTCGACCTGTTCCTTGCCAAGTGTGACTCTGGAAATCCTCCCAAACTCTGGGGTGTGACAGGGAGCCACCCAGCAAAGATCTTGCAGGACAGAACAACTGGTGCCAAAGTTCCCCGGAGGCCATACCATCCACAATACTGAAGGTCACCTCATGAGTGCTAGAAAAGAATGGCATCAATGCAGGGCTCAATGCCTCACTTAGGGAAATGCATAATAAAGTCCTCAGACTTGAGGAGTTGGAGCATCTGGTCTGGGTTTTTTATCTCCACAGTAAGACTATCAAAACTTGTGTTGGAAGGAGAGACACAAGAAGAGAACCAGGCTTGAAGAAGCTTCATCCAGAAAACCAGAACCAAGTGGACATTTGAGAGACAGGAGACCAAATGAAGCTACCTTCATTAGGTAGGTAACTGGAAGAAAGATGAGAACCGTAATATGGAGGAAGAATTGCCTAAAGGGAAGACAGAAGACATGGATAGCCCGAGGGTTTACATATTCCAAACTGGGACTTGGAAGTATGGACAAAATGATGATGCATTTTGGAGATGTTGGTTTGAGGGGTTTATCCAAGTGGAAATGCCAGTCATCAATTCCCTGGAGTATTATTTATCAAATGCTGCAACATGTCAGGTACACGCTTGGTACTGAGGAATGACACCAAAATAGAAAACAGACAACTGTTTTGAGCAGCTCCTTCACAAAGCCAATTATTATACTCTAAAGGAGACATTTCAAAGTATACTGCAGATGTGGGCTATGACATCTTTTCAGCTAATACACAAGGATGAGAAACAGTTTGCCAGCCTTACAATTCTGTGGTTTTGAGGGGGGAGGAGGGTTACAGGAAGAGGAAACAGTAGGTGCAAATGCACAGAGGCAGGAATTGTGTGCAGGAAACTGCAAGTCACTCGAGATACACAACAGGGGTTCATGGAGAGTTATCACAAACACTTCTGGACGTGGTAGGCATTACATGTGTGTCCTCTTTATAATTATCCATAAGACACTGACATTTATGTGTAGTACACTTTTCCATATATGTTACATGATGTTTTACATATATGCAGGATAGAAATCAGACACACACACATAATACATGCACGTAATTTTATAGCCACATTTTCTTTTCAAAGAAGTTCCTCCCAGTTGAGGAAACAATAGACTTAAATTTCACTTATTTGTTTATACACACAAAACCCAAATTGAGTTCACAAAGAACTAGATCTTAGCAGGAGTCATTATATAGACTTTTACATTACAGATAATGAACACTGTTTTCTACTCTCAACTCAAGAGGAAACATTCATGCCCCAAGTCACAGAGGGGTACTTAACAACAGCTGCCCTGGGGATTCATTCCAATACCACAGCGACTAAGAAACTTCTTTTGCTTGCGTGTAAAATTGTGTGTGCAGAAAAACCACCGCAGGGCACTATCAACGTGGGTAATGTGGCATGGGAAAGACCCAGGTGGAAAAGCTGTCCATGGACTCACTGGAGTAGAAAGCAATGATTAAAATAGTATCTCCCACTTCTATTAACATGCAATAGCCTCCCCTCTGGGGTTTAACAATAGCCCATTCTGTCTCCTCCAATAAAAAGAAAATGTGGAACCCAATGCACAGGACCACAAAAACATTGTTTGTGTCATTAAAACTTTTTCTAGGTTAATTTTCTCAAGTAAATAGTTTGAACAACTCACTCTCATTACTAGAAAGCAGTGAAATGGTCCCTTTCTCGGTTCATTTAAGAGATACTGATTTCTGGCTTTATGGAATTCACTATTCCTTTACTCATTTCTTTAAGAGAGGGAGGTCACATGACGTTTAAGTAGGAAGGGCCCCCCATGGGTTCGAAGAAGGGCCCTAAAATTAACTGGTTATGTATTCAACCAATCATTGTCCCATACCAAGCATCAACTGTATCATCTATAAAATGAGTATGATAACACTTTCTATATCAGTGGCTCTCAAATCTTAGCCTGCATTAGAGTCACCTGGAAAACTTAAAACACAGACTGGCTGGGTGCCATCCATCTGTTTCTGGTTCAGCAGGACTGGGATAGGCCTGAGACTCTGCATCTCTCATAAGCTCTCAGGTGCTGTGGATGCTGCTGGTCCATAGAACACACTTTGACAAGCTCCAATATACACTCATTCATGTGGTTGTTATTAGAAGGCTTTTTAGGTGACTATGATTGATAAAATTATACATTACTTAATATGTTATAGTACGTTCTAGGAAGAATCTACAACTGTCATTTCTTTATACGGGAAAGTGTCAAATAAAAATATTTACCTACTGAATGCAAACACATGCCTAGTGGTGAATAATCTAGGCTTTAGTTCAGTTTAATTGAAGAAAAACCACTGAATGACAGATGGCATCAACACCAATTCTAATAAGTGTTCTTAGCATTAAATTTCACCCTATACAAGCAAATGTCTCTGTTCACAAATTTAAGCAATCACTGACATTAGTTTGTTTGCTGAAAATGTTATACTAGATAACCTTTATTTTACACTTAATAACGTTAGAGACATCCTTAGAAAAGTGAAAGAAGGAAACTGGTTCTCTCTCACCTCTAAACCCATCCAACAATGGAAAGAGGGTTGGAGTGTCCAAAGGCCTGCGGGCTACCTTGACCAGTAAAACAAGAATGAACTAATAGACCCCCTTTATTTCCAAGGCACACAATGCCCCCCTACAAAGCTTGGAGACCACACTCAGAGGAACCCTTCCCCATTTATCCACTGAAGTTTTGACAGATGTGCCTTCTCCCTTTGTCAGTACGGATGAAAGTGAATTAACAGTAATCAAGGATTTATTTTTGATATTTTGAATGAGTGATGAGAAAAGCTAAGGGAAGACCAAATTATCTCTGATGTTTACTATTCAGCAGAAAGATTTCAATCCATCAGCCACAAACCCACTGTGAGGTAGATGAGCCATGAAATGCACTGCAAACTCAGGAAAGAATAAAATTCAAAAACCAACTCTTTTCCAGAATACCAATTCCTGTGCATTGTCATCAAATTCCATTGTCACCCAATATAATAACGTACTTCAAGTTCACACAATATATAATCAGAGCAGCAATTACAGTCACAAACATTTCACAGGGAAGATATTAACGGCTGGGTGTGTGTGGTGGGGTGGTGGGGTGATTGTGGACACCTCCACATATGTTGTATTCATTAAGTTGTTCAACCTCGATTTACCAAAAGTAGAAGACATTAATATGTTGTATTGACTGTCAAACCTCCCTAAAATGCCCAATGTTAAAGAAAAAAACTATTTTAGAATCCTTTAATGAAGGGTTTTAATTTAAAGAGAAGCAGATGAAGTAGATTCAATTCTTTGTTCCTTTACTTTATTCCACTTCTGAAGGACTGAAAACTGCTTAATGTACCTCTCAAAAAAAAAAAAAAAAAATCCCTGCAGTCTCTCTCACTCTCTTGTTTCCTTTGTTTCTAGCCTTCAATTTTGTCTTCTTCCCCAAAAGTCTATAATAGAGGCTCAGTGTAGGAAACTCCAATGGAGATGAGGCGCATGGGTCATCAATACCAACTACAGCAGGGAAAAGAGAAAGGCGATACGTCTGGATTTCTTTATTTAAACCACCCAACGCTTAAAATGGAGAAAATTTCATAAATCTAGGGGGCAGAAAACTTGTTTCTGTAAATTTGTAATCTATGCATCATCAAACCAATCACTACAGAATTCTGTGCCTTGTATTCTTGTCTGTCAAATAGAGAAATAGATGCCAACAGCACCTTCCTCAACGGGCTGCTGTTAAATCAAACCAAGATCTCTACTTAGTGAGCAGGGACTAATGCACAAATATCAAGTCATATGCTTGCAACATTTCCCATTCCAAGTGAAAGGCAAAAGATCCTAGTAGAAAAGCCAAAAATGGACAGGTAACACATGTAGAAGAAGAACATGGAATGCAAACGAACAAAAGGAAAAGCATCTGAAAATCTAAAACTCTAGAGACATTTCATAAAACCCTGAAACCAAAATAAGAAAGACCACTTCTAGAGAAAACTGATTTTCACTTTTATGTGTCACAGTTAAATGCAAAATTAGATTAACATCTGAAATCAAGAAAAGGCAATGAGATAGCTCATGTATTATGGGTAGTATAATAATTATCGACATAGTTTGAGCCAACAAGATAAAAACTGAAAAATTATAGCAATTCAATTAAAGTTTCCTGCCATGGAAGGAGGCAAAGTCAAGTAATATAATTCATAATAACAACAGCAATAGTAATCATGGCCATTCACAATGGAGAACCAACAAGGTGGCAGGAATTGTAAGAGATACTATTTGCATATATCACCTCATCATATATCACCTACAACACCACTGTGACATGGGTCTTATGGCCTCCACAGTGCAAACAAGAGAACTAATGGAGAAGCAATGTGAAGGGATTTTGTGGGTGTCGTTAAAGTCTTCAATCAGGTGACTTAAACTTAACCCAAAGAGAGGTATCCTGGGTGAGCCTCTCAAAAGAGGGTCTAGAAGTGAGAGACGTGAAGCAGCAGAGATGCTCACCAGCTTGCTGTGTTGTGTGTTGCCTATGAAAAGGGAAGACCTCTAAGAGGTGAGGGCCTCAGTCTTACCATGACAAAGAACAGAATTGCAGCAACAACCTGAATGAGCTTGGAAGAGGAACTCCAGCTCCAGATGAGAACACAGCCCAGAAGACACCTTTAATGCAGCCTGTAAGACGCAAAGCAGGTGAGACCCTGACCCACTTAAAATGGGAGATAATAAATGTTTGTTGTTTCCAGCCTCTAAGTTTGTGGTAATTTGCTTTACAGCAACAGATAACAAATACATTGCCCCCTACTGTTTCCATATTTTAACGCACTTTATAAAAAGGGATGTAAATGAATTTACATATCTTGGCACTCTACCCAGCATAAACATGGCTGCAATAGTGTCATCTTTTTTGAATATGTCCATCAGGAAACAATTACTCTAATGGAATTGCAGACTTACGGAGTTGGGACAGATTGCAGGTTAGAAAACTGAGTCCAAGAGAAAACATATCAATTACCTGATATCACTGAGACTGAGTAAGAACGGAAAAAGAATCCACATGCCCCCAGATCTAATTATTCCTCTACAGAATTATTTTTCAGTATTCACAAAATAGCAGGAACATTAACTGAGTGATGTAAATTTTAAAAAGAATGCATTTTTGTTCATGTACAAAAAAAAATATTATGATAAATAGAATGTAACACTGATTTTCACAAGCTGTGTCCCCACGAGGCAGCGTGAAATATGTTAGCAAATATCTAGTTAATTTTTTCTGTACATAACCAGAAAGGTAGTTAAGCCCCTGGTTACACAAGAGCCAAATTTCTTCCTTCTTACTTCCTTCTTTAGCTCCCTAGGAAACTTTTATATATTCATGTAATAACAGAAAGTTGTGTAAGTTGAAAGCTAATGCAGGTAAACATAAAATTATACCCATAGCACCAAAGCTGTTTTAGGACATAAAATTAATAAAACAATTCTAATAGCATTTATGTTTATAACTTGATGCATTTATAACCTAATGCATCTATGACCAGGCAGGTGGAGGGAGGGAGGTCAGGGTGGGGGTGGGGTGCAGAAAATGCCACACATGATTCCTAGGTTCTGGAGCATTAGTATATTCTAAATGAAGGCTGCTAAAATTTAAAACAATACTTACTGGCTTTATTTTAAACTTATTTTTTTGACACTATAAAAAATAGAAAAAAGTCTCCATAATCACCATGGAAAATCTGTGTATGTTCTAAAGATGAATAAAAGCAGGAATATATTGGGTATTTATAAACAATATATTTTATTTTCCTAGTTCTTATTTATTAACAGGCATAGAGGGATTCACCACATTTTTATGGTTTAAATATGATATCGCAGTTGTTAAAGACTCAAGAGTATTTTTTTAATTGTGACTACAATGATAAAGACTGTATTGTCACAGCTTTCTATTATGCCTGTGCTCAGCAAAAGTCCTCATTTCAGGCTAATCAGATTAACTAGAAAGAGCATCCATCATTTGGCAAATAGTTTCATAAATGCTTAAAACTATCTTTGTGGATATTTTGTGGGAGCATAAAATCTGATCTCCATAAAAAGTCACTTGTAAAGAAATATGGAAATAATATAGATTAATCAGGCACACAAGCTGTTTCCGCTTGAAAAGTCCAGATGATGTAAATGTAGCCAGATTTTCCCTTTAAATCATCTAAAATGTTATCTCTGGTCTACACCTATTTCACTATGGTTGAAGAGCAACGCCAGCTAAGCTTCGTTATCTGGTAATGAAAGCCACTTTTAATTCCTTAACCTTAACTAAATGTAATATTTGAGCATACCACCTATCTACTTTATGAGTTAAATTCTTTCATTTCCCTAGACCAATGGTTCTTAAAGCGTGGTCCCTGGAACAATACTTTTAGCGTCAACATCACCTTGGAATATATGAAAATCACAAATTCTCAGGTCCCACCATAGACTGGCTGAATCAGAACCTCTGAGGTGGGGCCCAGAATCTGTATTTTAATTAAGCTTTGGGGCAATGCAGATGCAATGTGGAATTTGAGAACCTCTGTCCTAGATTTTGAATGGAGACAACAACTGCCCATAGAGAAGGAAAATTAACCAGAGCTAGAGCTTGTTGTAGGGCATTCTGGACAATGGACAAGCTGCCTAGATCCATTTAAGAAATTTTTACATCAGAGTCATATAAGCAACTATAGAACTGATAATAAAATTGAGGAAAGTCTTCTTCAGACCACTGTGTCCGTCAATACCACCAATTTCACTATAGATTGAAGCAGTCATTTCCACATTGGGCCCTAGAAACTAGACAAAGTCAAGGGGAGGTTCTAAAGATGCTTGGCCTATTTCCAGATATTCTGATTCAACCCTATGCATGACATACCTGGGCTGATAAATAATGTATTTTCTTTTCTTTTTAATCATACTATTATGGCATGCCTAGTGACTTCCAAATTTTCTGATGTATGTAAAAATGGCATTCATCCTTGCCTTTCTTGGTAGCCATTTTGTAAAATCCACCCAGATAGTCTCACTTTTCTCCTTCAGCTATTACTCAAACATATGTCACTAATTTTTCTGCCTAAAGGTTTGCATTTTATCGTGCTAAGCCTCTCCCCATGTTCTGGTAACCACAGAACTTTTTTTTTTTTTTTTTTTTTTAAGATTTAATAGAATTTTTACTGCTTCATCAAGGACATTCTAAGGCTTAAAAAAACTGTGATTCATGGAAATTAAACAGCATACTCTTGTAAAACTAATGGATCAAAGAAGAAATCAAGGGGAAATTAGAAAATATCTTGAGACAAACGAAGATGAAAACACAATATACCAGAACTTATAAGATGCAGCAAAAGTAGCAACCACAGATTTTGACGACCTTTTAATCTCACATGACATCCTGAATATGCAAGGAGTTAATCTACCTTCCAAAATGAGATATTTTAAGTTGACAAGTATGCAATAATATGTCACTTTTTTTCTTTTCAAAGAAGACTTTCTTCTTCAGATCACTTTTGGTTTTCTGGTAAGTCAAAGAAATCCAACTGAGCTTTTTTGCATGCTAATTAGTAGGGATAAGGACTGGATATGTCTAATGGGGAGTGTTTTCCCCAGAAGAAGACCATTCACTGAATTGATCAACAAATCGTCCCCAATGTCCTGCCTATGTGCTGTAAATTCATCAGAAGTAAACTCCTTTTCATTCAACTGTTGATCAACCTCAACACTAATGCAAGTACATAAATAAGGCTAGCTGTTCCTATCAAGAACTATAAATGACTGAAACAGTTCACTAAGTCCAGGCTTATTTTCTAGATCCTCAGAAAATTTTCATAAAGCTCCTATAGGAGTTCTACTGATGCCCACCTAGATCCTTGCTCGTCCCCCTTATTGGCTAGATATCCATCCCCCCATGTTTGCAGGCTTCCCTCCTAACAAGGGACAGCCTTTGACTACCTTTGGCCTCATGGAGGCACTTACCCAGATGCAGAGAGAGCAGGAGGTGTCTGAGAGGCTATTTCCCCACAGAATGCTCAGAGCTCATGCCTAGGGTGCAGGAGCATTAAAGCCCATCAACCTTGCCTTGGGGCAGAGCAATCTGCCAGGCTGAGGCAGGGACTTCACCTCAAACCTCACTATTGGTTGGCTTCTTCCTCTTGACTGTCCTGTTTCCCTCATTCTCTGACAGTTGTGTCCTAGGAGCTCCTCCTTAATAAGGCTCTTGCAAACAACCACTTGTCTTTGGGTCTGTTTGGAGAATGTGATCCAACACAGCTATCATTTGCAAATAATCAACTTGGAAAATCATGGTAAACCTAAAAATATTCTGAATCCCATACAAACTATTTTTAAAAATCACATTTTTATCTTAATCCTTTTCTTTGGCTTTTGATAGATTTCTGTAGATTTCTGGCATTCTTAAATTTTCTGTGAAAATAGTCATAATCATTATGATCAATGCACTAAATGAGCATTCTTCCAGAGCGTTTTCAGTCACTGTACACTGTATTTTATCCTGCATTATTCTTAATCAGGTTTTAAAATACTTTAACCATTTCCTGGGAAACAGGCATGAGTATGTATCATCTAACCTAATGTGCAAATAATTTTCTCAAAAGCTTTGTCACATCACATCATAATCAAGAGGCAGTGCCTGATTCTAAAGAAGAAATATTTCTTCCTGAAAAAAAAAAAAGGAAGAAAAACTATAAAAAGCATCAGCTTACCTAATTCCCAAACCAGAGTTCATTTTTGTCATATTCAGAGCTAAAAAGAAATATGTTCTTATCCTCTATATTTTAGGTCACTTTCTTTTTGGTTAAGATTTATTCCAGTTTCAAGCATCTATTTCTCCAGCTTATTTTTTTTAATCTATCCCTAAGGGAACATACAAACTTTACTCCAAAGATGAATAAAAAGGATTCATTTCAAAAGTTCATCAATACTTTACTTAAAAATGAATAAAGATGACTCTTTACAAAGATTTTATATAAATAACATCACTCTTCTAGGCATTTTCACAAACAGCATTAATTTAGTATTATCTTCTCTTTGTGAATGGAAGGGAGTAAGTGAAAGGCAATCAGGGTCAGATCCAGAGTGGGATAGGGCAGATTTGAAAGACCACGCACGGGCTGGGGCACCTGGGTGTCTGACTCTTGGTTTCGGTTCAGGTCAGGATCTCAGGGTCCTGAGATCAAGCCCTGCATTGGGCTCCAAACTCAGCAAGGAGTCTGCTAAAGTTTATCTCTCCCTCTCCCTCTGCCCCTCCCCACACTCACTTGTTCACTCACTCTCTCTCTAAAAGAAATAAAACTTTTAAAAAAGAAAGAAAGAAAGAAAAACAACACATGGGAAGACTGTAAAACTGAGGAGTTACACTTCTTGAGAGGAGAGACCTGTAGGAAGAAGGGAAAGAAAAGGCCTGGTAATCATTAAGAGATCAAACTAATATTTACTGCAAGGCTAAAATTCAAGAACAAGTGACTACAGAAGGCTTACTCACCAGGAATCTTGGGATAACTCAGAGTTGGCACAGATTTAGAAGAGAGAGATGAAATTGCTACCTAAAATTGTAGGTACAGAAATAAGACTTCAGTAGTTAATATGACCTTTCTATACATTCATTAAAAAGTGAAATGTTTTAAAGAGAGAGTGCAAGATTTTAAGTTACCAGATTAAGATCTGGACAGATTTGGAAGATGGGCAGTGGGCTACTTGTCAAGTGGAAGTCTGAATAAATGATCTTGTTGGAATTCTTGAGCTTGGAACCAAAACGGGAACAATGGAGCAATATAGCTGTATGTTTCAAATTCACACTACATAACAATGAAAAAGAAAATATCCTGTAAAAATCCTTTTACAAGGCCTTCTGTTTACTCCAATTTCAGCTTCAGAACAGTAGGCAGAAACCAAAGAAAGAAAGATAACTAATAAAAGACATTTATCTCCTTCCAACACATCTTTGTCTTGACTTTCACAAGAAATTCCCTGAGAAAATCAACCATTTACTACCTTCATTAAAAAGGTTGCAAAGTGGCAACACAGTGCAGCTTATTTCTATCAACTGGTGGGAAGTATAGAATCTTTCAAAAATTCAGTGACTAGAAATTGGAAACGAGAATAAGCAAAGACAGAGTTAAGGAAAGAGAATGTTAGTGCAAGCGACAGAGAGACCAAAGTATAAATTGAGTAACACTGCAGCCTGAAAACAAAAGTACATGAATTAAGTAGTTTCTTAGGTAATGCAAACAACTAAAGCAAAAACAGTTGGAAGATATGTTTTTCTGTAATAGTGTATACTTTTCTAGTATATATCAAAAACATTTCTGGAAAGAAAGCTAGGGAGGAAAGAAGGAAGGAAGGGAGGGAAAGGGGGAGGGAGGGAAGAGAACAAGAGCAAGGTGGGTAAGGAGGAACCAAAGGGCATGCCATCTCTCTTAGCTAACAAGATTATGGCCCTAGAGCACAAGGAAAGCTGATACACTGGGGTCATCTCAGAGGCTGGCCATTCCTGGATGGAGTTAGGGCAGGAAGGAGGAACCCAGACAGGGTAAATGGGGAAGGAGGGAAAGAAACAGAAGGGCCCCAGGGCCACCTCCCTTCCTTCTACCTCCTGGAGGTTGCTGCTGAGGCTGCTGCTTGATGATGGTGGCAGTTGTGACATGATTCCCTGAAAAACTGAGGACGCTGACCATGGGTTTCTGTGCATGCTTACACATTAACTTCACTTTCTCAAGGCAGAATGCTGAAAAAAACACAGAAGCCAGTAGAATGGTGCCAAGAGAGATAACCACAAAAGCCAGTCCTTGGATAATTTTTCTGAAATATTAAGTTGGGCAATCAAATAAGGAGCAATTCAGAGTGGAACTGCCTCAAATAAAACTGTCTTTGGCAAAATGCTGGGCAGAATTTCTTTGTGTCTTCTTCTTCCTTCAAATCAAGACATTCTCACGTTTGGGGACGCCTGGGTGGCTCAGTTGGTTAAGTGTCTGCCTTCGGTTCAGGTCGTGATCCCAGGGTCCTGGGATGGAGCCCCATGTCTGGCTCCCTGCTCAGTGGGGAGTCTGCTTCTCCCTCCCCATGCTCTTGCACTCTCACTCTCTCTTGCTCTCTCTCCCTCAAAATAAATAAAGTCTTTAAAAAAAAAGACATTCTCATATTTAATGCCTCCTCTGTAAATGGAGTTCAGGAAAAAAATAATTGTATTAGAATTTTTCATCAAGGGCAAAATAGACGAAATATCATTAGCTTCCTCTGCTGCTTGAGTATTACCTTCCTGGTGTAGGAGGCGTCTCATTCCAGGTCATCTCCTCAAAGAATCACATTATTGATCAACACCAATATTTGTCTTTTGAATGAGTCCTGTGTACTCATTCCAGGAAGGCTCCATACTTCCAAAATGGAATCCACTGTAACTTTTGTTCTTTCAATCCACAATATTCATTTTATGATAAATTACTTTATTTTTTAAAGACTTTATTTATTTATTTGACAAAGAGAAAGAGAGCACAAGCAGGGGGAACAGCAGACAGAGGGAGATGGAGAAGCAGGCTCCTCACTGAGCAGGGAGCCTGATGCAGGGCTCGATCCCAGGAGCCTGGGATCATGACCTGAGCCGAAGGCAGACGCTTAACTGACTGAGCCACCCAGGCGCCCCTATGATAAATTACTTTATTCTCTAGAGTCTAGAACAACTGAATTTCATAATCTCTTACGAAGCTCAATTTTGACGAGATTCACTCTCCCTGGGTATATAATCTTTCCAAATAAATGACTCGTGAATCCTTAACATAAGCATTGAACATTCAAGGGACAGACCATTTGTTCATTATTGCACAATATATTTCTTCCCACTTAGATAAAAGTAAACCCTAAAAATAAATCTGCCTCAGAATTACTTCCTCTGTAAGTAAGTAAATACTTAGGACAAAATTCTTAAATCTGTATAGCTCTGATCCTGGATACACATTTAATGAAAATATTCTACCTTGTTTGTCCATGAAGTTTTTGTAATTGTCTTGCTTCTTTCCTTAATGTCTGAGCAACTTATTCCCTGTATACCTTTGGCCTAATCCCTCCTATCACTCAAATAAGCAATCTGTTTCCCTTTAGGCGCCATTATAAACACCTACTGTGTTTCACAACCTAGGTTATTTGGGTTTTTCAATTTTGAGTCAAATGAATCACACTTGCTCTATGTGGGTCAGTCAAAATTAAGTACAGAAGTCTCCACGTACTAAAGTTGCTATTATTCTGCCTTATGATTATGGAATTAAATTAACTTGAGTCTTAAGCACTTTATGTCTTTCGGCATTATTATTTTTTTTTTTTTTTAGTACAAAAGCTGGGACACATCAAATAGTCCAACCTTTGAGAAACTGCCTGGATGTAATACCTTTATCATTACCTCTTTTGGTATTACTTGATAGAATCATCAGTGGTTCTCAAAGTAGGATCCCTAGAAGAGCAGCAGCATCACCTGGGAACTTGTTAGAAACACAAATTCCTGGGCCACATCCCAGACTTACTGAGTTGGAAACGGCAGCCCAGCAATGTCTGTTGTCATAAACTCTCCAGGTGATTCTGATATACTCTGAAGTTTGAGAACCACAGGAATGGACACTTAGAGATTCATAACAAAGAGCATTTGGAAAGAAATACCAGGCTTTCTGGTTCTTAATAGTTCCCTTGTAAACAGTCAGATTTACATTAAAGCCCCCAAAAGGAGTATATCTTCCTATTTTAAAAAAAAAATGATTTTTATGACTATCAGATGCTATTTTTAAAGAAAATATGTTAATTATGGAAAATTGAGAGACTAAGGGAGAAAAGAAGAGGAGAGAGAGAGAGAAAATATCAGCGCAAATACAAGGAAAAATTAATTCCAGACATGATGGTTCTCACTTTATCTCCTATTTTGCAATTCTATTTTTAAAGTTAAAAAGAAAAATAGAGCATTAAGAGGCTTTTTGTTACATGAGAGAGCATTGCATCCTGTGACTGTATGTAACTGGTGATTTTCTTAACATTATTTTGATAATATATAAGCATTTCCAAGTGCTTTAAAAACATTTTCTGATGAAATTATTAAACCATTTAAAGGGTATACAAACCTAAGGGGCCAATGTCACCATTACACTCAGTGATAACCAAGGAGGACTGTATTATAATGGTACTCTTTTCTCTACACAGGTGAGTGGGTTTGTGCAGGTCAGCATTAACAGGCTGCAGACCTTAGCAGAGGCAGCTAACTCCACCAAATTTTGCACTTTGCCTTACATAGTGTAGAGAACGGCAGAAAATCACCACCTAATCATGAACCACAACTCACAGCACCCCTTTCATATAAGGAGTCCTATGACTAGTTCTCACAAATGGAATGTAAATGGAAGAGATGAGGGTCATTTCCAAGTCTTTTTCTCTCCCCTTCTTCCTTTACATAGTGCTCAAAGAGACCCTAAGAAATATTGGAACCACTATATTGGACAAACCCTAGGTCCCTGAATTACCATGTAAAAGAAAGCCATCTTTAGACCAGCAACACACACACTGGACTCTTACGTGAATGAGAAATACTTGTTAATTTGGGGAACAAAGGCAAAGGAAAAAATTAAACTTCCTTACAATTTACAACCCATTGACAAGTCCTGGAGACCAGCAGAGTGACCTTCCTCTAGGAACTCAACTGCCTCCATGTTAATACTTTGCTAAGGGCTAAAGGCAATCAGCTTAACATTATCCCAACCTCCAGGATCCTGTAAGTCTACTTTAACTTATAAAAATTCCTGTGGAAACTTCCTTTATCTCTATCCCCCAAGATCTATGTTAGTAATCATCCTCCAAGCAGATGGCCCACCAATAGACATCTGAAGGGTCTCATGACTAAGTTTTACGAGACAGTAGTAAATGACCTTTTCCTAATGACAGGTAGCCCCTCAAGGTCCTGGAAACCTTGCTTCCAAATTCCTTAGAGACTTATGCTATCCCCCTCTCAACTTGAGAGTATATTATCAGCCACTCCTCACAACCCCAGTGAAGCCCTTTCTGCCCACGGGTCCTGTCCCTATGCTTTAATAAAACCACCTTTTTGCACTGAGGACATCTCATGAATGCTTTCTTGACCATCCTCTCTGAACCCCAACATTTCCACATTACCTGTGTTAAGACACCGAAATTCTGGAGTTTATCTTTTATAACAGTATATGCCAGTTAATATAGGGCTTTTTTTTTTTAAGGCCAAATTCCACTATCTCAGAACATAAAACATCACAGGCACATTGTGATGCGTAATTTTATGTGTCAACTTGACCAGGCCACAGGGTATCCAGATATTTGGCCAAACATTATTTCTGAGTATGTCTGTGAGGGTATTTCTGAATGAGATTACCATTTGAATCCATAGTCTGAGAAAAGCAGATTGCTCTCCCCAATGTGGGTGGTCATCATCCAATCCATTGAGAGCCTGAATCAAACAAAAAGGACTGTTTGAGCTGGGACAACAATCTTCTGCTCTCAGACTGTGTCTTATGCCATCAGCTCCCTTGGTTCTCAGGACTTTGGACTGGACAGTAGACTCTGGGATTTCTCAGCCTCCACAAGTATGTGAGCCAATTCTTTGTAAGATAGACAAATAGTTTGTTTCTCTAGATAACCCTGAAAATACATACATGGAAAGTTTAAAAAGGGGAAAAACTGTGAGAATTAATTTTATCTCCATTTTATAGATGGTAAAACTGAAACCCTAAATGACTGTGGACGGTGATATCTCAACACACCTGACTTAACCCAGTTCTCTGACTTAGAATATAATTAAAGTTACAGCAAGCATTCACGAATACAAGTGTGTTGATTACTGTGGCTTTATACTAAGTCTCAAAATCAGATAGTGGGAGTTCTCCAACTTTGTTCTTCCATTTTAGTATTGTGTTGGCTATTCTCAGTTCTTTGCATTTCCACATAATTTTTTTAAGTGTGTTGATTTTTTTTTAAGTTTTCTAAGATTTTAATTGGGACTGCACTGAATCTATAGTTCATTTGGGAAGAACTGACATCTTTACCATACTGAACCTTTCCATCCATGAGCAGAGAATATCTCCCAATTTATTTGACTTTTTCATCAGAAAGATCATCATCAGATCTTCTCTGACTTTGTTTCATCAGTGTTTTGTGGTTGTTTATGTGCAAGATCCTTGACATATTTTGTTAGACTTAATCTTAAGCATTTCAATTTTGGTATGATTATGAATGGTGTTTCTTTTTTAAGTGTCAAGTTCCAGTTGAGCATTGCTGGAACATAGAAAAGCAATTGACTTTTATACATTGACATTATATCTTACAATCTCTCTGGACTCATTTATTTGCTCTAGACAGGATTTTTTTGGTAGATTCTTTGGGGTTTCCAACATAATGTATCTTGTCATCGTGAGATAAAGACAATTCTTTTTCTAGGTTTCATATGTTTCTTTTTGATTCACTGATTCTCTTCCTCCTCAACTGGAGCGTGTTTGGTACTTCTCCCACTGCCCATTGCAACCTCCATCTTTTTCCCCCAGAGTATTGATCTTCCACCTGGTTCTACTAAACCTCCTTGTCACATTTCTCCCTCTTATCTTAGGTCCTCTCGCCTCACCTTCTCGAATGCTCTAACTTTCTGATTTCCACCAGCAAGGCAGCCAACAATAACCAAAACATTCTGTCGAGTTTCCTCCTTCCCAGACATGGTCACCACACTGCAATCATTCCCTCATCTCTTGACTGCAGAATTGCAAGTTGATATAGACACAATAAGGATTCTTCATAGAAAAAAATCAGATCCCAGTTGCACAGTTTTCCTGAAAATGCCACCAGAGGAACAGTGTGGTCTCTCATGGCAGCTCATGAATTCCATCAAGACCAATTGAGAGAAATGAGCATTAGCAAAAGATCCTTTTACCAGAATTTTGACTGAAAATATGTCATATTGAGATAACATAAAATTCTTTCATTTTGTTGACGATATATTCACTGTATCCCATTTCCCCTTCTTGTCACCTGTCTAATCTTTCATTCTCATCTTCAGAACCTAATTCTCTGCCAAGATTCCCCAGTCTCTTTGAGCAGCATCCTCTGAGCTGCTGAGGATTTTATTGTATGTGTTAATCTTTTGCTCCTTGCTCCACTGGTTCAATTGGATTGAACTGCCACACAGTGGAATGTTCTACATTGTTTTGCATGTATGTATGTGTGTATATAAATGCGTCTATGTGAATGTGTGTGTGTATACACATTTTTTAATGTCTTGTTTTTTCACTTTACAGAAAATCACCATTTCATGCTTCTTTGCAATCCATACACGTTCAAATACATTTGGCTGATTGATATCTGTTTTTAAGCAAAGATATTGCCCTCATTTTAGCAAAGACTGGGAAAATCATATAACTTTCTAAACATTAATTAAATATCTTTTAATCCTACTTATAACCATAGTCAATGTGCATCAGTAACAATTTATGTTCAGGTATAAGTAAAAAAAAAGAAGAAAAAAAATGCCACAACAACAGTAGTTTAGACAGGATAAAGACTTATTTCTCTCTCAGATTAAAAAAAAAAAAAAAAAAAGCCCAGAGGTAGGAGTCCAGGCTGGGCAGGGCTGCATGACAAGGCTGATTGGGTCCAACCATTTACTAATGGAGCAGTTTCTCAACCCTCAGCATGTGGTTTCTCCCTCATGGTACAGATGGCTGTTCATACAGTTCATATTGATGACAGAAGAGAAGGAAGATTGAAGACACGCATGCCCTTCCCTCTAAGAAAATGTTCCGGAAGCCTCACGGGTTTCGTTTCCACCTCTTGGCTAGAATTTAGTCTCCCAGACACACCTAGCTGCAAGGGAAGCTGGGAAGTGTACAGGGAGACCAGATACTAGATCAATTGCTAGCAGGCTTCCTCCATCTAGAGGGAGAACATTCTTTCCGTGTAAGTGTGTATCACCAGGACTTCTATGTTCGATAGTAATCAGATGAGCATTTGCTGAAAGACTGGAGTACCAATAATACTCCCTCTCTTTGGTAATGCTTTGTGGTCTGCTTCAGAACATTACCGCTCAGTCACAACGACACACATCTCTCCTTCAACAGAAACTTACAGTGTGTCTACAACCACATCTCTCCCCAAAAGCCTCCCCATCTTTTTTCTCTATGGAGTGATTTACCATCTTACCACTGAGCTTCTTCAAGAACAGGGTCCTTTTTGTCTTCCAACTACTTGAAATTAAAGCAAACCTGATATTTCATAGATGTCTCTTCATAGAATTAAATTGAAACTTAACTTTAACAATTCATCATTCTTGTGTTTTCTCTTAACTTTAAGGTCTAAATCCATCCATTCTAATAGTAACATAGTAAGCATTTCTAAAAGAAACAGGAGGTAGAACAATATTTTAATGGACCACTCCACTCACATTTTTGGACCATTTCAACTCCCTTAATATAGCCACATTCTCAAGTTGACAGCAAATAAACTAAGACCTCTGTCCATTATGTGCCCAGTGTCACTCGACTCATGGAAATTTCCATGAATACTGATCCAAGAAAATGAAAAAGAAAAACACACATGAAGTGTACTTTAAACACATCATCTAGCTCCAATTAGATTCTCCCTTCATGCTCTCTTCTGCCTTCTGGTTTGATTTCAGTCCTGCTTCATCAGAGCTCATGTCCAAGGTTTCTTTACTAATCAGCAAGCATGATTAGTATAAGGTACCTACCCTTTTAAAGGTGGCAGCGAATTATGTAGTAGACATTTCGTGACAATGGACTCCATGCCTTTTTCCCTCCCTACACTCCAGAATTTTAATTATACAAAATGCTTGCTCTGACATTCTTGCCTTTTATTCCATAAATAGCAAAATCCAGAGGTAAACCATATTTGTTTCTCTTAATCAGCATATTCTTAATTCTTTCCTGTTTATAGCTTTACACAGGAACCCTTTTGGAGCTGCTTTGCAGCTTAGCATCAAAGCTTAGGCTATCCAGGGAGCATGGGCTATTTATTTCCATAGTTTCTATATTTAGTTCTTGGCTTTGTTTACAGTCATCTCTCCTCCACCCCACAAACACTTTAAAATTCCTTTTTTTTTTTTTTTTCTGCAATTCTGTATCTTTCTTCTATCTCTCTAGCTAACTAGCTCTCTACCTAGCTTAGCTGACCATTTTCTTCTTGAGTTCTGGTCCAGAAGATGCCTGTCCTTCCTCTTTGATTTCTTCTGGAGAGGAAGGAAATTGCCTTTTGGAACTGGAGAAGCCTTCAGGGGCATGACTACTACTGTTGCTCTTCTCTTGGGGAGAAGAAGCACACTTCTAATTGTGAGTCACAGGCAACTGTAGAACGCAATTTGAGCTCCTGGGACAAGAGAATGTTTTCACCCCCAAAAGTCAGTGGATTTGTTTAATAGCTCATTTAAAAGTGAACATTAGTTTTACTTTAAGGCAGATTAAAAGTTCTGGGACTAAATCGTGCTTGTCACTACCTTGATTAATGTAACAACCCAATACCTGCTTAAGGAGGTGTATATTTAATAGTTCAAATAATAACTAATGATTACTTTGGGAAAAGGCTCAGTGTGGGCAGTACAAACTAAAAAGAAGGGAACATTAGGAAACATTATAAATGAACTCTTTATCCGGCTAAGGGTCTTGCTCTGATGCACATCTTTTGCATTTAATTTTCATCACTGAGCAAAGAACAAGGTCAGCATAACATTCTTAAAATGCCAAAATCATAGTTATTAATTATTCAAGCCTTGAAAATCAGATTGGCTTAATTATCTTTATCTTAGGCCTTCTATCACGGACAAATATGAAGGAGTGAGTTGCACAGGCAGGCAAAATTGATGAAGAACACTGGAAGGGTGAAATTTGTCAGCAGGAAAAAGTTAAAATTAGTCTAGTCAGGGCTATGTTTGGGGGTAACGTGAATAGTGTTCCTATTTCCATCTTTATAATGCCAGGAAGTTATATTAAATAAATTATTTTCTGGGGCACCTGGGTGGCTCAGACAGTTAAGCGTCTGCCTTTGGCCTAGGTCATGATCCCAGTGTCCTGGGATAGAGCCCCGCATCAGACTCCCTGCTCCGTTGGGAGCTTGCTTCTCCCTCTCCCTCTGCCTGCCGCTCCCCCAGCTTGTGCTCTCTCTCTCTCCTCTGTCAAATAAATAAATAAAATCTTTAAAAATAAATAATTTTCTTTTGAACAGATAACAGAAGTCTTGAACACCATTAAACCTGCTTTAAAATTTTGTATCTTGCCACAATCTGAGGTAAAACACGCATGTCCTCGGCCTCCCTACTTTATAACAGGACCATTCTTAACCTCACTGAACTCTTCCAAAACGAAACCATGGCATCTTCTCTCTTTTGCCATTTTAGATGCTTGAGGAGCTCTTCACTATAAAAGTTTGGCTGAAATTGGGGGTGGGGGATGGTGATATCATAAAAAGAATGCAGTCTCTATTCTGCAGAATACTTCTACTCTCCTTTGTGCTCGGACAAGTTTCAATGAGAGTCCTGGCTTTCGTCCATCCCACTTTCTCAATAGACCAATCGTTCTCTGTAGGGAGCCATTTTGCTGCCAGAGCTTTTCCCTCCAGCCTTGGGCATTTGGCAGTCGGGAGACATTTTGGTCATCACTCTGATGGGGTGTTACCAGCATCTAGTGGGTGGAGGGCAGGGGTGCTGCTGAACATCCTCCAATACCCAGGACCTGTGCCAGCACCTGTCACAGCAAGGGTGGGGTACCCTGACCCCAAAGGTGGTCTGGTTGGGTGACTGACATCATTGCTCCTCAAGACTCTGGATTTCATAGTCCTGAGAAGGGAAGCTGCCGTTCATGAATACGCTCATAATTAAGAATAAATTATTTTTACACATCAGGCCTGATGAATTTTTAGCTCCCTTTTAGGTGTACAGACATTCAGCAGTGATCGCTGAGAACATCACAGTTTTAAATGGTGCCTTGTCCCCTGACACAAATGACAGATAATATCTATCAAGGATACCTATGGGTGAAAACCTAACAGATAAGAAAGAGTAAAAGGAACTCAAGTTTCAAACCGTAATCCATTTCAAATCCTTCCAATGTGTCTATGTCAACGCATAAAAGCCCAAAACAAACAGCCCAGCTCTTCCATTTTTCTACTGAAGGGTAGTGAACAGTGAAGGCAGAGCTGACTCTGACAGTTTTGAATCGATTTTTCAAAAACTCTAAAAATATGGAGAGTGAGTATACTAAAAAAAAGTCAAGTATACTAAAAAAAAATAAAATAAATGTCAGTTTGGTTAGAGTAGTTTTCTACTTTTAATGGCTTCAGGTCTTACTTACAAAAAGCAAGCAGAGATCATTAGGGGCAAACATTCCTTTCAGCGTGCCAACTCTGCATCACTGTGCCCTCGTTTACCAACCCTCATATGCTTCTCCCCCTAAGTCTGCCTGAAAGTTCAAACATTTGCCTGCAGCAAATACCTCCTTCCTCCCTCACACACATTCCTCTGAAAACCAGACAAAAAAACCCACAAAAAACAAAAAACAAAACACTGAGACGAGTTAGAGGAGTCCATTGCCTTTTGGGGACCCACCACCTGATTTTCATTGGGCTCAACAAGATTCAGTTCAAGACCTGGGTAAGACTGCCTGTGTGGGCGTAACCAGGTGGGAATGGGGACCAGGAGAGGAGACACCACAGTGAGGACATTTTGGGAAGGGAACTAAGTAAGCAGAAGTAGAGAGGCACACGAGTTTCTGACTTCTTGGGGAGTGGCTGGACTAGAAGCGCCACAGTGCCAGGAGCTGAGGCTGGAAAGGAAGACCGAGGCCACAAGGGGCCTAGAAGAACCTGGGCATGAAATGGCAAAACAGCAATGGGGGTGGGTTTACACAATAAAGCCGGAGCACCTTGCAATGAGGAAATCAAATTTTAGCTCAGACTCCATAAAAAATGTGACTGTTCCCATCCAAGGGAGAGGAGTAATAGGTTGCCTTCGGTACTTGTGTGCAAAAAAGGTGGACTAAGGACATCGTGCCCACTTGGCACAAACTGTGAGACCAAACACACCCACAGAATCCATCTCTCGGATCAGTTAGCAAAACTGGAAGCCAGCATTTGGCAATGCGTCCTGGAGGCCAGTCAAGCCTCTTTAAGGACAGCACTTGGAGTATTTACAAATGCAAAGAAAAAGAATTAGGATCCAAATCCCCACAACAAAACAAACAGCAGCAGCAACAAATAACCCTTGCATCTAGCAGCCCAGAAAGGAAATGGCATGGGTCTCCCAGCAAACAATTAGCAAAACTATAGCAGAGCAAGGACAGGTACAGGTCAGAACAGAATAGGGCAGCTTCTCTTGCTGACACTGGCCAGTTTCTCAAGACATTGCCCATGAGGGTTGATGGTGGGATTCTGCTGTATAGGATGATGGGTTCCCAGTTGATATTATGTCTTAGTTATGGATCGCTAAAACGTTGGTAACGCCATTCTATAGTGGATGTTTATTCCTTCTCAACAAAAGCTTTTGTAGTCTGCATAAATCCCTGAAATAAAGAAACACTTAAGGCGCTGGTAAATACAGATAAAAGTGCGCTAGGTAGACTATATCTCATAGCCATTACAGAGATAGGTCCCTGAAAAAATTGTCTAAGGGATGCTTATTTCTAACCATGTGTCACAATACATCAGAGTCTAGAAGTGTATTAAATGGCCCATTGCAAGTCATTACACAGTTTTGTAAACAAGAAGAAAATATACAAAATTATCATCTTAAGAATTTTAAGGGTAATTCTGGTGGTAGGGAAATAACAAAGTAGAGGGCACAGAAAGACAAGTCAGGGGCTCCTACAATAATCTAGGACAGTGGTTCTCAAAGTGCGGGTCCCAGACCAGCAGTATCAGCATCGCTGGGGAACTTCGTTAGAAATGCAAACTCCTGGGACGCCTGGGTGGCTCAGTCATTAAGTGTCTGCCTTCGGCTCAGGTCATGATCCCAGGGTCCTGGGATTGAGTCCCACATCGGGCTCCTTGCTCGGCGGGGAACCTGCTTCTCCCTCTACCTGCTCTGCCTGCCACTCCCCCCTGCTTGTGATCTCTCTCTCTCTCTCTCTCTGACAAATAAATAAAATCTTAAAAAAAAAAAAAAGAAATGCAAATTCCTGGGGTCCATCCAAGATCTACTGAATCAGAATGTCTTGTAGCAGGGCCCGAAAATCTGTGTTTTTAGCAAGCCCTAGGACATTTTGATGCATGCTCAGGTTTAAGAAGGGCTGACCTAGGAACTTGCTCTGCAACGAGCGATCTGGTAGACCAGCAGCATCAACACGACCCCACCTTCCCAGAGCTGGTTAGAAATGCAGACTCTCAGGCCCCACCCAGACCTGCCGAGTCAGAATCTGTGTGCTATCCAAAGCCCAGGTACATAGTGGGTACATTCCAGTCTGAAAAGCTGGACAAATAAGATCCTCAAAGAGGGGGTCTCTGTGGGGATGGGGAGGAAGTGCAGACTAGAAGAACATTTTGGGAAGATTAATGAACAGCTCCAATACTTTACTGGTAACCCAGTTGTATAAAACTACCCCTCAGATACCCACATGGACTGGGTTACTGGCCTGTTGGATCTGAGGTCCCCAGAGTTTACAGTAACTGAATAATAAAAACTTTTCACCCTGTGTGGCTCCACATCTGCCTCTCTAATTGTCCTCTTCCCCAAATGCAAACATTTCTGGGAGGGGCTGTACATGAAGTCTTTAGTCTAACTTCCAAAGAATTGTTGGTCTCTTTTTGTGGGAAGAAGCAGCAGGTGGGAGATGAGGATGCCTTAGGGAGTTACTCAAGAGGCAGTGATGGGATTTACTGGAAACAGGTTAGACCTACATTATGGTTTCTGGGCGGGTTGGCTCTGGCTCAGGGCTATGCAGCCTTGGCAGCAACAAATCAACAGTTTACAGGAGCGCTAACAAGCTCACAGAGTGTGCTGTGGATTTGTGTAAAGGAGGCAAAGTTCAACCTGGGAGTCGAAACCGAACAGGTGGGAAACACCTGCTCTCGCTAGCTGCGAAATTCGTTAAAACCTGCTTTCCCTTGCCAACAATCCATGAAGACCTTGGCTTTAATGATTAAGAGTCAAAGGAAAGAATATATAAACCAGCTCATCTTTCTTAGTTTGTTTTAATTGGGAACTCATTCTGGTTCATCTTAGATTAACGATTCATTAACGAGTAAACCAACATATATCTTGCTATTTATAAACTACAAGTTTTAGAAATTTATATCCTTATTCTAAGACTTACACAAGACTTACAATGCACTTTATCATTTAATAAACCCTTGCCACACTCAATGAAAATTGAGATGGATACTTTGTTGTGTATGATCTATTACTTCCTGAGTCGTCACAAAGCCAAACCTTGAAATTCTCAGGGCTCCAGAGGAAACATAAAATATTAGTTCTCTCCAGTGGTGTCCTTTGAAGATGTTCTGTTGCACCAAATTTCTCAGTGTACTCTCAGAAAGCATGAGGAAGCAGCATAACCCAAAGTTTTTCATCTCAGTAATTTTTTTCATGGGTCCTGGCATCAGAATGGCCGTGTCTGAATTCTCACTCTGGTACCTACAGCTCTGAGACCAAGTGCAAGTTCCTGAACTTCTCTGTCCCTCAATTTGCACATATGTATAAGGAGGAGCATAATTCCCACTTTGTATTTTAAGTGAGTAATGAGCTAACTTGCAAGTGGCAGGTCATCAATAAATGTCAGGTATCATTTTTTGCCAAACGAGAGATTGGAGAGTTACAAACTCCCCTATGAAATAATGACACGTATATAAATAAATGAGAATGTCAGGAATGGATAAGTGTTGTTCTTTTTTTAAAATTATTATTATGTTATGTTAATCACCATACGTTACATCATTAGTTTTTGATGTAGTGTTCCATGATCCATTATTTGCGTATAACACCCAGTGCTCCATGCAGAACGTGCCCTCTTTAATACCCATCACCAGGCCAACCCATCCCCCCACCACCCTCCCCTCTAGAACCCTCAGTTTGTTTCTCAGAGTCCATAGTCTCTCATGGTTCATCTCCCCCTCCGATTTCCCCCCCTTCATTCTTCCCTTCCTGCTATCTTCTACTTCTTCTTTTTTTTTTTTAACATATAATGTATTATTTGTTTCAGAGGTACAGGTCTGTGATTCAACAGTCTTACACAATTCACAGCGCTCACCATAGCACTGTTCTTGTTTTGTTTTTTTTTTTTTTAAAGATTTTATTTATTTATTTGAGACAGAATGGGAGAGAGAGAGAGCACATGAGAGGGGGGAGGGTCAGAGGGAGAAGCAGACTCCCTGCCGAGCAGGGAGCCTGATGCGGGACTCGATCCAGGGACTCCAAGATCATGACCTGAGCCGAAGGCAGTCGCTTAACCAACTGAGCCACCCAGGCGCCCCACTGTTCTTGTTTTTAAGTTTAAAGTGAAGCAAAGAGGTAAAAGTAGCTACTTGGGTTAGGACAATATGGAACCAAGAAGGCCTCCAAAAACAGGTGCAATCCATGCGGAGGAGGGGCATCACCATGACGATCTGGAAGAAGAGAATTCCAGCAAAAAAAAAAAAAAAAAAAAGCAGCAACTATGGTGCCCCAGAAACTTCAGGATAAATTTCAGGGAAGAAGGAGACCCATCGGCCACATCAAGTGATGCTTAAGGGGCCAAGTAAGATAAAAACAGATGATAAGATATTGGACTTTGGTAACAGCGATAAGAACTTTGCAGCAGAGTGTGTGTGTGTGTGTGTGTGTGTGTGTGTGTGTGTATGTAGGTGAGAATGGAGGGGAGTGGGGAGAGATCCTGTGTGCAGACCACTCTCTGAAAGAGTTCTGCTGTGAAGGGGAGCAGCAAAGTCAGGGAAAGAGTGCCTGGCAGTGCTTTCGAGTTGGTGAAAGTAAGTCCTCACCAGCCACAGGGGGGCTGTGTGTAAAGGTGCGGAGAAGAGAAGCATGGGATATATGTGCTGGCAGGGGCGGGGGGGATCCCAAGGGGACAGGACAAGGAGAGAGGTCCACATGCCGGCTGAGGGGACCCAAGCATAATGCTGGCCCAAGGTAGCAGGGAATGAGCATGAAGAGCTAGACTGGCTCGGGGGGGCGTCCTGCCTGAACACTAGTGAATGAAGAGCTTGCAAGAAAGTGTGCAGCTATCGGATGACACATTTAAAATAAAAAACCATGACCTTCCTGTTCCCAGGACTCACTAAGTCCTCTCTGCTGTGAATAAGAAAGGCACCCGAGATCCTAGGAGCATCAGGAATGAAGAATAATAGTGTCCAGATACTCCACATTTGCTCACAATTTTTAAAGGAAAATACTCTTTATGTGTCAAAATTAGAGTTGAATGATCTGTTAAAACCCTTGAAAATGCATAATGGAGATCTCCATTGAGCAGATAATCCTTAAAATTTCATCTTCATCTTGGAAATATGGGATAGGAAATCCAGATCAAGCTGGCAGGAACTTTAAAGTCTGCAGTGGAAATGGTCATATTAACTACTTAATCGCTAACTCTCCTGTGTCATATTAACTATTTCTCAGAGTGACAGTTTGTGGCTGAGCCTTGGAATGGGGGAGACCTCAATAAGAATGCCTAGGGCAGTTCCAAAGAGGGCCTTTTGCCAGAATCATCCATTCAGGAGACCAGGGCTGTAGAGAGACAATCACATGTAAGAAATACAGCAAGAGGGGCTGTGCTGGGAATAGAATAGTCAGCATTTTCTGAGCATATGCTATGTGCGCCAGGACCCATGCAGAACCCTTTCTAGGCATTCACAGCAGCATTAACTTTTTAACACTCAACAGCATTCTTAACCCCATTTTACAGACGAGGAAACAGAAGCTCGAAGATGTTAGGTAATTTGCCCAAAGCTACACACCCGCTATTAAGTGGGAGCACTAATGATGACAAGCCTTCTGTGATAACAGGACCAACCAAATAATTGCCAAAAACAGAAGGGCAGAGTATATAGAGCTGGATGAATGCAGTGTGGGTGTAGAGGGAGAAAAAGCAGAGATGAGGTCAAGGTGCGGGTGGGCTGAAAGCCAGCCTGGAGTTGATTCTGTAGCACAGCCGGTCTGCTGATGGTGGAACTCTTAATGGAAGGTTGGCAGACACCACGGGGCTGAGGAGCGGTTCTGGGAGCAAATAAGGCTTGGCCTGCTGGCAGGGGAAGGATGAATTACCTCTCCAGCGCACTGGTTCTCTAATTCCATTGCCTCCCCTCTCCAGTCTGCTACTCTCTCCTACTCGCTCCAGCTCGGTGATATTTTAAGATTGAGGAACTGCCCACATACGGAGCAGGCGGCAGCTTATCACTGCGATCAGGAGCATCTATGTTCATTCATACACTGCTGGTGAGAATGGAAAGTGACACAAACACTTTGGAAAATTGTTAGGGAGGTTCTTATAAAGTTAGACATCCACCCTAGTAGACTCAACAAGCCCACTCCTAGGTCATTACCCAGGAGAGATGGAAATGTATGTCCACAAGAAGACCCAGACAAGACTGTTCGTGATAACACTATTCGTTAAAAAAAAAAAAAAAAAAAAAAGATAACTCTATTCGTAACAGCTCAAAACTGGAAACAATCCATCAACTAGAAAATGGACACATTGTGATAAAAATCATCTGAAGGAATACTACACAGCAATAAACAAGAGCAACATGAAATGCAGCAACATGGATAGATATCAAAACCATTATGTTGAGTCAAAGATGCCAGATGCACAAAAATATGCTATATAATACCACTTAGATGAAGGACAAGAATAGGTAATGCTAAGCTGGATGACAGGATAACAGTTGTCTCTGTGTATTCATGTGTATGCAGGGCTAGCAAGGAGAGGTAGGGCCTGGAAGAGGGCAAAAGAGAATTTTCTGGGGCCATGATAATATTCTATCTTGATCTACTCTATGGCTACATAGGTGTATACACTTGAAAAAATTCATTGAGGGATATATTTGAGATTTGTGTTTTTCACCCCGTATAAATTATGTCTCAAAGAAGAACCTTTAGCATACAATATAAAAATTTTAAAAATCGCCCTTGTTCTGACAGCTGGGTAAAGAAAACCTCATTGTTGGGGCACCTGGCTGGCTCAGTCGGTTGGGCGTCTGCCTTCAGCTCAGGTCGTGATTCCAGGGTCCTGCGGTTGAGCCCCGTGTGGGGCTCCCTGCTCAGCTGGAAGTCTGCTTCTCCCTCTCCCTCTGTCCTGCTTATTCTCTCTCTCTCTCTCTCAAATAAATAAATAAAATCTTAAAAAAAAAAAAAAGAAAGAAAACCTCATTGTCGGTGGCTTTCAAGTTTACCATCCTCTTCCCATCTCTGCTAATCAGGCTCTTGACCATCACTATACATCACAAAATGCAAAGGGAATCCACATAACAGAGAACCTGCACCACAGCTGCACTTGACTCAACAATCATCCCAGTACTGGGCATTTTATTGCTTTTTCCTTGCAAAGGGGTATTGATCAAAAGGCATACTTGCCATTAACATTAACAAAATAATAAAAATGAGCAGGATATACTCTCATGGAGAAACAGGACAGTACATGAACTTTCCTTATGAATGTGTCAAGTAACATGAATAATTAACTGTCATTGTTAAAATCTTGCATTTCATATTTTTGAATCCTGTGAATGTATTGTCTACTAATAAAATTTAATAAAATTAAGTATCTGGGAAATAGAAGCAAACGGCCCCTGGTAATTTTTGGAACCATGAATTGACCCGGAAGGACCACCACTGTCCCCCGCTCCCGCCCCCCCATCACTGACACTCTGGAGTCTCTACCTTCTTGGGTACCAGAGTCTTAGTCACGGGCTTGTCATTGGCTGCCCTTACTTCTCTGCTCCCCTTTCTCTGTTACTAAGCAGTAATAGCCACAATGTGCCAAAATGGGCGGATCTCCTCACTATGGACTACTGCATGGTTTGAGATGCAGGAACTCACTCTTATTCATGTAATTACTCTTTTCATCTTGCTGACAGAAAAAAAAAAAAATATTAAGGAGTGAATACTAAGTCTTAAGCATAGTTTGCTCACTGAGAAAATAAGCCTCTTTAGAAAATAAATTGCATATCTAAATTAATTTCCCTCTTAAGAATGGTGTGGAATACTTCAGGCATTATGTGTAATTTTGCCAAAAAAAAATTTTTTTTTAATTAGTCAAACCAGTACTGAAACTCAGGTATGCTTTAGCTTTAGCAAATTACACAAAATTATAATTATGAATCCTAAAAAGTCTCATATGCATTTTACAAATGCTATTTTGTAATTGTATGAAATTGTTTATGTAAATATATGAAATTGGTTATTCCAGTAGATTCCATGTGTCTTAGACAATTCCACAAATAAGTTAGAATTTATAAAATGCAGCATGGATGCTCTCAAAGGCTAAGAAATATACAAGACTAAGTTATCACCAAAGAAGGTACTCTGATGATAATAAAACAGGAACCCACACTTTGATGTAAGTTTAAGTTACTATCTTATTTCACATCATCCTAATTAATTTTCCCAATGCGACTATTAACTAATTGAGATTACCAACTCAGGAGCCTGGGTTCAAATTCTGCCACTCACTAGCTGGGAGACCTTGGGCAAATTACTGAATTTCCCTGTATCTCACTTTCTTTTTCTATAAAATGGGATAATAATAATTACTATTTCATAGGTCTGTATTTTAGATTAAATCATATGATGCATATAAAATCCTTAAAGCAGGGGCGCCTGGGTGGCTCAGTTGGTTAAGCGACTGCCTTCGGCTCAGGTCATGATCCTGGAGTCCCGGGATCGAGTCCCACATCGGGCTCCCTGCTCGTCAGGGAGTCTGCTTCTCCCTCTGACCCTCCTCCCTCTCATGCTCTCTGTCTCTCATTCTCTCTCTCTCAAATAAATAAATAAAATCTTTAAAAAATAAATAAATAAATAAATAAATAAATAAAATCCTTAAAGCAGTGTTTATCATGTAAACTGTGGTCAATTGTTTTTAGCCATTTTTATTTGTTACTTTTTAAAAAAATTCCGGTTCCTTCCATTAGAATTATTAAGGACATCATTAAATACAATGCTTCTATTACTATGGGAACTTAGACACATAGAAATGATCCTAAATTATAGATACATGATTTTCAAAATAAAGATACAAGGAACCAGTGGAAATTAAGGGCTACAATGTTTGCTCTGAATGTTAAAATGGGAGACCTTATAATCACAGTTATCAGCATAATGTTACAGACTGTACTAGCAAAAAGAAAGAGGAAAGAACAAACTGATGAGTAATGGTGAGACAGCAAATGAAGATGTTTATATATAATCAACATTCTTTTCCATAAATGTATATGTAAGAAAGATAAAGTAAATCATTCAAGTTATAAGGGAACTTAGAAGTATTTTATCCCAACCCAAGACAGGTATTTGTTCTAAGTGTCCCTGGAGATGCTCAGTTAGACCCTTGCTTCTCAAAGACTAGCATTACCTGGGAGTTTGTTAGAAATGCAGAATCCCACACCCCACCCCAGACCTAATGAATCATAACGTGCATTTTAACAAGATCCCCAGGGGACCCGCATGCATATTAAATATGGAGACATGATGGCCCACACTATCTTAATTACTTGCGTTCATGGCAAACTCACTACTCATGACGCCGCTGGTCCACTATGAGATATTCCCAATTCCTAACATGTCTTTATTATATGGAGTCCAAGTTTAAGAAAAATAAATAGGCCATGATCTTATTTTTAAAATGCTTAAATGTATCAGTGGTACCAAATACGTACATATGCGCATGTGTCTAGACTTCGGTTTAGGTTTACATAGAAAAACTTCTGGAAGGTAACATCTAATTGCTGACACTAGTAAGCTACCTTAAAATGTGCTGTTGGAATTTCTTATGGTGACTCCTTTTTTTGTACCCTTGAGTCTTAGTTTGATCATCTAGAGAATTCAAGATCAGTTTTATTAATTCTTCCTCAGAGAGCTAAAAGCAGCTTCCAGCCTCCCCAGGACTTCTTTTCTCCAGGCTAAAGGCTCCAAATGTTCACACTGGCTCCTGCTATTCTACCATCCTTACCTCATCCTTCTGGGTCCCTCCATGCTATCAACAGGTCTTCGAGAAGCAGGTGCCAGAACCCAGCTCTCTCTGACTGCCATTAGTAAAAGCAATCATTTGATCTCCAGGAGTGTTTTCTTCTTGGCAAAAAACTTGTCAATTTTAAAATGTCATTTGCAAAGTCATGGAAGAAATTAGTTCTTAGGTCACATAAATTATTATAGAGCTTTTCTTCTGAGATGTCCTGAATGTATTGGAGATGCTAGGAAGAGCCCTGCAATGGTGTTAACTGCACAGAACTCAATATTCACTTCTGAAGCAAAAGAAGAGCCATCATGTGTATAGTGTTTGAAGGATGACAGTGCAGGGGCACCAAGTAATTCCTAACAGGAGGAGAACAAGGAATGATGGGGGACAGATCTATTCATGTGCATGTAAAGACATTCAGTGTAGCCAATAGTATGTGAACCTTCAATTGAGCTCCTATAGATAAGATGACAATTGATATAATAACAGAAAATAAGAAGACAAAACTTTAATGGGAACTGTAAAGGGGATTGATGGTAAAAACAGGGTAGGTAGAACTTTGTGTTAATTTTTGTTTTATGTTCAGTCTAGGACAGAGTTCCCCAACAAGTCAGTGTGTTATAATGGGTATAACGAGTCTGCCTCTTGGCACATTTGGGTGAGGCCTGGCCAGTACAAGACCTCAGCTGTCCACATCCAGCACCAACGAGCCTGCAAACACATTATATTTGTCCTACGTATGTTGTGCCACTGCTCCCACCAAAATATATATATATATATATATATATATATATATATATATATATATGTATTTGGAAACACTGGTAGAAAAAATACTCCTTTTCTGTCAACTTCCAAGGCTGTTTTGAAAACATAGATCACAGCAGTGGAGCAAATACAGCATCTTCCAGGCCAAAGACAAAGACATTTCTTGTGCAAGCATTGATGGCCACACCCCCATTCACTTAGGCTTAGCACTGCATTAATCTGTGCTGATACCATTTGGTACAGAAATAGATATGGTTATAGGAAAGTTGGTGAATACTCTAACTCATTGTCTAAACATTGAGCTATTGCAAAGAGCACATGAGAATGTTCTGCAAAAGCATATCAACCTTGATACAAGGACACAAGCAGATATGCATGGAAAAGCATGATCTAGAGGTAGGTGTGGGACTTAGCTTAGGCTGTGAAAAAAGAGCAAAAGAAAAAAAAAAGTCCACATAGAACCAGAATGGCCAGAGAAGAAATAACTTGGACTTCATCAGGATAATCACAATTCTCTAAGTCACTAAAGTCACTAAAACAGAGTTTTACCAGTTCTTTGTCATGGAGGGACTAGAATTAAAACTGGAACTGTATGAGTTGGGGTTGAATATTAACTTTAGTTTAGCTTTTTTGGGGAAACCAGTTATTTATTCAACCAATAAACTGACAATATATAAATATATGGGTGAGCACATTCTGCCATTCAGTAAATTATTTCTGATTTATTCTACCGTATGATTTCAGATCTTGTTAGCAAATTATTTTTGTCACATTTATGAAGTCTTGGGAAGGAAAACAATATTTATATTGAGTGCTTGTTATATGTTGGTGATTATAACAAATGCTTTAATGTGTATTATCCCATTTAAAGCTTATAAACAAATGAGGTAGGTAGGTAGTCACAAACTTGTGATATTATTCTCTTTTATAGATGAAAGAAGCGAAGCTTAAGGAGATTTGTTAATTTGCCCAAGCTCATAACTTCTATTAACAAGAAAGATCTAGCTTTAAAGCCAAAGTTTTCTACTCCACCCAGTGTTTATTCCACCACAACATGCTACTTAGGACTGAAAGTCTTGTTGTTGAGACTGAATGATGTACCTTGTAAACAGAAACCCAATAGACTAGGGGCTGGATGGTATCTCTACAAGTTCTTATGTAGGAAATGTCACAAGAACACTGCAAGTGTTCATATCTGTTGTTCCGGATATGCTTCTAAAGCAGGGTTTCTCAACCTCAGCATTACTGACATTTTGGCCCAGATGATTTTTCTTTTGTTGTAAGGAGCTGTCACCTACACTGTAGGATGTTGAACAGTATCCCTGGCCTCTACCCACTAGAGAACAATAGCTCCATCCTTCAAATTGTGACAACCAAAAAATGTCTCCAGACATTGCCAAAGGCCCCCAGCAGGAAGTAGGGTAAAATTACTCTCATTTGAGAAACATTGCCCTGAGGTCATGAAAGAAATATTTTCCTTATTGAAGCTTAACAGAAGGCATGGCTAAACTCAATGACTTGCTCAGCAATTTAAAGGCCGGACATTAATAGGATCTCCAGTTCTTTACTCTGGACCTAGACTGAAGCCACAACAGTTTGTACTTTGTTTTTAGTAGTAGTTAGGCTAAGTGACTCCAGCTGCTGTAACAGATAAAATCTCAGTGCCTTAATTCATTGCAAGATTATCCCTTACTTATGTTACAATTCAATGTAGGTGTGCCTCCAAGTGATCATTCAGGAACCCAGGCTACTTACATCTTTGGCTCCACCATCTTCAACCCATGGCTGGAATTTCCTCCATTCAGCCAAGGGGTGGGAAAAAGATGGTGAGGAGAACACTTCCTCTCTGGACCACATCAGCCTGCAAGCGTCACACATCACTTTTCACATTTTATTGGTAGTCCTTCACTGGGAAGACTTTTTCCAGCAATAACCCTATACTATGAAAGAAGTGTATGTAATTTTAGTGTTTTTTCTAGCCATCTGTTCTGTACGTTTCAAAGCAGGTACATAAATATTTCAACCTGATAAGAACCTTGTATCATAGGCAAATATAATTCCAGGTGTGTGTGTGCGTGTGAGAGAGAGAGAGAAAGAGAGGGAGATCTTCCCATGTTATACATGGTAAAGTTGGACACGGATACTTCCTTTAACTTGGGATTGATATCTTAGGGCTGGAACTCCAGTCTCTCACTCTTGAGCGTTCTTACTTAAGAAGGCAGGTGACACATATTCATCAGAGTAGAGAGTGCCATTAGCCAAAGAAAGGGACAATGTTATAAGCACCGTCTCTGGATTAGGTCAAGTCTTGGGCTTTACCACCGAGTAGTTGTATGTGACCTTAAACAAGCCCTCAGAGCTTGCATTTTCACATCTCGGGACAATCATAGTTACCGTACTATAGAGTGGTATAAAGTTTAAACGAGATGATACATGGAAAGTACTTAAAACAATGTCCAATAAATTTTAGTTATTGATATACCACAAGAAACAACTAACACATGATCTATAAGTTTACAGAATTTTTTTGCTAATACACATGGCACTTAAGTTCTATCTATTTGGGGGTTGATTTAGGTTTCTCCACGTTAAGCTGTTTACAAAGACCAAATCGATTCTCATTGACTTTGGCAGATTTGCTCAGTTCTACAGTAGAAACTGGAAGAAGAGGCATCTGGGAAAGGCAAGTGTCGATGATTCCGCATAAATCCATACCCAATGCTGGAACGCAGCCCAGAGTGCAAGCCCTGCTGACAGCAAGTCAGGAGAATCTTATTCATTTAAACACCAAGGGCAGCACAAAGCATTATGAAAGATGGAAGCAAGGTCAAATGTTTTGTGTGTTCTTCTACCAGGGTAGCTGTCAGAAACTCTAGGGCCAAGAATAGAAACACAGCACCCAACCTCACTGTCCATTTCATGGTATCAAATCATCTTATTTTACAGATGAGGAGACAAATGCACTGCAAAGTTGGTGGTTAAAGAAGAGACGTGAATCCCCGCACCATGTCTTGTTCATTCTTGTCTTACCTGTGTTGCCTCCATATGTGTGTTATTTTATATTCCCTAATTCTACAGAGTGCACTGATATTGCCCCATGAGGCAAAACACAAAAGTTTACAGAGTATATTTCTGGAAGCTGCCAGTTTTTCCCATACATAAACACCTCTTCAAATTTAAGAGCGATTTCTCCCAACCTGAAGGTGAATCTCACCTTCTGTGAGCACTTTGCCTTATTTCTTTAATAAGAAAGAGAAAAAGAAAGGAGGAACAAAAACTGGCCACTTTAACAAGCTCTTTGTTTATGATCAAAATAATCCAAAGCCCCTCTTTCAGTTGAGTGCATAATAACTGAAGAAGTAATGGTTTGGTGCACACGGACACCACAACTCAGTAATTTCTGTCAAAAAGATGGGGCATGAAAACCCACTCATATTAGTGCAGAACAGACATCCCCCCAACGACAAGCCCCTCCGAAGAGCATCAGCCTTCCAAGAGAAGAGGTTTTGCCTTCAGCAGACTAGTGTAAAAACAACTCAAAATGTCAGCTTTGGGTAACACGTTTCTACTGATTTTAATACAGAAAAAAATTCACATGGATTGAATCTTATTCTTTCAGGGTATAAATTTTGCTTTGAGAATGTGATGGTGGGCACAATATGCCAAAAACAAGTCTGTCTCGGAAACATTCTTTTATTATAAAAACCTAAGAATGGGTTCTTAGAACAGCCTTTTAATTTCAGTTTTGCAAGATTTTAATATCGCCTGGAAGTCAAGTAAAATTCCACTGGGTAATTTTGAGCTTTGTTTATTTGTTTTACTGACTGAGTTGGCAGCATAAATATCTTCAGATACACATGTACATATGAGTCTGTATGTCTGTGCACGTATGTAGATGAAACTTCTGCTAGCTGACTGTTTCTGACCTACAAAAATGCCTAATTCATAAGGTTCATCCTCATATATTCAAGAAATGTCTAAAAATATTAAAAACGCAACATACTGAAAACATACTTTATGCCTTAAGAGAATATGACATCATACTTCCTATTTCTCTCCTTCTTAGTTCATTCTATTTTACACCCATCCTATATGATACAGCAAAGGACCCAGATGCTGTTATCATAGACCCAGATTATATTCCTTCAACTCAGCCAGTAACAAATGCCATCCAAATGCCCAGAAACGGTCTTTCAGAATCCATAACGTGCCAATGACTTTGTCCTCAAAATAGACTTGCAGAACACTCTGCTGACTTTGCAGGAAACCCTGAATGCTATCAAGAAAATAGAAATCCTGAACTCGTCTTTTCTGCAGAAACAAGCAAGCTCCGTAGAGTGACATATGTTCCTCAGAATTACAGAACTGAAAGCTGGCCACTGGATATAAGATATGAGCACTGAACCAACAGCTGAACCTTCAGCTGAACCGGCAGAAGGGAGCAGACGATCCAGTTAGCTAAAGTATCATTTGAGAGCCTTCTAAGCAACACTCAGTAGTAATACAGCATGACTCTTCAATGGCTACAAAATGCAGCTTCTGGAACATCTACATGCAACACTTGGAAAAACAACAGCCTTCTTACAACAGTTAAGCACATAGGCTCTAGAATCAGCTAAATCTCAGCTTTATAGCTATACCTGTGAGATTTGATACAAGTACTCAACCTCTCTGTGATCCAGCTTCCCATCTATAAATGAAACTATCTGCCCCCTAGAATTGCTACAATAATTGAGTTAATACAGTGTAAAGTGTTAACAGGCCCAGCACATGATAAGCAATTAATAAGTAATAGCTATTATTATCGATTCGATACCATTGTGTCCATTCATTTTAAGGTCCCATAGTTGTATCCTGCATTTTTTACCAGGAAAAAGGGAGGGAGATCTTTGACTAAGTGATTTTTGCCTCAGGAAAGAATTATTCCTGGAGACCTGCTTGTCACCTGCCTATTTTCCTATTTTCAAGGGCAAGATATGTCAGCATTTAATGACAAGAAGGAAACCTGAAACACAGCTCCTTTACAAGCATTTAAATAGTACTTATTTTAATGTGCATTTCTGCTGCATAGATTTCAGGAAATTCATAAGGCAGGGTCCTCATGAAGTCGCCCTGTGGTGGGCCAGTGCAGGGTTAAAGAGATCGAATTCTAATTTAAGAACATGCTGGGGCACAGCTCTGAGTATGGCACACGTGGACTCTATAAGGGAACCACAGCCCAAACCAAATGATGATTTTAATAAGGGAGCAATGCTGAACAGTCTTATTGTAAATCTAGCAGAGGAAGATGTCATTGTCATTAGTGGTACTATTATTGCACATGGGACACAACATGGTAGCTTCAGAGAGGACCCTGGATCACTGACATTTCTGGCAGCTGAAAGGAGAAAATGTTCCAGTTGCCTGCATGCAGGGGTGAAAAGGAGAGGATAGTTGCAAATGTGGCAGATAAAAACAAGTCTCTATTTCAGGCCGGCAGGACAAAATACTGACTGTACTCAATGACCTGGCGGCTCGGGTTGAAAGGCTTTAGATCATTTCCAAACAAATTTGGTAGAAAAGCAAGTCAACGTTTTAGAAGTCTTGTCTGAAAGAGGCGAGGGTGAATGGGGACCTATGCAAAATAGCTTCATCGAACTTTTCCTTTTACAGAATATTGGATATAAATACAGGAATACAGAATTAAATGTTGTAGCTTAAGACCTCCCAAAGCTAACTGATTGAGTAATAGCAATGAGTCAGATCATTGCTTGGATCTTGCATTCTGACTTGACACTGGATTTTGAAAACAAATGGGGTTGTTCAAAGTTGGCCGTTTTTCCTTGATTTTGCACCCAGCGCTGTGTCTTAGGCATATCTGGGTAGTCAATTGGCTAGGTGTCCATGATTACCTGGCCAGAACACAGTATTACACTTATGGTTCATTTTCTTTTCTGAGCCATGTCCCCAACCCCTCCCCTAGGGAGTAGTCTAGAAACCCTAGAGCAGCAAGAACTCTTGGAGACATTGTATTTGAGTGCCTCTGTCTCAGAGCATATCAAAACTCAAAACAGCATCAACTTGAATATGCCCAAAGTTGCAAAGTAATAGAGTAGCAGTAAGCTATTGTTTTACATACATATATACTTATTTAATTTATAAAATTATGTCTTTCCTATGCAATAATACCTAAAAGATACATTTAAACATCTTTCAAGATGAAGAAATAACAAAACATACCAGCTGAAATAATGCAGAGCAAGAAAAATTAAAATTAAAGTGGAATGGTTAGGACCACCATCAGGCAATGCTCCCAAAAGACACTAGTCATATGCGGGCGCCTGGGTGGCTCAGTCGTTAAGCGTCTGCCTTCAGCTCAGGTCATGATCCCAGGGTCCTGGGATCGAGTCCCACATCGGGCTCCCTGCTCAGCAGGAAGCCTGCTTCTCGCTCTCCCACTCTCCCTGCTTGTGTTCCTGCTCTCGCTATCTCTCTCTCTGTCGAATAAATAAATAAAATCTTTAAAAAAAAGACACTAGTCATATGCTTAAAAGTGAAGCTAAGAAGAGCCAACACAGTGACAAGAGAAGCTGGCTGCAGATGCCAACATTCCTGCATCTACCTCCTCTTTCCATTTTGAGCACTCTGCAGAAGCAGCAGAATTCACATTTAAGCTATGACCAAGGAGTTCCACAAGAGAAATGAGAGAAAAAACACTGGGTGAACAATATAAGAAAAATAACCCCTAGTCATTTTGGGGTATGTGTGTGTGTACATGTAGGTGTATTACTATATATGTGTATATGTATATATAACACTATATTTGTATATATTAACTACATAGATATATATACATAATATATATTTGCAGTTAGTGAAATGAATGAAAAGATAATCAGTTTTATATGGGGACAACTAGAAGACAATATAAATTTTCAACTATGTGTGAAATAATTTACCAGCCAGAAAAGCCTCAGAAAAATATCTGGGGTCTAAGTAAACCACAAGCTCATTAAAAAGCTAGAACCCTAGGCGCTTCGGTGGCTCAGTCAGTTAAGCATCTACTTTCAGCTCAGGTCATGATCCCAGGGTCCTGGGATCAAGACCCGCATCAGGCTCCCTGCTCAGCAGGGACCCTGATTCTTCTTCTCCCTCTGCTTGCCATTCGCCTTGCTTGTGCTCTCTCTCTCTATCAAGTAAATAAATAAAATCTTTAAAAAAAAAAAAAAAGCTGGAACCTAAAATAGTGCATAAAGTAAAATTAGTTAGAGACTTATATCCGCCAAACTAAACTATGATAAGCAAGCCCTCTATGGCAGGGACTGCTAACTGTTGTCTAATATCAATGTTACATTTCTTCCCTTTTGGTAAGAGCAACCTTTAAGTGTTGGTTAGACTCTTGGCCACTGAGCCAGAGACTATATCCTCATTTTTCCTTTCAACTAAGCATAGTCATGTGACTAAGTTCTGGCCAATTGGACATGAGCATCAATGATGTATGAGCATTCTACATCACATCTTTAAAAGGAAACTGCTCACCATCCACATTCTTCTACCTTCCCACAGCTGGAATGAGGACATGGTGCTGTGACCCATATTCAGCCATATGAATACTCTGGCATACATATGGTAGAACAAGATAAAAGAAACCAAGATACCTGGATAACCACATAGAGTAGGGTAAACTGCCCACTGGTTCAGATGTTAACATGCAAAGAAAGAAACCTTACATCTGTTTAGATCTTTTGTTTGGGTACCATGAAAATATCATTGTGGCAAATAAAATGTATTGTTTCGGAGTTGTGTTTCACTCTTGATAACCAGGTATACCTTTGAGAAACTTCAGGAAGTTCACAGAAGCAAAATAAAAAATAAGATACAACCTGGCTCTGATATTTTAAAAGCTTTGTTCTTAAAAAGGACATTAGCAAATGCTTTGACAGAAGATATGATTTGTAACAGGTACCTTGTAGCTTCAAAATTTCATGGGTTAATAGTTAAACTAAGTCACTAGCCAAACTTTGAAGAAGTAAATAATCTGCACCAAGAACAATTTTCTGACTCAAGAGAAAGAAATGTCTTTTTGAAGACTGGTTAAATCATACACCAAGGAAAATCAAAACCTATCGTTCCTAGAAAGCCTTAAAACAATTGTAAATTGCCTACTCTGACCTTCAGGATTGTTCTGCTGTGCCATAGGAGCTGGACTGGAATGCAAATATTGCAGCTCCAGAATCGTATTAAAAAATCTATTTGTACTAAAAATCTATTCTGTAGAGGTCAATATATCACTCCATAATTTCCCAGAGAATTAATACTTAGTATCAAGAGCTGGAAGAAAATAGGGTAAGAATGTTTCTGATGTTGGAGAGACACATGTAAACACATCAGCAGGTATTTACACTTCCAAGTAGGAACACTTAACAGAGAGCAAAATATTTACTAAGACAACCCTAAAGGGTAAATCTCTTTAAAGAACAAACTTTTAATAACTCTTAATTAGATTACATAAGTGGGTAGAAATAGCTTCATACAGATTTTAGAAATATTCTAAAATATTTTCTCCCTGCAAACAACAGCTTGTCCAATGTGCTCTGTCCTTTCCAATTCAGGTCAAGGGTGCTGTCCTCTGTGGAGCTTTCAAATCCCCCAGGCAAAGTCAAGCCTTTCATACTTTCGCTTTCTAGCACTTCCTGAACATTCTACTACACTGCTTAATCCTATAAGCATTTGTTTGTCCTTTCTGCTTTCCACTTAACTAGAATTCCTTGAGAATATCCTTAGGTGGAGCCTCACATATGTTCAAGAACGTAGACTCCAGAGACAGGCTGGGTTCAAACCCTAGCCCAAATCATATGCATAACCTTAGGCATGTTACTCTACCTTCCTGAGCCTTATCCGTACAATATACGAAATTTTCTCTTAAATGAATTTCTGAGAACTAAATGAATTAATATATGATAAATGTATTAATACATGACAAATTTCTCATACCTGTGCCTGGCACACAAAAAATGCCACAGACGTGTTTTTTCAAGTCAGTTCCTGACCCCATAGGTGCCTAATTAAAACTTATTTGAACAAATGGTGGACCATTTCAAGAATGGTGTGAATCTTATAAAGTAAATGTTGCTTGTTAAAATATTTGAAACTTTACAATGGAAACACAACTTCATAAAACACTGGGGTGGTCACAACACAACAAGATTATCTCAAGGGCTTACCAGAGATGATTCCAGAATATTAGTTTAAAACGCAACAATTTAGTTCAGAATATTAGTCCTTCCTTTGAAAACCTGGAACTTGAAATGGAAAACACTGCTTTTCGGAATACGCTATTTATCTAACCAAGAAAATTTATGTTGTACTTTTGAGTCATTTCTTCATTACAGGGACTATCTGAAATGTCCCTTCTTTTCAGTGTCACCTATTAATTCCCAGGACTTCGCTCCTGTGAATAGCTGGTGTCTTCTAATTGTTTGTATTGTAATTGTTACAAGAAGAAACATCTGTTTAAATACATTTCACAAGGAAAGTACCTAAATATCTGTCTGTATCTTTACTGTACCGGCATCTAATATTATCAAAAACTTTCATTGACCATTTTCATCCTTTGAAAATTATTTAGAAATTCTCCCCAAGTGGAAAGTCCACGTGAGCACCTGGTAAATATCAGCACTGCTGTCACAGGTCCTTAGTTTGGGTTTCCCAAGAAGTAGCAGTTATGACAAGGATGTGAGCACAGGAATTCTTTTTGGAAGGTAACCTCAGAAAATCCTGGCTCAGCAGTGGAAAAGTGAGGGAGAATGGGAAAGAAAGCCCATGAGAGTGTGACATCCCGAAATGCAGCTCGGTACACCCTCAGGGAGATCATGTGTTCATGTCCAAGGCAGGAGAGAGCCGAGGCATTTATACACTGATTCCCAAAAGTCATTGTTTGAGGACTGTCTTCTGGCTATAAACATTCTGTGGCATGTGGGCTACCACACACTCTAGCAGGACAGACTTTAGAGTTTTGAGAAAAAATAAAAGGAGAAGCATTCCGACACATTATCTGGCGATAATGCCTGGGCTGGACCACAGTGATAGCTGTGAAGGATATGGATGGAGTACTGACAGCATTTGCTACACCTAGCTCATCCTATGTCCGTGTGCAAACTCAAGACAGTAAAATGGCTTAATAATTACAGGAAAGATCCAAACAAGCACGCACAGCCTGTGTGAGGAAGTAATTCTGTAAATAGGTTGGGATGCTGACGTGTACGCATTCATGAGAGCAAAAATAACACTGAAGGCCAATGAGAAATTGCCTCTTAGCATCAATTACACTTTAATGCAACAAAGTGAGAGGAAATGAACGTTCTTAATCTCCTTCAACACTTCTACCTCAAAATAGTTCAGGGGAAGTCTCCAGTCCCTAGATAGAAGACCTGCTGATGTCAGGTTTTGCCCAGTGACACTATGTGAAGTCTCATCGTTCATTCAACAAACCTTTGCATGATATTTATGACACATAACTCATAATTTGAAGGCGACCTCTGTAATGGTGGGTAAATAATCCTTGACAATGAATTTTGCCTGTGAACATGCACATGCACAGACACATGCACACACACACACACACATACACACACACACACACAAGCACGCAAGCTCTTTCGGGACCGTGAGCTCCTGAAAGACCTACGACTAGGTTTTGTGCGTAATTTTAAAGCTTCCTATACCTAGCTGTATTAATCACAGCAGCCTTGCACAGTGTTATGCTTATAGAAATCACTGGAGGTGTCAGTTGAATTCGACAACAAAAGCAGTAGTACATATTTCTTCTTGATTTAGAAGTCAACATCTTCCTTCTGAATCTCCAGTTCTCTCACTTAATCCATCCCTCTTGATAAATATGTTTAAAAAAACAGCTGGACAACATATGAAAATCAGCAAATGTGTTGCTTTATTATAATTTTGACATATTAACTTAACCAATTTTTTTTTTTCAGCCATGAATGAGCATGATACTATAGGCCAGACGCAGCTGGGCTTACAAATACTGATAAGGCCCTGTAATGATGAAAGGGAATCATTATTAAATATGGTGGCTTAAAAAAGCCTGCAAATTCCTTCACAATCCCTCTAGCAAGAAGTAGAATCTATGTCTCTTCTCAAAACATAAGCTACCTTAGTGATTCCCTGCTAACTTACAGAAGCCTGGGTCTCAAAGGGCAACACAGCTTGGTTCTCTCTCTCTTGAGACATACCTCTTTGGAGCACTGAGGCACCAGGTGAGAAACCCACCCATCTTGAATCCACCATGCTGGAGAGACCACATGGAGAGAGGAGATAGAGACAGAGACACAAGCGCAGGAGGCTCAGGTGTCCAGACCTCAGTTATCCTTCCTTCGCTGACTACTTGATGCCCAGAACCAGAATACAGGATAGTAGCAAATGACTGTGCTGTTTTACAAGAGCAAGTTTGGGGTGATATGTTACACATCAAAGGATAACTGGACTGTTAACGTATTTTATAAATATATTTGCCCACAAAAACCTTATCTATAACTGAGAGTATCCATGATTATATTGTAGAAGGGATATAAAACCTATCAGAAAGAAAAGAATGGCCAACTTCTACAAAGGCGTGTGTAACAAAGTTCATTTTGGTGTCAGAGCCCTCTTGGGAATACCCAGTCAGTGAGCTGGGTTTGATTGGAAACCCTTCTCACTCTGTGGGATGGAGATCTGACTGGAGCAGATGTTTTTTCTTTTTTTTTTTTTTTTAACTTCCCCTTTCTAATGAACAAGAGCTGTTCCTTTCAATTCCAACACGATGTGAGGTATATTTTTTATGTCAGTTCTGTCAAACCTTGACATGTGGTACAGCCCCAAACAATTCAACACATGCCTGGTCAATAACAGCTACTTCCCTTCCTCTGACAGACCAGGGAGGCTGCCCACGCTACCAAGCAAAGAATTTTAAGGAAGCTTTTCCAGATGTATGCCTTTGTCTGTCATTTTAAATTCAAAACACTGGACGTAAGTTTGGGGGCTCTTCTGCTTTCTGAGAAATACCTTGTGTTGATCTAGATAAGTGGTTTGGTTTGTCTGTTTCACTGTCTGATGATGTATGTCTCTTTAAAAACTGATTTACGAAATGCTCGTAGAATATCTTTTTATTCTATATTCATAAGCATCTTCTATCTTGAAATTTAATGGGTTTTTAAAGGCACCATCCACAAGAATTATGATTCCGGTATCATATTCTACAGTGCTGTATTCTATCTACCTACTCTCTTTTATACGTTATTCCTTAGCTTGTGGTGTTCCTTATACATTATTGCAAGGAACTTTGCTTTGTAGGATGGGACTATATAACCTTAGAATTCAGGGGGGAGGGGAATGGAGAAATAGGAAAGGCTTGACAAAGGAAAGAAAAATACAGAAAGAAAAAAAAAAAAAATTAAGTAGGCTTCATGCCCAGCACAGAGCCAAACATGAGGCCTGAACTCACAACTTTGAGATCAGGACCTGAGCTGGGATCAAGAGTTGGATGTCCCATACCTGACAAGCCACCCAGGCGCCCCATAACAGGAAGAAAATTTTCATAAAATAATTAGGACGGCTTCAGTAATCTAATTTTTGGAATATTATGGTAGATGTCTTCAATAGGGTTCCCCCAGAAACACATCTGAGATAAAGGCTGGAGTGCAGGATGTTTATCAGAGCAAAGTGATCCCAGGAAGCAATGATAGGTGAATGCCGATGCAAGGCAGGAAGGTGAAGGAAGCCAGAAGAGAGTGTCTAATGAGACAGGAAACTGTGGCCAGTAAGGAGGCTCAGTCCTGCTGGGGAGAGCATACCTCAGATCTGTCCCACCTGAAAGCCCTGGGGCTTGGGGTCCTTTGCTACCAAAGCCCATCTGTAATTGGTGGAGGGCTGTTTCCAGGAGCTTTAACTTTCTGACACTTCCAGTCTGCCCAGCACATGGCTGAGAGCTTTGCGAGGCCAGAGAGATCTCGCAGACAGAAAGTCACAAGTACTTGCAGCAAGAAACTGGCAGCATAGCCCAGATGCCAAGGGAGCATGGACGGGGCGCTGACATGTCTGCTGTGGTTGCTGAAGTTCTCCCCGACACCCTGCTGGGGCGGAGCAGATAGGGCGGGGGTCTCTCCCGGACACCCTGCTGGGGCGGAGCAGACACAGGGCGGGGGCCTCTCCCGGACACCCTGCTGGGGCGGAGCAGACACAGGGCGGGGGCCTCTCCCGGACACCGTGCTGGGGCGGCGCAGATACATTGGGGGTGGGGTCTTTATTTGGGGATTTTTACTTATTTGGATACATCTTAGTGACTTGGTGACAGAGTTTTAGGATTTGTATTATTATCAAAGCCAGTCTAATGTCGTTGGGGACCCTGTACCAATGGGGTTTTTAAAATGTAATTTTTGAGAACTATGGAGTATTAATAAAATATTTAACGGACCCCTTGCCCTCTTTGGCCTGTTATCAGAAGCCTACTGTTCCCATCCCAGGACCCGTATCACCCCTCCAGTTGTTTCAAAGTCTCTCCTAAACTCTAGGGCAGCAAAAATGTTTATTTTAGAAGTCAGTTTTCATTACCATACACCAAACCCATAGACAGCAGAACATGGAAGTTTATATGAAAAAACACAGGACTGAAAAGCACATTTATGAAGTGCTTGGGTGGGGGGGCCAGCATAAGGGGTTTGATGAATAGCAATTAGGAGCAGGAAAAGGGCCACCTGGTTTAAAATCTGCTTCGAATCAGAATTTTTCTCACATAGGTTTACATTTTGCTATAAAAGAGTACAAGGGGGCGCCTGGATGGCTCAGTCGGTTAAGGGTCTGCCTTCAGCTCAGGTCATGATCTCGGCCTGGGATTGAACCCTGCGTTGGGTTCTCCACTCAGTGGGGAGTCTGCTTCTCCCTCTCCCCCTCCCTCTGTGCTCTCTCTCTCAAATAAATAAATAAAATCTTTAAAAAAGAGAGAGAACAGTACACATCCATACAAATAAAAAACACCAAGGAGAATACTTTCACCAGTTGCTGGAATTGTGTACTATCTTCTCTGAAAATTTAACTTACTACCTAAATAATTTATTTCACTAATGTGTGCTAACAGAGGAGTGCATAGGGATAAGTGGATGCACCAAAAAAGTGAGCAGGAGAGAAGAACCTAGCAATCCACTATGCTTGCTTTTTTCCCTTTCCTTTCTTGTCTTTTCCTCTCCCTTCCTCCCTTCTGCTCTTCCCCTCCTTTCTTTTTATTCTTCCCTTCTTTCCTTTTTTCTCCATCTCCTTTCCTTCTTTCTTTCGAGTGGTGATGACCAGAGGCTAGGAGGTAGGAGAAAAGGTGAGACACTGATCGAAGGGTATAAACTCTCAGTCATAGGCAAGTAAGTGCTGGAGCCCGAACGTACAGCATGGTGACTACAATCAATGATAATGTAGATGGGACATCTGCTACGAGTGTAGAGCTCAGGTGTTTTCACCATTTTAAAAAAAGTGACTGTGAGGTGATGGATTTGCTGATTGTGGTACCCATTTTACAGTGTAAACGTATATCAAAACATCATGTTGTACACCGTACATATATTCAACTTTTATTTGTGAAGCATACCTCAGTAAAGCTGGGGAAAGAAAACTACTTTTCATTAAAATGGTTTTGCATTCCTTGATAACGGGCACGTGGATGGCAAAGGAAAGTCTTATTAGTTCGGTGTCAGGACAAAGCCAGAGTGGCATGAAAAACACCCATGGAATGATACACAAGTCACGGTTTGGTTTCCCTGAGAGCTGGCTTGAAGGAAGACAGCCAGGGTAACAAGACTGACCACATATGGAAGTCCTAATTTAGGCAGCAGGGGCAGAGGCATGGTGTTTAGGGCTCTGGGCCGGGAGCAGTCCTGCCTAACGGCCAATCTCCTTGTCATTTGTGAGCTTCGTAATGTGGAGCGAGACCACCTCTATGAATCTGAATTTCCTCATCTGCAAAATGGGGCTGTGCATGATGCCTGATACCTACCTAAGAAAAATCAAATGTGCTAATAGAAGTGATCCCCCTGGAACAGTCTGCATATAACACACACCTGGTACATATTAACTGTGGTTCCAGGAGCTGCCACATGTTTTGTATTTGCTTCCCACAATCTTCAATTTCTTATGTCTGTGTGTCTATGTTACTCTGAAAACACACCTACTTTATTCATTACAACAAAATAAGGACATACAGAGAAGAACATATATTCATGCATCATATAGTTATTGAAAAGGTTGCATGCATCATGCTAAACCCTACTATATACTGGCAGCCAAAATACTGTGTCACACATCTCACCCTTGTTGCTGAAAACCTGATCCTAACACTTTTTTCTTAAGATTTTACTTATTTACTTGAGAGAGAGAGAGCACGCACAAGAGAGCATGAGTGGGGGGAGGGGCAGAGAGAGAGGGAGAAGCAGAATCCCCACTGAGCGCAGAGGCCAACCCTGGGCTGGATCCCAGGACCCCAAGATCATGACCTGAGCCAAAGTCAGACCCTTAGTGGACTTAGCCCCCCAGGCGCCCCAATGCTAACACTTTCAAGGACACTGCTACTTCCACCATAGCTTGGCACGGTGATACCATGCATGTAGCTCATTCAGTGCCTTGGTTTTGAGTGAGTAGGGTCTTTATTTCACCAGAGTAATGCATCACCAGAGTAATGCATCACCATCCATGGAGTCATAATAAGGAAAACAAAAAGGTGAGGGTTTAGCACCATGGAAGATTTTTTTTTTTAGAAAAAGGGCAGCTTCTATAAAATAACATTTAGTTTAGTACATTAAGAATGTTCTGAAATGAAAGGGTCGGAAGACCTAAAAGATCTGCATTTGAGTGGTCATAATGATCTTAATTCAGACGCTTTATATTCATTAAATGCCCCCCCCAAATCAAACAAGGACTTAATGAACATGAAATACTGTAAGGTCAGAAAAAAATGCAAATGCGTATCTCCAATGTGGCTAAAGAATTTTTTTAAGCCTGGAGGTCACATAAACTGTATAAAAATTTACCAAAAAGATTTTTTTTTTAATTAAAGACCTAGTATGAATGCTAGGGTGTACTGCAGAGATAAGACTTTAGAGAAATAATGTCTGGTTATAACTCTCATTTTATTTATGAGTTCCAAACTTAGTGTTGGTCTCTGCATCCCAATAGAGAAGTTGAGATGCCCAATTTAAAAAAAAAAAAAAAAGAAGAAGAAGAAGAAGAAAAGAAAAGAAATATTCTTAATGTATTCTCAATGGAAGAAAAATAAGTGGAGCCAATAGTGCTCCCGGGAAAATAAGGAGAAATAATGAGAATTGCACACAAACGACAAAAGGACAGATGAACAAGTTATTTATTTATTTTAAAAGATTTTATTTATTTATTTGACAGTGAGAGAGAGCACAAGGAGCACAAGGCAGAGGGAAAAGGAAAGGGAGAAGCACTTCCTGATGAGCAGGGAGCCCGATGCGGGACTCGATCCCAGGACCCTGGGATCATGACCTGACCCGAAGGCAGATGCTTAACTGACTGAGCCACCCAGGTACCCCTGAACAGGCTATTTAATAACTGACTTCAAAACTACAGAGTTATGTTACAAGGTGAATACTAACATTTTACCCTTTATTTCTACAGTGAAAACAAAAAACACCAAAACCTTATTAAACAGAACCAAGATGAGTGAGTAATGAATAGCAGGTACCAAAAGAGGCTTTAACAATAATCTGGGTCTTGGTGTTGAGCTCATCTATACAAATCAAATCTGGTCACTATTGGGAGATAGGAACACCTTAGGATTTGCATGTTCATTTTATGATACTAAGAATCTGCAAGTTCCCCAGTTTCACACATTTCCATGGATTTAATGGGGGGAGGCATAAAATTACTCATTCAACAAATATTTGCAGAGTATTCACTTATGCCAAGGGCTCCAGTAGGTGATAGGAGATAGTGTTTGTGATAACAGTGAGGCAGCCCCCGACACCTTGGAGCTCACAGTCGAGGATGACGGACATTCCTTAAGGATAGGATTACCCAAATGAGGCTCTGATTACAGAATGCCTATTGCAGCGAAACACAGTGGGTCTTTTTCGAGTCTGGGAGGCACAGGAAGGCTTCCCCAAAGTCTTCCCAAGTGAGTTGAGATCTCTAGGGTGTAAAAATCTCAAAGCCAGAAAATAAGAAGAAATTGCTCTTGCCAACTGCCTAATTCAGAGAGGATCTTGATGAATCTGAGGAACGAACTGGAAAGAGACGTTGGTGAAGGTAGCAGGGTGGGCATGGGGGATGATGACAGAGGATAAGACTGAAAACCTGGGGGGGAAACCAGAGGCAACTTCTAAGCCCGTGTGAACCCCAATGAGCACAGCAACATCTTCTAGGAATGTATCAGAAATGCAAAGAAATGAAGGGGGGGAATCGGAGGGGGAGATGAACCATGAGAGACTATGGACTCGGAGAAACAGGCTGAGGGTTGTAGAGGGGAAGTGGGTGGGGGGGATGCGTGAGCCCGGTGATGGGTATTAAAGAGGGCACGCACTGCATGGAGCACTGGGTGTTATACGCAAACAATGAATCATGGAACACTATATCAAAAACTAATGACATAATGTATGGTGATTAACATAACATAATAAAATTTTTTAAAAACTCTTTTAAAAAATAAAAAAATAAAAAGAAAGAAATGCAAAGCGTGGGGCTCTACCCCAGATCTCCAGAATCAGACACTCTGCAGGTGGGGTCCAGGAATCTGTGTCTTAACTCCACCAGGAGATCTGATGTAATCTCAAGTTTGAAAACTTTCTGGTTTTTTAAAAAGCACTTCAGTGTAGTCTCTTTGTCCCAAATCCTTAGAATCACTTCTCAATTTCATTCTGTCACGTCACTCAGCCTCTATTGCCACTCACCTTTGTTGTGATCACTACCTCCTGAATGGTCACCCTACCTGTACTTGTCTTTTCACTCACTTGTTCATTCATTCATTTGGTATTTATTGACACCTACTATGTGTTTTAATACATTAGTGGACAAAACAAAGATCTTTGCATTGGTGGGGTTTACATTCTTGTTTGTGGGTGTGTGGGCAAGACAGAGGGTGAACAGAAAGTAAGCCAAAAAACATAAAACTTAATCAATGAGCAAATTATATAGGATAGAAGGTGATAAATGCCATTGGGAATACAAAGAGAGCATTTATGACTACAGCAGGGCATGGACATCTTTACCAACTGAGCTTCCTTTAATCTACCCCTCAATATCCATTTTATAAATGGGAAAAGAAACTCAACTTCCCAGGTAGCTAGCACCTCAGATGTTCTGCCTCCCAGCCCTTGACCTCCCTCCATGTCATTGCAGCTGCACTTTTGGTTACCTGGAAAGTAGTCACCGAGATAGAGATTTTTATACAAGCAGAGGGATAAGTGGATGTTTATGGGATCAGCACCTATTGAAGTGAATGAATGGGGAGGGAAGGGAAAGGCTAGGGCAGAAGGAGAAGTTAGGCTCTGATACAGTTGCCAAAGAAGTCTCAGCCAACCCCGGTGGAGTTCTGCATTGAGACGGTCCTACAGAGTTTTCCTGAATTGGGGATGAGGAGCCTGGGTCTTACATACTGGAATCAACACTAGATTGGATGTGTACTGCCCGAGGGGGCATGACTGTAGACAAGTTAGCTTTCGTAGGCAATGTCAGTTCCCAGAGATTGGATTGTCAGGAAGAGACTGTGAAGCTGTACGTAGTACCTTACCAGCACTGGCTGATTCACCAAGTGTAGGGGGAGGGCAAAGATATGGGCAAGAACACAAAAAATTAACGCCCTTCATCTTTCTCGGAATCTCCTGTTCCAGAGTATCCCGTGATAACCTCTTCCCCCAGAATGCCCAGCAATGTTGATCTGTGGCTCAAGCACTTTGTAGAGTTAGCATCAAAACCATAAGTGAGTCTTTGCATGGAGGGAATCAGCCCTGCCAGGTATCAATAAAGTGTACAAGTGCTCATTCAAGAAGAGTAAAACTGCCAAGATTATAATTGCTTGTAACTGGAAGTAGGCAAAGAAATTAATGTTGCTGAACAGCATTCAGTCCCCTGAGAGCTGGCAAATTTAGTCAAGATTGCATATCATTAGAAAAACTGGAGCGAAACATTTCAGTCAATATGGTCTGTTTTCTCTGAAATCCGCGAGTGGTCATAGTTAACTCGGTAAATATTTAATTCCATCACTTACGACTGCCCTTTGCCCCTAGCATTTGACTTTGGCGGCTCTGGGAGCTTAGGCAAACACTCGAGGCTCCTTTTACTTGCCGAGCCCTCCTTCTGCCTTTGCTGACTGCCTAGGGACAGAATCACAGGAAATGCGTAAGTAAGACTGGCAGGCACAGGAAACTTAATGAGGTGGGAAGTAGAATGACTAATGTATTCACTTTGAGCTGGAAAGGACCTTAAGGATGAAAAAGTCCACCCTACACTCCCTTTTATATCAGAATGAGAATATTAAGACATAAAACCCAGAGAGAAAGGTTAAGTGGTTTTGCCCAAAGTCACACAGCCAGATCTTCGGATGTGAAGGCCAGTTCTGTTTCTGTCGCCAGAGGTGTGTGGTGACTCTGCAATGTGTGGACTTAGCTGGACTGAACAAAATTTCCCAGTTGCCTTCCTTGAATGTTTCTGACGAGGGTGGGCCACAAGAGACAGTACCAAGGAGAGTTGGAAGAAGGAAGTGAAGAGGCAGCCATACTATTCTTCACTCTCACAAGGTCACACAGTGCTTTGTAGTTCATGTCCGCTTATTTGATGGCTCCCTTATTGAGCATGCAACTGCTCCACCTTTTCCTGCTCTCTCATGTTCTCCACCTCCTTGTTCAGTCCTGTGTTCCACTCCATGGTGAAGCTTCTCCTGCAGGACGCTTGCTCTGCCAAGGTCAGAGGAAGTAAGAATTGACGTAAGTCCAATCCGTGTTAATGGGGGTCCAGTTCCTGCTGGGGAGTTCCAGCTTGTCCTTGCTCTCCTTCACTTTATGCCCACCCTCCCTTCCCTGCAGACTTCAAGCTCCAGCCTCAGATGTGAAAACAGCAGACTTACAGGGACTGTTCAGTATCTCCCACAATTGCATACAGTCAAATCCCTGTAACAAATCATTCGTGGTTCTCCATCTCACACAGAACTTGACTGAAACTAGGTGCCTGTAGCTGATAGAATCTTTGCTCAAAATGGTTCCTGGTATTTGGGGAATGGCCTCACCCACTGTTAGATCCAGGGTCACTAACCTTCCAGCCTTCTCATCAACTATCATCATCATCTAAGATTTCCAAATCCAGGAGTTATATTTTATTTTCATTTTAAAGTTGTTTTAATTATTTGTAATTTGTCCTACTGCTTAATAATATTTGAATAATACAATAGTAGCTAGTATTTATTGAGTGTTTCCTAAATGAACCCAAGAACAATTTTAAGCATTCTGTGTCATGTGGTAGCTTTTTTTTTAATTTTTAATTTTTTTAGCATATGGGGAAACTCGGGCAAACGAAGGTTATATAGCTTTCCCAAAGGCACAGAGTCAGAAATCAGCAGAACCAGAATTTAAAGTCAGGTTGGTTGATGGAAGGCCCCAATCTTCACACTATACTGCCTCTTATAAAGAGATTTTGCTTAAATGTATGATTTCTCACATACCTTATAATATTTTGGTATCACCATGGTTTCCCTTAATGAATATCACTACTACTTTCCTCCAGAGCTTAGAGGATGTAATGCCACTCAAAGAAGAATTAAGAACTACTGTGGGACCAAATTTGAATGGCTTATCCTTTTCTTGCATCCATGGCAGACATTATTAATCTATGATGGCACTCATTCCAACTCTTCCTAGTTATGGCTGCAGAGGCGTTCTCAACACAGTACTCTAAGGCAGCTGTTACTAACTGACTGAACATGGCACTCAAGATGCTAACTCAGATGAAAACGGATAATGTTGGTAGAGACAAGGATGAGATCAGCATAGAATTTGGAAACCAGACCACCCGTCAATCAACATATTTATTCAGCTTTTACTATGTAATAAGCCCATTGGAGGATACAAATAATTATGACATGGTCCCTGACTTTAAGGAAATTATGCTGTATCAGAGTAACAAAACATTTATACACATAAAAAAACCATTAATAGTCTGTAAGTGTTGAACAATGACACAAACATTAGGTTTCCAGAAAACTGTGAATTTGGGCTGGGTTTTGGGAAATATTTAGGCTTTGGATAGATAAAGGAGAAAGAGTAAAAGATATTCCAAGAAGGAGAATGAAGTATGCAAAATTTCTGATGATGAATGAAAAAGGTAAAAATGAGTCGGGACAGGGATCTGGAAAGGAAAAGACAAAGAAAAAATATGAAGGGACAATTGGAGGTTTAGGGATCTAGCTGGGAGGTTCGTATTTCCCTTGATAAAATTATATATAATAATATAAGTATAATATAATGAGTATAATAAATAATACACTATAATAATGTATTACAATATAATAAATAATATAATATACATAATAATATTATTTATATATAATTTTATATATAAATATAAATTATTTATAATTTATATATAATTTTATCTATATAAAATTTTATATATGTATATAAACCATATATATATATATATGGTTGTGTAAAGTAGATGTCTCCAATACTTGTCTCTCCTGGTATTCACACCTTTGACTATTAATCTTGTAGTATTTTCCTGCAGTGACCCTTGGCTTGACTATAAGAGATGCTTTAGCTAATGGAATCTTAGGAAATATGGTACAAGCAGTGACTTGAAAAGTGTTTGGGTAAGTGAAATTGCTTACTCTCATCCTTGCTTTCCTGCCACCATCACAGGAACATGTTGAGGTTAAGCTGCTGGAGAATGAGAGAGAAGTGACTCAGTTGTCCCCATTGCCCCAAACAATAACCGGCTATCAGGCACAGGAGTGAAACCAGCCAGGACCCGAAGAACCGCCAGGTAAGTTCAGTCTCTGTTGGTGAACCACAGACTCTTGAACTAATTAAACCAACTGAAGTTGAGGAGGTTTGTTACACAGCACTATTTTGCAAATAGATTATCAATACATTTCTTTTTTGTCACTTCCCTTTATTTAAAAAACAAAAAACAACTGCTAGTGTTTTCTGCTTTAAATAAAATTTATGCTGCAGGCAGACTGACAAGCCCTTCATGGCACCGAAATTTTACTCTAAAAAGCAAGAAATGGTTTTCCCTTCCTCTCACATTTAATTAAAAAACAAATACACATAAACCTCATTTTCAATGTAAGTAAATAAGCAGTGTAAATAGTTACACTTTTTTGTGACTCTATAATCCCAAATATTTGGAAGAGAACACTCGCTCTGCAAGAAATGGTGCCACCTGCAAACACAGGAGAGCCTACTGAAGGTTGAAGCCATTTTCCCCCAGAGAAAAAACATGGAGGCTCCTGGCTCCCAGGAGCTACAAAGTCTCTGGCATATTCTAATGACTCAAGGTTAGGGTTTCTATTTCTTCTGTATGTGTCCCTCCTGTTGAAAATTCTACAGATGGAATGAGTATAAATTATGCCCTTTCTGATGGGGTAAGGAAGCAAGAGGAGAAAAATATTAAAAAACATGCTTTTTCCTATTTTTCTCTCCTGTATTAATATGTGGGAGGGTAATTACACTTGGTTCTATTTCATACAAGAAGAGTCGCACTCCACAAACACAGCATGCAGCTGGTTTCGGAGCGGGAAAAACATGAAAATAGCCAATACCTAATTACATGTACCCACATGTAAAGTCATCTTAGAGGCAGTCATTGTTGCTTTCCTAAGGTGGGCCCGCCTTGGTCCCTTTGAAGTTCTACTGAGGATCTTCACCATTTTCTTGGGGAAGATAAACAGGAAGACAAGTGTTTGAGTACAGACTTTTTGGCCTGATCCCACAGAGAGCTCTGGAGCATAAATCACCCTACAGAGTTGTCCCTATTTGTGGCAACAGAACTGACCTGTTGGCTGGGGGCAGAGGGGTGCATGATGTGCGTCTGCATTGGGGGATGGATCTGTAACCTCCCTGACTAGACAGCTTCCACCAGGCAAGGATAATTCTTTGAGAAGGAGGCAGCTGTGAGCCTGAGAAGCCATTCCTCACAGAAACTGGGATCTGTAAAAGGCTCTGGGTGGGCCGCCTACAGTACCTTCTACAACTGACTGTTGTAGACACAGCAACACGGACTCGGAGGTTCAGTGATGAGAGAAGAGAGAGGACATCAACAGAGAAGAACATCCACAAAGCAGGTGCAGATGAAGTACTCATTCTCTTTCTGCATGGACATTATTTAAGGTTGACTCCACTGCTCACATTCTAAGCCTACATCTGTACATGCGTGTTTCTGCCAACCGTGTAACAGGGACCAATCATGACTTCAGGACCGGGATTCAGAGCCACCTTCTACAAGGTGACCTGGGCACTACTTCCTCAGCTTCCTAGACACCTTCAAGTGGCAACTTAAAAAATTCAAGGCATTGATAAGGGCAAAAGGTCACTCTGGAGTTATGGTAGCATTTCAGAAAGTCAAGACTTTCTGAATCATCAGACATGCCAATGTCTGAGAACGGGTGCATTTAACAGAGACAAAAATTAAACTTTCCCTGCCCTGAAGAACAGTATTATCAAATGCCACCTAATCAAAGGCACAATCACAAAGGCCTTTCCTCTCATTTCTAAAAAGGAAAATGGATCAAAATGAAGTCCAAATGACCCACTTTCCAACTCAATCAAATAATTGCTGACCACACAAAACCAGAAATCAAGACATTGCTTTCTGGAAGCAGACCCCTTTCCACAGGGATCTGGAGATTCCGGTAAATGTTTGAGGTAACAGAGTAGACATATCCACACATAATTTCCAATATTGCTGACTGAACTGTCACTAATCACACCACTTTTTGTCAGTGTCTAGTTTTTCTAAATCTCTTATATAATAACTCTAGATTTTGCAATGGGGAACTTTATTTTTTACTCTTCTGAGGTAAAATTTATATAAGGTGAAATGCACAAATCTTAAGTACACATTCATGAGTTTTAATGCACACACACACACATCACTCAGACCCCATCAAGATATGGAGCGTTTTCATCACCCCAACCCTTGCTCCCAACATCCAGAGGCAAGCACTGATCTCTTTTTTTCACCATAGATTTATTTTCCTTATTCCAGAAATTCATCAAATGGAATCAAACAGTATATACTCTTTGGTAAATGACTTCTTTCACTCAGCATCATGTATTTGATTCATCCTATGGTTGTACCAGTCCTTCATTGCCATGTATTGCTCAGTATTATTCAATGGAGAAATTTTAGAACCAAACATTTTCCAAGCTTTTGTTCTGATAATTAAAGCTGATTTAAAATGCTGATTTAGATAATGGCTAATTTCTTTTTTAAAAAAATGATGCCTTTTAAGAAAATATTTCTTAGTGAATGAGGCAAAATTTTCCAACAGAGAGACTCACAGCCATAAAAACAAACAATATCTCCAAAGCTAAACTCCTAGAAATCCATTCCTACCCCACAATAAAACCACATACACACACATAAAAATTTCTCTTCATCGTTTGTAAACTGCCTAAAAGATACAATAAGAAAAAGAGATTATTACTGAATATTACTGTAGACATTTTATATTTAAGACTCAGGGCTGGTCTAACAAAACCAATCAGCCATATTGTCAGTCCTTGGGCATAAGAGCAGCAAATAACCTGAAGAATAATTCCCTGCGTGCTTTATTTCTGGCAAACGCTTTTAATTGGCTAGCATGCTAATCCCTTTCTTAGAAGAACACTTAGCACTGGAAATGTGTGAGGCAAACACAAAAATATGAGTCCTGGTTTGGTATGCAAATCAGCACCATGGAAACTGGCATGGCATTGCTGAGCTCAGGGCAATCAGCAGGGAGCAGATGAGCTATGAATCAGAGCCTGAAGAAAAGTGCTGTCAACAGGATTATGGACACAGATTGCTCCTCACCCTATGGCTCCCTTTAACTCTGAACCAGGAGATTTAAACTTGACACTTCAATGGACTAAATCATCATGGGGCCTCTATTTCTCCATTTTAGCCCCCACTAACAAAACTCTCCGTCATTCAGAATACAGATGTCGAAGTATGACATAGTTTAACTACTATTTCCAGTTAGAAGGAATATATTTGTAGAAATCCTCAAAATATTATATTTCCTTTTTCAAACAATAAAATAAATGCTTTTCTATGTCAGCTGTTACGTGAGCACAGGAATACTCTTGGCCTTGGTTCTATTTGCATGAACCTCGTGGTTGAGAAAGGTCTTGGGCATTCTTCTGGGGGCAGAGAGAATTTCACTCTTAGTGTCTCATGGAGGGATATTTCCAAAGACTAATCAAAGTACTCTTAGAAAACCATACTCCCCTGTTCACAGAAGTCTTGTACCAAGTTCCTCTACTAGTCCACTCAGAGAGAGAGCCACCGGCTACTTAACTGTTGTATGAAACCAAAAACTTAAGATCTTCTGGCCATAAGTTCCCATTTACGTGTAAAAGAGGAGGTGGATGGAGCCAGTTGTCCAGTCCCCGAAGACTGCATTAGAGATTTCAAAGGCCAAAAATAGTGAGGGAGAAGCCAAGGAACCATGCAGCCAGGAGAACCATCCCATGTAACAACCGTATATTACCAGAGTTTACCACAGAGTGTCCACAGAATTCAGGGGGTCTGTGAAACAGAATGACAAAAATATCTTTATTTTTATTAACCACTAAGCATTTTCTTTAATTAAGGATGTAAATAATAAAGCACATTAATATTGGTAATATTTGTTATTTTGCCACCAACGAAAAATGACAGATGTTTTTATATGACTTTACAGATGTGACAGACATTCCTCATGTATGCTTATTGCTACTTCTAAATTATAGTAGTTATGAGATCAACTGCAAGAGCTTGCTATTAATGCATTAATAAAGGGGCACACATACTAACCTATCCAATAGATATTTTCTAGAAATATGCCGACAACTGCATTTCAAAATAATTAGTGTCCCTTGTATGTATATAATTATATACTTAAGAACTTTATTCAGTTATGCAGTAATAGAAACAATAAACTGATGTGCACAATAACATGATTAAACTAAAAAACTTTAGAAAGAGGGAAAGAAGCTATACAAAAGAGTATCTATAGTACGGTTCCATTATTTGAAGTTCAAAACTATCTATAGTGACAGAAACCAATAGTGGTTGCCCCTAAGGTAGGGAGGGTGGATCGGGAAGAGAATGGGGAAACTTTCTAGCATGATGAAAATGTTCTTGTTTTGGTCTGGATCATGATGGCTATGTATACATTTGCCACAATTGAGCTGTATTGTCAATTATACAAGACAGGTTGACGTGATACCCATCAACCATCCATCTTTTAAAAAGACAAATGGCTCCTTTCTGCCAAAGAATCAGATAGTCCTTGCACCCACCATGCTCTAGGTCCTGTGAGCAAATACTGAAACTGCTTGGGAAATGGAGAAAAGACCAAAGATCAGAAAAGATTCAGATTTCAGTATGTCCTTGGCCTGTCTTCTGGGCTGTGATACGTGAAGGCATTTCAGGAAGATGGCTCAGCAGAAAGGCTGGACTGGGAACCGTGTGTCCAGGCGGAGCACCGTCAGCAGTGAGAACTGATCCAGCCTCTCTCCCTTCCCCAACTCATATTCTTCATCTCCAAAAATAAAGGGATAAGAAAATCCTGAGCCTCCCAGCCCTAACAGCTGATGATCCCAAGGACCACACTCATTTTTCCTCCTCATAATATTTGGTTCTAGGTCCACAATTTTTTAAAATTTGTTTGGATTTTAATTTTAAATCACCAAATTGAGATTTTGTTTTAACATTAAAAAGAGAGAATATGAACGTTCCTACCTGGGATTCAAACCCAGAAGAACAGCACCATAAAGACAAAAGAGGTACAGTGCTAATGTTGGCAGGCTTCATTATTGTTAGTTTATTTTTTTATTATTCTTAATTAGGAAGTAGACCAAAAGTACTGATAGAGTAGGATGAAGCTTACAGACACTGCCCGGGTTCAAATCCCACCTCTTCCACTTCCTAGCTACACAATCTCGGGCAAGTTACTCGACCTCACTGTGTTTCTGTTTTCTCATCTATAAAATGGGAGAGTCATTATGGGAATTAAATTAATTAGTGTTTGCAAAGAGTATAAATTACCTGGCAGATGGAAGTGTTATATGTGCATGTATTTAATAATAAATTAAGGGCAAGTGTTTTGTTCAGAAAGAATTTGTGTACGGTCTTTCAGTTGTTGTATGATTTCGAATTGCTGGCCATGAAAAGCTGTCCCCTCATGAGAAGGTCTTGTGCATAAAACAGTAATGCATTTTGATGGTTTAACCCACATTAAAAGTGGATTTACCACTTTGATATTTAAAGCTCTCTTAATGCAGACAATAAATAGCTCTACTGTGTAATTTGTAGAAAAGAAATAAACCACCATGAGTCAAGTACACATGTTCTTAACTAACAACATAATTAATGATTAATGGGGTAGTGTGGGGGAACTGCTGGACCAAAACAAAAAACAAGACCCAAAAAAAAAAAAAAAAAAAAAAAAGAACCAAAAAAAACTTATTAACATTGAAATACTCTTTGAAGGCTTAAAGAGAACAGTCAGGTCTTGGGCTGACTCTTGCAATAGATAACCTGAAAGAAGTCAGTGGATTGTTCAGTAACGTCTCTAACGTCCATAACGTCTTTAGCTCGTTTTACCTCTATAGATTTATCCCTAATTCATTTGAAGATGACACCAGAGAGACAAGGAAGGCCATTTTTACTTCATTTTTATGGATCCAATTAAAACTGAATCCAGAGACAAGACCTTTTAACTGACTGTCCGGAGTGCCCCTGCCTGCGAGCACACACACCCCTACCCGCCAGCACCACTCCCACCCCTAAGTCTCCAAGCATGCTGTGTCTAAAATAAACAGTATTTTTAACTACTGAAAAGTGGATGCTTTTGTTAATTCTATTTAGAGACAAAGCAAGATGCCAGCAAAATGTCCCATTTTACATCATTCCTCACCAGACCTGACAGTTGGAAACGCTTAGTTCTGCTCTGCTTCCATTGTGTTTCTGAAGTCATTTGAATGATTTAAATCAGAGATAAGTATTTGCAAATGAGCTGAAGAAAAAAAAAAAAAAAAGATGTGTCTGAAAATTCCAAACTGCCTCATGAAGAATGCTCTCAGTTCTAGTTTAATTCTTGGGGATTTGGTTAATACTTATAAAATACAATGCCAACTCTCTGCTGATGGTAACACTTCACAGTAAAGCTTTTAAAGATTCTGTTTCCAAATCAAGTATTAAAAACAACTCCATAAAAAAATGGAAGAGAAGATTGCATATGAGGAGGGTGCTTTATTCACTGTTCCATAAATCTACAGACTAATATTAAAACCACAATACTTTTAATAATATCCCATTTTATTGAGCATCTATTATGTGTCAGCACTCATCTGTTGATGAATCATGTGAGGCATGAGCACACTGAATTCCTAAGACAGTCTCAAAAAGTAAGCATGACTAGCTTCACTTTCAGAGGAAAATCCTGAGAATTGCAGACATCAAGGAATTTGCCCAAAGCAAGAAGATGACACAGGATTCAACCTAAAACTTAAGGAAATGTGACCCCAAAGTAACAAGTTTACAATAATGTAATACTTGTCTGTGTAGAAGATTCCACACTTGAGGTATGGAAGTGCTCACTAGACTCACTAGAAACCAGAAACTAATATTACACTATATGAAAACTAACTGGAATTTAAATAAAAACTCAAAAAAAAAAAAAAAAAAAGAGTCCACATTTGGACATGACCAATGAACTGCAGCTGGTATTTCTGGAACACTCCTTCTACATGTCCCCAGGAATCCAACTGGGACCTCCTGTCATAATGAATTCATAATTAAGATGGAGAGGAAAGACCTGGAGAAAGCCAAGAGAAGGCGTGTCTGAGATGTTGCATCTTTGATCTTTCCACCCTATTTTGTTCCTGCTTTTCCAACAAATCACTCATTCCCTGCAGGCAATCTTTGCAAACGGCAACCCAATAAAGCAATTCATTCTATAATGAGAATTAATCCACCAGCTTCACCTCCTCTGAGAGTGTTTAAACTTCAAAAGAGGAATGCATTCATCTCCATAAATCCTTAACATCCCATTGGGGGTAGCTGCAAAAGAACAGGCCCTCACTTTTGCTCCTAGGGCTGGTGTCAGGTAGCATGCCTGCCCACTCTCCGCTTCTGCCTCCCGATCATTAAAATTTACTTTAGCAGCCCACAAATCAGGCTTCCTACTCGGAGACCCTCTCTTCTTTGCATGCAGCTCTATAAAAACCAAAGCTAACCACTGCATGGGCTCAGAAATGAATGTTTCAATACATAATTCCATCATTTGCTAAAGGCTGAATCTGTATTGCACCAGACATAAGGAGAAGGCCTCAGAATTGAGGAAGAGATAAACATCAGGGTTTATGGGAGTTCGGAAACCAACTCTGGTGATTTTGCCTCTGAAGGCCTGACAGGAAACCAGTCAGAACTCACCTGAACCCCTTTCTCATACCACTAGAGGGCACTAGTTGTGGACGGCAAAGCTAGGCTTTGCAGGAAGCTCATTCATTCACCACAGGTGGTGGGCAGCTAGAGCAAATCTCACCTGGGTATGGTCCTTAAGGCGGGTTGGTAGAATGGAAACTCCATGCTTTTGATCCAGAAGTGACTCAGTTCCGATCCTGATTCTGCTGCGTTCTGTTCTCTTTAACCACTTTGAGTCCATTTCTCACCAGAAAAACAGGGCTGATGTGTACTGCGTGTTGGGAGAATGGATCGGGACAACACATCTAAAGGTGCTAGCACATATCCAGTGTGGAGTGGATGTTAGAAATGCCAATTTTCCACAGAAAACTGAAAATGGCTCCTGTCTTTGGTACAGGCATGGTTGAAATAGACAAATGAGGACATGAGAGGCATTAAAATGTTGTGGTTAGGACTGTGAATTCTGGATTCCAATCCCAGTGAGCAAGTTACTTAACCTCTCTCTGCGTCACTTTTCCTCATCTGTAAAATGTGATATAATCCTAGTACCCAGTTCATACCCTTGTGAGGATTCCATGAGCACTGAGAACACTGCCTGGCTCACGGTGAGCACTCTGTAAGAATTGGCTATTTATGATTATTACAGTTATTAGTATCATTTGTACCAGACCATCTAGACATACATATAACACAAATCATGCCCAATGAAGCATGTTTGAAAGGTGCAGAGATGTTTTGCCCACAGAAGAGTCCCCTCAGGGGGAGTTTGAGACCTGTCTTCCTTTTATTAAAAAGCTATCAAGCACAAGAAGGTTTTTGATTCATTGTGTTAGGTCCTCAGGGATAAATCAGCCTCAATGGATCAAAGCAGCAGGGGATTTGTTTTGGCTCAATTTTAAGAAAAAAAAAAAAAAAAGGAAACTGGCTGAGCTGCTTAGAGATGAAACAGGATGCTCCTAAAGGGAGGGAGTTTCTGGTCCCAGGGGAGTTCAAGCAGCACTTGGACACAACTTTGGCACAAATGGCCCCTAAAAACATTGACTGAGTGATGGAAACAGCCAACCTTCATGAACCCACCCCCCCCCAAGACAGAAGTCCGTGATGATAGGCAAATAATGTAGCCATGTCAACAGACGCTCCATAAATATCATAGCTTTACTACTGCTGTGGACACTGAAAAAAATGCCATCAGACTTGGTCCCCATTTTCCACTGGGCCAGAACTTACGGCCTTGTGTTTTGCTCATACCATCCACCCCACCCCTTACACTCAGAGCTGGCTCAGGAGCTTGCTTACCTCTCAGTCTGAGATGATCTTTCAAGAAAACAGCAAGAAACACTATTCATTTGAGATGAGAACCTGGCCTTTGGTGCACTGTTCCATTTTAATTCATGGCTTATTGGCAATCACTCATCTCCTGCTGGAAATTAATTAAGGCTTGTGTTCAGCAGGAGCTTGTATTTGCTTTGAATCCTAGACCCTACTGTCGAAACTTTGAAATGACAAAAACATGTCTCCAATTTGGGGCTCGATGAGGCACATTTGAAGAGCCCCCTGTCGTTCTCAGCTATTCTGTTCTGAACAATGTGCTATAAATGTTCTCGGCAACAATGCACAGGGTGGATTTCAGCCACCTGGAAGTTCCTGCTGATTTTGCCAGGAAAAAAAAAAAAATCTACCTAGGACTGGACGACATAAAAGGCCAATGTGAAGGAAAAAAATTAGTATTTTCACTGGAGATTTAAAAATTACCCTCTTCATATTGTACTTCTCTGGTCCTTTTATAAAAGAAGCAGTGCACCATGTACAAGAAGGATAGTAAAAAGTTAATGATTTATCATCCACGAATTTCTCTTGTTTCTCTCCCAACCTCTTTTTAAAATCTTTATCTGCCTTTGTGGCATTCTTCTAGCTTCCATCTGCTCAGGAGGGAAAGTACAGGTCTTTCGTTAGTGTCGAGAACTAGCAGCTCCCCTTGCCGTAAAGGCAAAAGGGGCCCAGAGACAAAACAACTGAAGAGATAAAATCATGACCTTGACTCCGAAACCCCAGATCTATATAAAGAGTAATGTGACAAAGAGGGAACAGGACACCTTTCAGCCTAGAATGCTCTTCTTATGTTTTCAGGAGCTGTGTATGGGAACAGACTTTCTATTTCAGGGATGCACACAGGATATTAAGATGGAGTCAATCCTGTCTTTCCAAGAAAAGGCTATTCCTCACCTCTACTTCTTCTCCTAGTAGAGACCACCAACCCTCTCCAAGGGCACCAAGCTCTGGCATAGATTCCCTACCTCACAACATAGCAGTGTGACCAACATGATTTTTTTAGAATTCTATTTGCCTGTTTACGTGACTGTCTTCCACCATCTGCAAGTCACCATGCCAATGTCCAGATGCTATATTAATGACACAATAGTATATTTAGTAAATGAAACTGTTCTTCAGGGGAAAAAAAATAATACCTCAGTTAATTTAATTGACAAGACAGAAACAATTGGTCTTCTGACACAGTGTGTATATGGATAAAGAGACATGTTAAAAAATAGATTTAAAAAGTTACAAGTGGAAAGCAGCATTAGAACATGCACCAAGCAACTTCTATCAGCAGCAGTGATTAGAATGCTCTTTAAACAAAGGGAGAGAAAAGCTAGGTAGTTGCACTGGGAACATACAATTGGAAAATGCAATGCATTGCTATTAAATTTCTAATTGAAAGCCAAAGTTTTAAATACCTAAAGCACAACACTGGCTCCTGACATTAGTTAAAATACAATTAAAAGGTTAATTCTGACCCAATTGAGTCTATTTAAACAATTGTACTCATAGCTAATTTAAAGTGGCCACATATCTGAGTCATATTATCAAGTTGCCAGGGTCTTGAATAACTGTCACAACATTCGCAGATGCTATCATGAAAGAGTAGCTCCCCAAATTAAAGAATTGGCAGGGGTTCCCCGGAAAGAAACTAGTTTAAGAGCCTACATTCCTTTCCTGACAAAGTTACCAATTGTTCATTGAACATCTACACTAGCTAAAGCACAGGACAGGTAAAAGATAGCAGAGAATACAAAGAGAGTCTAACTCTGGTATTAGCAGCAACTGCACAAGAAAAAAGAAGAAAAATCCACAGAGAATGAAAACACATCTGAAAACACTAGGCGCTTACATGCACTGAGTTCTTATTGGGTCCTAGGCACTGTTCAAGGTACATCACACTCCACTGACACTTCTCATCTTCCCAACACGCTTAGTAGGTAGTTGCTAATATTAACTCCATTTTATGTATGTGACAGTTGGGGCAAAAGGGTTATAAGTGATTTAGCCAAGATCATAGAGCCAGCCAATGGTGGCGCCAGGATTTGGATCTAGGTAATCTGATGACAATGCCACAGTCTTGACCTCCAAATTCCAACTTCTGGAGACGACATTAATACTGCTAACGTTCTGGAGTAGTGCCATGCAATCTCAAAGCACATCTCCAATTATACCCTTAGAATAAATCACTCAAAACAAATGTACTGGGTCAAAGGTATGCCCATTTTAAATTTCGATCATACCTGGTACCTAGACTTTGAGTAGACTCAACTGGCAGGGAAGGTACAGGAGGGTATTCCAGATGGCGGAAACAGCATGAGCAGCAGGATGGATGGGCATCATGATCCAGCAGCAGCAGGAGCTCCATTTGTCTGGTGTGTGGAGAACAGGAAGGAATGCATAACGGCAGGTCTGGGTAGAGCAGTGGATGGTTCTTACCATCATTCTGAATGCTTTTATTTTTCTCAAAGGATTTATATTCCCCTTGAATCCATGCAATTGTACCCAATCTTATTGATAAAGCTTGCATTTGTTATTTGATAGAAAGAAAAAAAGTAGCATGGATCTTCAGTGCTTCCTATTCTTAATGAATTATCCTGAAACTTTTTTACAATAGAGAGCAAATGATTTCACTATTAAATTGTGAGTTACCAAACAAAACTCTTTGAAAGGGGCCTACTTTCTTTGAACTGCAGGAAAGCTTTACTAACAATAATGCTGCCCTTTGAATGGAAGATGATACCATTGAACATGCCATTAGTGGGATAGACATTGCCTTAGGTTACATTCTTTGAAGGAGAGTTGAATTTCCAGGAAGCCATTAGGGTTTCTCCCACTCCTTTGACTGGTCCCTATGATTCCAGACAGGAATCTAACAAGCAGAAACAGGCAAGGAAGCCTCTTCTGAATATAGTGTTATGGCACTGACTCCTGCCCCAAACTCTGATCCAGGGAGAGAAGTACATCACGGTCACGGTATCAGGAACTGGGACATCTCTCAAAAGGCTCAGGTGGGGGGTGGGAGGGATGGGTGGCTGGGTGATAGACACTGGGGAGGGTATGTGCTATGGTGAGCGCTGTGAATTGTGTAAGACTGCTGAATCACAGACCTGTACCTCTGAAACAAATAATACATTATATGTTAAAAAAAAAAAAAAGAAGAAGAAGATAGCAGGAGGGGAAGAATGAAGTGGGGGAAATCGGAGGGGGAGAAGAACCATGAGAGACGATGGACTCTGAAAAACAAACTGAGGGTTCTAGAGGGGAGGGGGGTGGGGGGATGGGTTAGCCTGGTGATGGGTATTGAGGAGGGCACGTTCTGCATGGAGCACTGGGTGTTATGCACAAACAATGAATCATGGAACACTACGTCAAAAACTAATGATGTAATGTATGGGGATTAACATAACATAATAAATAAATAAATAAATAAATAAATAAATAAATAAATAAATTTTTTTTAAAAAGGCTCAGGAGATCAGGGGCCTTGTGGTGGATGGGCTGATTCATTAATCTCAAGTCCTTATCTCTACCTGCAGATAAGCCTAGGGCAGATCTCCACTTAGGAAGCAAAGTGTAAAAACCTGTCCCTTTACCCCAAGTTCAGAAATGTGATTTACTTCAGCCAATAGGATGTTAGGAGGCATGACATGCCAGAGCACTGAGAAAACACTTGGTGTCTTCACTTATGCTCTTCTGCCTCTGCTTCCCCCATGAGAATGTTCTCCAGCTGGAGTGCTAGAGGATGAGATGTGGAGCAGACCTGAGTCTTTCCGGTCTTCCTAGCAGAAGCCATCCTGAATCAGCCAGCAGACTGATGAGCACCAGTCACGTGAGTGAGCTCCTCCAAGACCAGCAGAGTCATCAAGGTGAACTCCACCTTACCAAAGTGTGAACAACAAATGCCTACCTTTGCACTGTAGGCCCGTGATGTTTTATGGTTGTTACACAGCGTTACTGTGGAAAGAGATAACCGATGCATAAGGCGACATTAAAGCAGAGCCCTGAGGAAGAAGCATCCAACTGAAACGGGAAATCCTTGAGTCTTGGGAATAAGTTAAGGTAGAGAGAAGTGGGTGGGTTTTAGATGTATATAGGATATAAAATTGACAGGACACTGTGATAGATTAGATAGAGGGAGACAAGGATCTAAGAGGTACCCTAGGATGACCCTTAGGTGTCCAGTTTGGGCAACTAAGTAGATAGCTATGGAATTTATCAAAAAGGAAGGATGGAGGAGGGGCAGGTTTGGGGTGTATAAAAACGGAGAGTTCACTTGTAGATGAGGAATCAGGGTGTGCGGGAGACATGTAAGTGGCAATATCAAAGAGCCTCAAAATCAAAAGCAGCGCATGGAAGAAATGGTCATAGGAGTTTGGGAGTGGACAACAAGTGTATTTCCATCCATGAGATTGAATGACATGATCTTGAGCAAGAAGGTTGACTGAGAACGGGAGAGGACCTGAGCCTAAAAGTAGTGTGAGTGTGCACGTGTGTGATGTTTATCTGTACACTGAGGTACATGATAACATGTAGGTTCAATTGCGACTTCATCAGGAACAAAAACAAAACTGAAAAACACTGTTATGGGGTGGCGTGGCTCCTAAGGCTCTAACTCAGGGTAATGTCAGAATAGTCTAGAAAAGGAGACTCATCTAAGAAGAGAGTCCATCAGAAACGACAGGGAGACACTCCTGGAAGAAACAAGATCTAGAAAGCAGTAGTTGTGGGATAAAACATGGGACGAACAGCTGCTACAAGAGTCAGACTTTGCCTGAAAAGGATTTTAGGAAGTTTTACCGTCTCTCTTTTGCTACTTTTTCGGTAAAAAAATAAATGAATAACTATAGTCCCTCTCTCTCTCTTTCTCTCTAATTTAATGAAATATGTTTATAGTTAGAGTGGTACTTTAGATATCTTTTCTATTAGCATAACATATGCCCCATGCATCTGCTTGGTTGTTTTGGAGACTCAACAGCATTTAAATCCCCATGTGTTACATAATACCATCAGAGTTTGGATACAAGAAATGCTGAATAAAGAGTGAAATTAAAGAATAGATAGTTTTTACACGCAATGATTTATCTTTCTGAGCAATCAATAAATAACACATGCAAACAAAACACAAAGCAAAATAAGACTCCAATATTCAAATGAATAAAGAATCAGCATTTTACATGGGCTCATTTCATGGTAAGGCCAAAAAAAAGTCCAGATCACACACTTCTAAACAGAACTTCTTTGTTCAGTCAATAAACAAAGCCTTTTTCGGTACATTTATTCTAAAGTATATCAGTTGAAAAATAAATATTAGAAATAGAGCCAAGGTAATAGTTCTTAAAATAATGAGTGGTTTGAGAAACAGGAATACAAAATGTATTGGATTTTTTTCCTCCGCACCTGTGGGTTGCAAGGGTTCTTTTTTTTTCTTTTTTTAAGATTTTATTTATTTATTTGATAGAGAGAGATACAGCGAGAAAGGGAACACAAGCAGGGGGAGTGGGAGAGGGAGAAGCAGGCTTCCCGCAGAGCAGGGAGCCTGATGTGGGACTCGATCCCAGGACCCTGGGATCATGACCTGAGCCGAAGGCAGACGCTTAACGACTGAGCCACCCAGGCACCCCGGGTTGCAAGGGTTCTTGAAATGAGAATGTAAACTCTAGCAGTGACTCTCCTAGGGTTTGAGCTTTATAACTTGATTCCAATTCTTACTTCATCTTATTAGAAAGAACAGGCATTTGGTGGTGCTGTGATTCAAAAACGGCAAGAGAAGAGCAGCTCTTGGTAACAAAACCGAAGAGAGATCTCCTAAGCCAGTAAGACAGCAAATGAACATGGAGGCTTAGGATTGAAGGTGACCCCTCGGGGGCGCTGCTCAGGATGCCCTGAAATTAATAGCTCTTGACCAACCAGACTGCCACGAACGTTCCTGAAACATGTCTTGCTTTTACTTCTAACAGCAGTGTCTATACCTCACCTTTTAAAAACCTTCACGATGGTTGTGCACTCATGATAGGAACGTCCTCAGGATCCCAAGAAAGTTTTCTTTTGCCAATCAGCAGCATCCACTCTCAACCGTCCCTCAATGGCTCTAATTATTATTACTTGGCATTAAATTGCCCTTCCCCATTTTCTCCCATTCCCCTTTGGAATTTTTATCAATAAACAATTAAAGAGAACATGTTATTTCGTGGCTTTTTCCTCTACTACTTTGAACATTATTACCCACTAATATGACTAATCACCTTTTCTGAGGTTAAATTTATCTTTCTTGCAGAAAAAGGAAAAGGCTAATAGTTTTCAATATAGGAAAAAAAAAACAGGGCCATCTAATTCTTGATTTTATATATACATATATATACATATATAATATGCATTTACATATATACATAAGAAATATATATTTAAACTCACTGTTACCCACATCCTTTCAAAACAAGGGGAAAATGATACACTAATATAGCACAAGCTGTCTCTGGGTAGAAATTATTTTATATCAAAAAATAAACTTTGAAAATCTCACTTTCCATATAAATGGCTACTCAAACTTGTGGTTGCTTCATCATATATAAATAAGGTCTGGATGAAGCTACAGCAAGTGCAAAGCAATTGTGCACCTTTATAACATTCCTCTGTCCCTGCCCTACACTTTATGAAGATTCCCCAATTACTCCAGAGTTCTTCTACCTGTTTCATGATTTGCTGGTGAGAGAACAGGATCAATAAAGGTTGGGTAGGCCTTGGCTGACTTGACAGAACACCCAGAGGAAGAAACACAAAACAAGGAGACATAATTCAAAAGAAAATGACTATGCACATGGTCCCTCCCTTTCTTTGCTTGTTTTCCTCAAATCATCTTTCCTTATAGCCTCCAGACAATCGTTTACAACTACAAAGTTCATGGGAAGGGACTGAAAGGAGGTTTTCTAGGCCAATAACCTTGTGTGATTACCTCAGCTGGACAAGATGAAGAGAGCTCCCAGTTCTTGGTGAGCATGTACCTGTTCTACTTCTCCACCATCATGATTATATGAAGGTTTAAGAGGGCAGGACACAATAAGGAAATGAGGACAATGATAATCCATATGTTTCCCTAAACAACACTGATGGGCTATGGGAAATGACTCCAGATAATTTTGCAGGATAGATAGATACGCTCTAAACACATGCACACACATGCACACACACATCATTGAAGATACAACATTGCACTAAATAAGCATGTAAGTTGCTCGTATCAAGCTACAGCAGGGCTCAACTGATGTAATTAAATTAACATATTCAGTGGCTAGTTACTGACAGAATACCACATATTTGGTTTTTAAATGCAGTATTGTTCTGACAGCTGGTCTTCACATGAAAATAATCACGGTAACTATCTTAGCATATATTTCAATTCCCCGTATTATTGGGTTGAGGCAAATTCACTCAGTAAACTTAATCAAAATCAGTTCATTAAACTTTCTCCGATTAAGGAAAAAAAAAAAAGTAAAGTGTATTCATTGTCTTATTAGGTTGAATGTATTAAGCCAAACACAAAAAGACATTTCTTCTGGTTTTGTGTGAATGTGTGTAAACTCTAATCCTCAGAATATTTAACCTAAAAGCCTATATAGAAAAAAACAATTGAGGATTTTATGTATATCCTGACTAATGGCCAAATGATAGCTAATGTCTTCACATCAAAACATAATTGAAAATGATCAGTGAATTTGAAAATAATCAGTAAATTTTTTGGTTACAGATCAATCCAGAAGATAGATTTTTTTCTTTCTTTCTTTCTTTCTTTCTTTCTTTCATTCATTCTTTTTGGTAAGCCAAGATAGATTTGATTTATAATATATCCTAGGAATTTTTTTTTTTAAGGCAGGATAGAAATGTGGCTAAAATAAGGTCTTTGCCCTGGAAGCTCTCATAACTATCAGAAAACATGGAGATAAACTCATACTTATAATACAATTGTAAAATACAAAAGAAAAAAGTATTGAGGCAGAGCCTTAACAAAGAAACATTTCCTTCTATCATATTTTAATATCATTTTTTACAAATATAATATACACTATATATCATACACATGTGTATATTCTAAATCATTATAATAAAAAAACACCCATTTACCTACCTCTCCAATTGAAAACATAGAAGATTACTAACACCATTGCATGACCTATATATCCCTCCCATATTACATCTTTCTAACTATATAGCTGCCAGAATAAAACACTTCCTTAAAATTCTGGGTTGATTGCAAGCCTAATAGTTTTATCAAACAGACATATATCCATAAATAACATTTTAAATTTCTTTGTTATGAGCTTTATAAAAAGTATATCATCCAGTATGCAGTCTTTTGGAGTTTTCTTTCTTCTTTCAAGCTTGTATTTCAAGCTTGTAAGATATCCAGATATTATTGCATGTAGCAGTTCATTCATTTTCATTGTAGTATAGTATTCTAGTGTAGGAATACCACAATTTATTATCCAATTGATGGTCATTTAGAATGTTCCGCCCAACTTTTTTTTTGCTGTTATGAACATGCTATTATCCATTTTCTTATAAAGTTATCTTGGGGTGCTGTACTAAACTTTGGGTGGAATATATCCCTAAAAGTGAATTTTCTGGATTGCAGGGAATGTAATGTTGATTTTCACAAAATACTATGAAATTGTTTTCAGAATGGCAGTACCAATTTAATCTTCCAACCAGGAGACAACAAGCTGTCTTCATAATGCACCTCATCCATAACACTTGATTTCATCCAACTTTTAAATGTTCATCAATCCATTGAACATAGAACATTTTTTTTAAAGATTTTATTTATTTATTCATAAAAGACAGAGAGAGAGAGAGGCAGAAGGAGAAGCAGGCTCCCCACTGAGCAGGGAGCCCAATGCGGGACTCGATCCCAGGACCCTGGGATCATGAACTGAGCCGAAGGCAGACTCTGCTCAACCATCTGAGCCACCCAGGTGTCCTTGAACATAGAACATTTCACTGTGATACTAATTTGCATTTCCCTGATTAATGATGTGTATATCAATCGGGCCAGGAATAAAGGGTGGGTGAAAAACAGTATGTTGTTGTGGGGGCAGGAAGGCAAATGTCACCTTTGGCAAACTGGGATCACTTTTCATTGCCTTGCACTGTGATAGGCTCATAAAGAAAATTTTTTCTAAATATATGATTTAGGTCATCCTCTAAGGAAGCTTGCAATTTCATGAGGAAAATGACTTTTTGCATGAAAAAAGTTTGGAATGAAAGACATTCTTATTGTCTCAGGCACACAGTGGGTGCTCTCTAAATTTTTTCTAGAATGAAAATTGCACAACATATCCTAAGATAAGCAATTCAAATAGGATATCCTCTAGCTGTCTCATGCCCTAAAATAGAAATAATTTTTTCTACCCCAAACCTATCCTCTCTCTAGCCTTCTCTGCAGTGGCATCTGTGCCCACCCACACTCTTAGAATGGAAAACTAAGTCATCCTTGACTCTGCCTTCATTCATGAACAACAGCTTCCCGTCAGCTTTGCCTACTGAATGTTTCTACAGCTCAGTAATTCTCAAAATGTGTTCCACAGATCACTGGGTTTCTCTAAGACCCTTTCAGACCCTGTCTGGGGTTATGCCTCTTTTCACTATGTTGACATTTGCACTTTGTACAAAAGTAATGGCAGATAAAACTGCTGGTAGCTTCACATGAATCAAGACAACGGCCCCAGAGTTCTAGTGTTCCAGAAGTCAGTCGTTGGATTTTTCATTCCCACACACTGACTGTTAGAAAAAATACACTTAAGAATGTTCTTCTTGAAGCTGTAAAAATTATCAATTTTATTAAATCTTAACTCTTTTTTGAAGATTTTATTTATTTATTTGAGAGAGAGAGCACAGAGGAAGAGGGAGAAGCAGACTCCCCGCAGAGCAGGGGGCCCAACGTGGGGCTCGATCCCGGGACCTGAGCCGAGGGCAGATGCTTAACTAACTGACTGAGCTGTCCAGGCGCCCCTTAAATCTTAACTCTTAAGAGCATGCTTTTTAATATTCTATATAGCAAAATAGAAAGCAGGCAGAAATATTACTTGTGCAGTATACTGAAGCACTTATTGGATTGTCTGAGTTTTGAACTAAAGGAGTCATTCTTCCCATGTAACATGATTTTTACTTAAAAGAATGAGTGACAGGCAAACTAGGGTTATTCAGAGTTGGGTACACAGCAGATATTTTCTTCAAAATGAATGAAATGAGTCTGTCACTTCAAAATAAATAACTGACAGTATTTGTTGCCAATGATAAAATTCAAGCCTCCATGGTAAAATTCAAATTTTTGAAAACCTGTATCCACGACCACGAGCTTGACAGCTTGTCAATACTTACAGACGTTTCTGATAAGCGGTAACATAAATGAATGTGACCACATATGAAATCAGTTCGTGCTAAGACCAAATAATATGTCTTTGAAACTACAGTATCAAGGAAAGATGACACTTTAATGTGAAAAATTCCTCCTTACTGTGGCTATTGAGTCCATCCCCTACTAAGTCCGTTCACCCATTTCACCATCAAATATTGAGCATCTACTCTGTACTGGGTTCTGGGATAGAGTAGTGATAACAACTAGACAAAAATCCCAGACACCGTCTGAGAAGTTCTGCATATACTAACTTAATGCCCATAACAAAGTTATGAGAATATTCATAATCTCATTTTACAGTTGAGAAAATTGAGTCATAGGGAGGTTGAGTGACTTGATTAAACCACAAACTCATAAGTAATGGAAACAAGCACTTTTTAAGTCCATTCATCATAGTAGTATTATGCATCCTAGCAATATGATACAGTTGAATGTCATCAAATATGCTTTAAATTACCCCCTAACTCTATAACAATAACATCATCTGACACTCAGAGCATCCTAACTAAGTGCCTGGTACCCTTTAAAGAACTGTGTGGGAAGTAATCCTCATACTAATCTTATAAAGCAAGTACAGATTGTGTGCCCCTTCTACAGATGAGGAAACTGTAGGTCCACATATTTTAGATAATTTATCAGTGTTAAATATCTAAGAAGAGGATGGGAGTCAGACTCAGGCCTCCTGCTCCTTGAGACCCTTTTCTTAACTTATTAGTCTCTACTTCTTCACAAAGCACAACTGTGCTTGAGTTCTTATTCTCAAAGGTAACAAATAAACCAATTACCAGGTATTAAGATTTTAGAAGCTTGATGTGAAATAGAAAGAAATCAACCTTACAGGCAATTGAAACTTTTTTGGTTCGTTCATCTGATCCTCATTTATCCCTAGGGATTTGAGGGCTATCTTAAAAATTGCTGATTAGAAAGCCCAAACATCTGTCTAGACTATCTCTCTGTTCCTTTCTTCAGTCGATTTCTGTTGTTCTAGAACTTCAGCATCTTTAGAATTACCACAGAGGATTGTACACAGGAAAATCACATCACAGTGTGGAAATCTGGAGGTGTCTGAAAGCATTTTCAGGGCTAACTTTGGCTCTGTGGCATTTTTTTTCCTTTAGGTACTGACTGTACAGCCTATTCTTTAATATCACAAAACCAGGGTAACATTTTTCTTATAAGAATCCAGAGAGACCACAGACAAACCCTCTAATACGTACTGAAAAACATTCCTAAAGCCATCTGGAGTGGGAGCAGGGAAAAGCAGGAGGATTCATCTAGGAGTCAAAATTAGTTAACATATACATTCCATCAATCTTAATGCCATTTTCATGAGCATACCATCAGGACACTCTAGGTGCTTTGATTTTCACATCTCTACAATGGGGATAAAAACAGCACCTACCTTGCGGCCAACTGACAAAGACTAAATAAGCTTAATTCGGCAAGGGCTTAGGATATTGTCCAGCATATGGTGAACACTACGCTTCTGTTAATTAAAATAAAACGGAAATGTGTCATTGAGTTACATCACGAAGCACACAGAGATAGATGTACATCTCCAAATACCAAAGAGTAAATCAGAGATGGGTTTTGGTAGGTTCTCCTGGTCTGTAGTGTCTATAAAGTCCCATTATTCCTAAGGAATCAGTTGAGGACAGGTGGTTCCTGGGCTGGGCTTCTATGAGTAGCTTCACAGTGGAGAAGAGAACCAGAGGGGAAAGCTTTTCTTGAACCTGGAGCCTGGTGTCAGTGACCACACTGCTTTTGTTCTGTTTTCCTTCCCACGGGCAAGAAGAAGATACACAGGTGGGCAAACAGCAGCAGGGCTGGGAAGGTGGCAAGACAACCTGTGTGGTGCCAGTCAGAAGGTCTAGATAATGACGCCACAGACAGCACGCCCTGGGAAGGAGCCGGATTTATTTCTCTTGGGCCTGGAATGCACTTTGCTATTTCTCCTTCGCCTCTGACAGTGCGAAACATAAATGTTGCATTTTCAAGATTAATTTTTAAACCCATTAAGAATGACACAGAAGCTTCTATTCAATTTTCAGTTTGGCTGAGCATTTTTTTCTCCTTCCAAAAAAAAAAAAAAATGGTTACTGAGGGTCCACTCAAAGCCAAGTCACCATCATGATGGGCACTCTGAAAAAATTGATGAACAATTTTTTTGCTTCTCCCTCTGCCTATTTCTCTCTCTACCTGTCACTTTCCCTGCTTGTGCTCTCTATCTGACAAATAAATAAATAAAATCTTTAAAAATAAATAAATAAAGTGTAAGATGGATAACTGCCTTAGTTAAATGTCTCCAAGTCAAGGGGGCATATGTTTTCCAGATGATGGGTTCCATGTAAGGTCAGGGGCAAGAGGCTGTGAACTGGTTGGCGGCGGGGGGGGGCGGGGGGTGGGGAGTCGCTGGTACGAAAAAGAAGATCAAAGCAACACAATTTATAGACGGATATTGTATTAGATGCTGTAGGGTCCCTGCCACATCCCCTTGGCATTGACTATCCCCATGTAGGCACAGCCCTACAGCTACAAGTGCAAAAGTACTTCTTTTTCTTTGATCAAGCTCTGGCTTGATTTCTCTGGCTGCCGTTGCCAGCTAGGCCTATGCCCAGAAGTGCTGGGATTAATGCCCTATCCCTCAGGGAGCAGCCCTCTACTGATGACTGATGGGAGGCGTGAATAAATACCCCAGCTGACTTGTTCCTTAGTTGGAATCATTCTGAAGTGCAAGATCCACGGTGTCTCCCAGAGAACCCCAGAGGAGAGCTGTCCCTGCAGTCGCTAGCTTGATAATACACTGTATGTGTTGTGGACTCTTCATTCCCTGGCTCTCTTCCCATTCCTTATAGGGGTTTTCTGGCACCACCTTCCAGAAAGCTACTTGCACAGAAACCCTTGTCTCAGAGTCTCCTCCTGGAGGAGCTCAAATCAAGACAGGGTAATCCAGCGTGCTCTGTTGAGTTTTAGAGTCAATTTTCCTCCTTTATGTCTGGACCTCAACAGCAAAATCAATTTCTATTTACCTACCACATAAAAGGCAAGTCTCAATTTTTTCATAAGCTGTTATACAGCTGCCTTCTGACAGCTTTTAAGAAGCCTAGTGCACCATTTTAGGGTACACAGGAAAAATTAATTGGACCCAAGGAAGCCAAGAAATCAATTAGAGTGAATCAGGTTATAAATCTCCAGTTGCTTGCTGTTTTACATTACGTGTTGAAATATCACAAAAGACAAATCAAATGACCTTTGAGAAATTACAACTGTTGGCATTCTCCTCTATTGGGCGCTGGCACCCACCCATTAGTTACTTCTAAGCAGTCGGGAAACAATGTTAGAACACGGCAAGGCTCATGGTTCAAAGTCCTGGGAGACTGGAAGAGAAGCTGAAGGTGGGACAGGCGTGAGTCACGTGCGCTCGGTGACTGAGTGCACTGGGCAGCATTTAGGCTTTGTTTGTCTCGAGATCAACCACAGTGACGCCTGTCTTCATTTCTTGGCCTAATCAGCCTCATTTATCACTTCACTTTCCAGCAGAGATCTTCCTTTAGAGCATTTAAGGTACCATATTTGGGAGCCTTCTGCCTGGGTTCAAAACCTAGTTCCACCTCTAACCAGCTATGACATTGAGTAAATGACTTAACCTCTCTGTGCCTCACTTTCCTCACCTGTAAAAATGGAAATACTAATAGAATCTACATCGGGGAGGGGCGCTGGGGTGGCTCACTCGGCTGAGCGTCCGACTCTTGATTTCGGCTCAGGTCATGATCTCGGGGTTTGTGAGATCAAGCCCCACATGGGGCTCTGGGCTCTGTGCATACTCTGCTTGTCCCTCTCCCTCTCCCACCCCCTTCTCGCTCTCTCCAAAATAAATAAATAAATAAATAAATAAATAAATAAATAAATAATCAATCTTAAAAAAAAGAATCTACACTGGGGAGCTGCTATGAGGATTGATGAATTACCCCTTTGTTACTCTCTGGAGCTACACTGGAGACACACAACAGCAGTACCCCCAGTGGAGCAGGGGACCAGGAAGTTGGAAAGAAATGCAATTTCTCGGGCCCTGTGCCAGACTCACTGCACCAGAGTCTGCATTTTAACAAGATCCTCGACAGATGTGTGTGCACATTAAAGCCTGAGAAGCACTGACTTAACACACGTCAAGTGCTTAGAGAAGACCTTGACAGGCTGGAAATATCCGATCAATTTTAGCTATTATTATCTCAGTTAATGAGACACTCCCCCTAGGAAAGTCTTTAGTAATCTCCAAGGATAAGGTAAGTACTTCTGTAACACTATTCTTTCATGGGACAAGCCACAGTCATACTTTTGCATTCTTTTTCATAGTTAGTTGATTCATGTTTTTGTTGTGGGTTTATTACATGGTGTCAGTGATCTGATGTCCCAGAAGCATGTGCTTGAGGGAAAGGTAGATAAGCATGTGACTTATTCACACAGCGTTCAAAGGAGAATCAGATGGTGGAGAGGTGGAAACCACATGGGATAGGGAAGAGAAAGAAGACCAGCAAGTTATGATCTCAGGCAAAGCCCTGGTCTCAGCCTGATCCTGTAGGGAACTCCATAGCTTAAAAGATGTCAGTGTCTCCAGCCTTGAGGCAAAGGACCTGAACATTCATTATCACGCCCCAGTCACTCACTGGCTAAAGACTTCCCCATGAGGAAATTCCCAGGCATTCCAGGCACCTTGGAAGGGTAGCCTAAGGATGGTCCTCTGAAGAGAGGAGCAGAGATTAGGACTGAAGCTTGCAAAGCTGGGGGTTGGGAACCCAGGACCAAGAAGCAGGGATCTAAGGCCATCTGGGTGAGTCACTGAAAGTGTCCACTACATTGGGCACCACACAGATAGTCCCAGATGGGCCTCTGCCATCCTACCTCACCGCACTGCCCCTCACTCACTCATGCATTCAACAAATTATGTTCTGAGTACCTCCTATGTGCCAGGCACTGTTGGTGATACAGTATTGATAGGGCTTATGAAACCCAGTGGAGAAGAAACTGATAATAAGCAGTAAACACATCAATATATCAGAGACTTCCAGCTAGTGATAAGCGCTATGATTATATAAAACGGACTACTTGAAAGAATGACTGCAGAGGGCAGGGACAGGAAGGTCAGGTTGGTAACTGGAGTTGACGCTTCAGTGCCCCAGGCAGGTCCCCTGCACTGGGCAGGGGCCCCCATTCCACAGATGCCACAGGTGCTACCTAACAGCTCCCATCTGTGATCTCAGGAGAACTGCCCTTGGCCGAGGAGTACCACTTGGGCTGGAGGGGGCTGGAAGGTGATGCACCCACCCCTGGGTTGGGGAAGGTGCTGGTGGCCAATGACCCTCTGCATTGCAACTCATACTCCAGAACTTCCTATGGGACCAGGCTAAAGCCAGATCTCTCCTGCTCCACCTTTACTCACCTTCTATCCCTCCCCTATTCTCATTTCCTCACTCTTTCTCCTGAGAGCATTCCCTCCATGAATCACTTACCTGAGAACCCCTATCTCTGGCTCTGCTTCTAGAGAATCTGACATAAGACAGTAAATTTTCTCTCCTGAATTTTCTTTCCCTGCCAGCATCCCAGGGCCAGAGTTCTAGCTATCTAAATGGGCAGCCACTTGCCATTTTCTTGTATGTAGCCTCTGGGCTCTCCAGGTAAGGAAGCAGGGTAGCAAAAGACCGCTTTCCCATTTATGTTGGCCTCCTGATGGGAATACAAGAGTGGAGAAGAACAGACCTGAAACACAGATGTCAAGATCTGCTGAAAGTTCCCTATGTACTGGTGGGAAGGCTCTTTTGTTGTCTAGCTGGCACTAGCCTGAATCATGGAGAGACACATGGTTGACAGTTACATCTTGAATAAAGAAGTCTTCTAGTTATTGTGCACTTAATGAGCTGCAACCAACCATGAGCATCAAAATAGCCAAATCCACCACAAACCTTCTTCCTTTTCTCAATGAAAGCATCTAAGATCTTTCTTAACGGTGACATAAGTAGAAGCTACCTAAACCCTTACTGCTTAAGCTTCACTGGTTATAAATAGGTTTTTAACTGCCCACTGGTTTCTGGGGCAGTAATGAAGCAAAGATCATTGTCACATGTAAATGCCATAAATTTCTTGAGCAATTACTAGTCTGTGTAGGTGACATCGAGGTGACGAACAAGCCAGGAGGGTCCATGCTGATTCTTTGTACATCCATCAGGAGGATGCTATGATTCTGTTGGCTTAATTATTACACCTTGTAGAGATGAATGCAAGGAACATGCTTGCCTTGTCAGCAGCCTCCCAGGAGACTGGTACTGAGTAATTGCTTTCCATCCCTGTAGGAATCATCGACATGGAACCACAGGCACCATCTGGCTCTCCGTCCCTCCCCCTCATGCCCAGCAAGCCTCCTAGGGACACAATGAAGTGTTTGGGGTTGCAGTTCTCATCAATACGCTGATGACATCTTGTCTCCTTCTTTATTCTAATCACAAACTCTATATTTTTAAACATTCCTGACACTTGAAAAACTGTGCTAAATACATATATAAAAATATATAAATTTGTATTCACATATCAAATAAGATATAAATAATATACAGCAGCAATTATGAAGAATTGTACAAACATATGTATACATAAATGGAAATAAATATTACATATGTAAAAATATAATATTGAAGTGTGATCTTTTGGGGTATAGGGTAAAGAAATTCATACATGAACATGTAAGAAATATTTAATAAGCAGCACTGTAAAAATTGGCTGGTGATTTCTGAAGAAAGTATATTCATTTGAGTCTCACCTATCAAAAAATCAAACTAAATTCTTGGATTGAAAAAAGTAAATACTAAAATAAGAGATAAAAAGTATGGGTCTGAGCATCTGTAAGCTTTATGGATGACTTGAATGAATTTTTCTTTGTACATAAAACAAATGGAAGAAATATAGAAAACCTTACTGGTAATTTCAACAGCACAAGATTTTTCAACTTCTTCAGACCAAAACCATCATACATAGTTAAAAAGAAAACAGAAAACTAGGAAACTATTTTATTACATATACAATAGACAAAAGGATAATGGCCTAATTATAGAGAGACCCTGTCTTTAATATTAAGAGCTCTGAGAAATGAATCTCTGGAATTTCATTAAAAGAAATCTTTTAGAAATAATCAAGAGCTCTAACATATAATAGGCATTCAATAACTATTTGTTAAATAATTAGCAATTAATTAATAATTGACAAAGGGGGAAATGGATAAAGAACACACACATACAATTCACCCAGAAGGAAATGTATAGAATTCATACATGGGAAGCTGTGAATGATGGTCCCCACTCTCTAGCTCCTGGGAGTATTGGCTGCTAACAGCTCATAGTTGTCCCTTCTAAATATTGTCTTCCTCCAAATGGGAGTCACCTCACCTGGGAACCTACAAGTCTCACCTGGGGCCAACCTCAGCAAATCACTGACTCTCATGAGTGGGAGGGAGCCAGACAACAAGAGGAAGTAGAAAAATAATGTATGATACTTCCATGGGCTGGGACGATATCATTAAAATAATTTTTTGCCAGAACATCAAATAATATGAAAATTGTATTACTACGGGGATTACGAAAGTATCTATAGTCTAAGTTAATGGTATTAATATAAACTTGGCACTTACACATAAGATGGCAGCCTGAAAAAAACCTATCTTACCATTTAGCGCTATGCCTCTCAGATCCATTCTGAAATGGCCGATGGACTACAAAATAGACTACAAGTACAGGGTATACTACATCAGCCTGGACACAACACCAGCAATATTCAATATCGCACTTCTGCTACATATAAGTGGGAAGGGATACACTAAGGGCTATCTTTCATGCCTCTATCTTGAGAAATAAACACAACATGATTGGAAGCAATCCTTCCAGAATCCTGGGAACCCTGCCTCCCCCAGCTGGTGTGTATAGGTGAGCAGGCCATGGGAGTAGCATGCCCCAGTGGAGAGTCTTATGAAGAGGCTATTCAAGCAAACTTTAGATCATCTTTCTGACCTGGAGTGTATTTTGATGATGTAGCAAGTAGAAGAAGGTCCTACGTGCTCACACTATGTACTTGGTAAGGAGGATAGGCTAACAAGAAAGTTAAATACAGAAAGCCACCATGCCCTTCAAGCAGCTAGGTCACTGAACTCGCAATATAAATATATTAATACAACATCCAGGGAAGGATTTCTAAAACAAACAAACAAACAAACAAAATTTTTAAATATAGACATACAAAAAGATCCAACCATCATTATTTCATGCTCATGGGCAATGGTCAGGTCTACATCAGAGATGATTCTTTATTCAAGAATGAATAAATATTAAAATGAATAAGAAATTTTAAAAGCTTGAGCCCCAGAGATATAAAAAAAGACAAAAAAACAAACAAGGAGAAGGAGCATACATTTGGGGAAATATTTACTAGAGCAAAACAAGTGAAGCATCTGCCTTATAGGATTAATAAAATTCCTGGAAATAAGAACTATATAAACAATGAGAAGATAAGGCCAGAGAATGAGAAAAAACAGGAGCTAAGACATAGGCAGAAACAAAACAAGAGTTGGATAGGCTAGAAATACAATGTCCAGAAAGAAAAATACCATAGCAAAATTAAAATCTTTGTTAGAAATAGGACACATAATTGTCAGAGCAGAAAAATCGAACCACTGGCGCAGGAGCAAGCCTTTCAAACTCCCAGAATGGGGAGGAAAAAAGAGATAAAGACAATGGGAAAGAAGATAATACCTATAAAAGCAAAGGTAAACCCAAATGGTGATACTCCAAAGAATGAGGCCAGATAGACCCAAGAAAAATAAGAATTAAGAACAGAAAGGAAGGGAATTTTTCCAAATCTAACTCCTGAAATTCCAGGAGAAATTTATGAAATATTATTAATGTCTGCACATGTTATAATGAGCTGATTTCTTTTTATTTTTTAGTATTTCAGGAAAAAAATCCTTAAAGCTTTTGGAAAGATAGAACAAAAACAGCAACAATATCTTACAAAGAAATAAAAATCAGGATACCCTCACCTCCCTATCACATACCAGAAGGTGACAGGAAGGGTCTAGAGAGTTGTGAAGGAAAGCAGCTGTAATGAAGGATTCTATACAATCACCCAAGTACTTGGGTAAAGGCAATAGAAAGATATTTTGATATGCTTGAGCATCTCAAACATAACGTGTATGCAATCTTTCTCAAAAGTTATCATTAAAGTTTCTAATCTAGTCAACAAAGATACAAATCAAAATAAAGTTTCAGAATGGGGGAGTCCTGATTAAAGAAGAAAAAAATAGCAGTAAGTATTAAGTACAGTAAAATGTGGGAATAAGTCTTAACTGTTTACTTCTTGACTTCCTCATTAAATGAACATTTAGTGATCACTGACTAAATATAAATAAAATCTTTGTAGTAATTATGGTAACAGAACAAATTTTCAAGAACACAAATACTTATTGAAAGAGAAGAGTAACTCCAAACTGGGAAAATATTTAAGCATATTTGAAGAAATATAAATTATAATATCTGTAAATAAACTATTATATCTATATCATACAAAAAGCTTTCACAAATTAGCAAGTAGAAAAAGAGAAAAAGATCACTTAGAGGAAATTAAACTAAATGCCCAAATTATCAATAAAAATTATTTAAGTTTTCAGTGTTGTTCACTATCAAAGAAGTTGAAATTAAAACAATAATAAAAGACCACTTGTTAACTCTGAAATCTTAAAAAGTCTACTATTTAGTAGTAGGAAAAATTTGGTGCAGTAAGTATTCTTCGACTTAACTGCAGGAGTATAATTTTGTATCACCTTTCTAAAATTATTAATAACCTTAAAATATTCATTGTATCTCTAAGTTAAGGATCTTAGCCACAAAAAAATATATTTATAAATACTGGTGTCTTTAGAAAAAATTTAAATATTCAAAAGTATGAATTTAGTTAATTACATTATGATATGTACATAGTATGTAATACTATTCAGCCATTAAAATAATGTTTTGAAGGTTGTTAAATGTTGGGGGAAATATTCAGGGTACGTTATAACAGTAAACAAAACCAGCATATTTTAACATATAGCATAATTCTGTTTTACAGTATCAAATGCATTAAAGTAATGGAAGGAAATATGCCAAAATTCAAAAATAAGATTATCTTTAAGTGTTGAGTTTATGGATGATACTTGTTTTCTTCCTTATATTTTTATGTATTGTGGCTACGACTGCCAACTATTCCCCAATATTCAATCTTCTTTTCTTCCTATACTAATAGAACCACTAATTTGACCTGAGCACATGACTATATGAAATCAAGGCTAAATTATCCAGTTTCCCTTGTGTGACTGAGCACAGAATAATGGAATTTACATGGAAGTGAAGTAGAAGACTTCTGGGAACGTCCAGAATACTCTTTTCTCTTTTCTACTTCTTGCTGCAAGGCTGGAGTTGAAGCAGCCTCTCAGACCATGAAGTGCAAGCAATATTTGAGGATGGCAGCATGGTAACATGGAAAGAGTCCAGGTCCTGGACACCATGCCACACCAAATCAGTTCCTGACTACTTATTGCACAGTAAGTAATGTGGGATAGAAATAAACTGTAATCATAAGACACTTGGATCTTTGTTACAGCAGCTAGACTCATATTCTAACATGCACACCTTCCAAAATTTCTACTTTGATCCCTTATTATTTCATGGGAGAAAATAGTATGAAAGAAAAGAGAAATGGAGGTTTAATTAAAAGCAGTTGAAAAAGAAAGAAAGAAAGAAAGCACGTAGCTGGGATAAGACCTAACTCGTGCATACACAGTCAAAAACAAAACAAAATAAAATGAACCACTAATGGGGCGCCTGGGTGGCTCAATCGTTAAATGTCTGCCTTTGGCTCAGGTCATGATCCCGGGGTCCTGGGATCAAGTCCCGCATTGGGTTCCCTGCTCTGCAGGAAGCCTGCTTCTCCTTCTCCCACTCCCCCTGCTTGTGTTCCTTCTCTGGCTGTGTCCCTCTCTGTCTCTGTCAAATAAATAAATAAAAATCTTAAAAAAAAAAAAAAGAACCACTAATGAACCCTTGTGATTGATTATTTTCCCTTATTTTGCTGTTTTTTAAAACAAGTGGATTTAAGGCAATGAAATCTATAAAATCCTGCCTCTAATTGCTGCTGTCATTTTTCTCCCCCCGCTGGAAATCACACAAAATGAAAATTATTTTATTATTTACCAGAAATCTTAAAACAGCTTCTTTCTGAAGATCTAGAGGAAGAGAGAATGTTGATTATATCTCTTCATTGCTTTCCAGTGCAAATTCAAAACACCAGATGACTTAAAAGCAGAGAGCCAAAGAGCTGTCTTTCACCCAACATGGCCAGCTAACCTAACCCAGGTTTAATAGTGTGGGTATATATAACCTTGTTCCTCAATGAGGCAATAAAAGTCAAGATTGGGATCTTAAGGATAGAAAGCACAATTTATGCACTTTAGATTGTTTCTGTTTCATCTTTATACTCTTCCTCTTTTTATTAAAAATTAAAACTAGCAGGAAGTAGAATATTAATGCTTGACATACAGCTGATCTCCGTAGTGGGTATTATCTGTGCTGTCAGAGAAACTGCACTACATAGAAATAGTACATTCTAGTAGGAGATCACGTTGACCCGTAGTAGACACAAATCAATGTATATAATAGTTACAAGGTATGAAATATGAAATGATATATTGAGTTTTGAGTGTTTTAACATATATATAGTATATAATGTATATATCGTATATATATGTATATATGTATGTATATATGTATTTAACATTATATATAACATATAATGAATATATTGTATATATATGTATAGATGTATACATATATAATGTGTATATATATGTGATATATATTATATATATTTAGAAAAAAATTTTTAATGTTTTTGAAATATTCCAGGTCAGATTTCCTATGATAGTTTATCCAAAGTTTTCCTTTTAATGAAATAATAAGTAGCTGCAAAATATACTAGTTATACTAGGAAGACATAACAATAAAGTGAAAAATCAAACATTCCTAAATTTCTGGGTTCCTAGGCAGACAGCATTTAGAATAGTGCCTGTTCTTGTGGAAGGTATGCTCTATCTTCTCAAATAGAATTCTAAAGGATAAAAGAAAGGCACACTTCTAAATAGAAACACGTATTTTTTGCATGATAAGCATATCAGTTGTTATCTGTTAATTTTGAAGTAAATTAGCAAAAAAGTAAAAGGCAAAAGCTAAAACACAAGCGTACCGAAAAAAATAACACTATGAAACATCTTCATATAAACTCTACCTACACTTTTAAGAATTTTTTCAGGCCAAAGTCACAAAGTCAATTTGGAAATGAATTAAGAAGAGTTACCTTATTGAACTATCTCTGCAGATCTCTGTTCTCTGGTGTGTAAAGATTTATTGGTAAAATGGGTCTAAAAGTTTAAATAGATCTAGCGAACGAACATCTTCATCTCTATGCACCTTTAAAAATCTGTTCTTTGCTGCTGAATTATTTGCTGAGGAGAATTCAAGGTTTCTACAATAAGGTTTTGAAAAATAATCGAACAAACAGCACAGAAAAAAATTTTTTAAAAAGAATATTAGGTTCCCTTACATGACTTCTTTTTTTAATACAAATAAAAAGTCCCAGTGATTTTAAGTGAAAATGGATGCCAGGATATAAACCATGAGTGCCCCAAAACCTATCTTTTCCTAATCTGACTATGCTTGAAAGGCTGTCCCACAGATTCCCAACATCGTACTGCTTTGATAGTTAAATGCAAAGTTTCTAAAGAAATAGGCTGATATTTTTTATCGTGATTCTTATTCAATTTTCAATGCCATGTTACCCCAAAATAAGATTTCTACTCTTAGGATGGGTTATTAATTTTCTGTGCAGTCATGAAGAGAGATACCTGAACAAAATCCACAGGCCAGGGAAGAAATAGCCACCTAATGAGCCAAGGGTAACAGGTGATATTCTCACGGAGGAAGCTTAATCTTCTTGCCCACAAATGCTTCCTGAATCTCTGTGGGGAAATGGCTTTATTCAGAAATTTAATGCGTGATCCAAAGAAGGAAGTTAATTTGGCTTGCTGCGAGACTTCTCTGTGGGAAGAAATGCTATCCTGATTCAAGCCTTGGCCAAGCAGCATTCAATCTCAAAAAGGAGCAAATGAATCCATCTTCCTTCGTATTTTTCTTTTTATTTGTAATATTTAAAAGCCTGATGTTTCATGACCTAGGTTGGATTTTGGAGATAAATTAAATTTAATATTTGTATTTAAGAGATATTTGTTTTTATTTACACAAAGCAAGTCTTTACATTTTCTGGAAGGCTGTATAAATTAAATATGTAAAATCATTTTTTTTTCCAGTTATCTAATCCAGGTCATTTGATAGCTTACTAGGATAGTATTTCAAATTAAAAAAAAAAATAAATGTAATAACCTCATAGTTAAAATATTAAATTGAAATGGTATAAAGTTAAGATAATCAGGCCCACTACTTTCAGTTCTTCCACTAACATACTCATGACCTAACCACTATTAGTATTGTTTTGAACATTTTATTGTGAAACGTAACACTTAAAGAAAAATGCACTTAAAATGTATACTTAAACAGGGGCGCCTGGGTGGCTTAGTCAGTTGGGCGGTGGGCTCTTGATTTTGGCTCTGGTCAAGATGTGATCTCAGGATCATGAGATCAAGCTCTGCCTTGGGTTCTGTGCTGGGTGTGGAGCTGCTCAGGATTCTCTCCCTCTTCCCCTGCTCCTTCCCCAGCTTGGGCTCTCTCTCTATCTCCCTCTTTACCTCTCTCCTTCTCTAAAATAAATAAATAAATCTTTAAAAACCGTATACCTAAGCAAAGAATTATACAGTGAATACCTAGATAAAGAAATGGAACACTGTAAGCATCCCAGGAGACCCCTCATTTGCCCTCCTGATCTGTACCCACCCTCATCATCTGCCTTCTATGGCAATTGCTTCAGTGCTTTTCTTTTTACTTGAATCACTTTGCTCTCATCCCTACACTCTATAGTTTGGTTTCACCTATTTGGTCATTGATATATATGAATTTACATATACTTAATGGTATGCATTATTTTGTGTATAGCTTTCATCATTATATTTGACAGATTCATCATGTTGAGTGTAGCTGTAGCACGTCTTCATCACTATATGATATTCTTTTCTACTGAATAGACTATAATTTATTTTTTTTTCATTATGGAAAAACATACATAACATAAAATTTACTTTTTAACCCTTTAATGTGTACAATCCAGTGACATTAACTACATTCACAGTGTTGAAACCATCACTACTATTTACAGAAGTTTTTCATTATCCCAAACAGAAATTCTGTACTCATTAAGCAATAGCTCCCCATCCTCCCTTTGCCCCAGGCCCTGGTAACCTCTACTCTACTTTCCATGTCTACCAATTTGCCTCTTCTAGATAATTCATGTGAGCAGAATCATATAATATTTGTCCTTTGTGACTGGCTTATTTCATTTAGCATGTTTAGTATGTTTTCAAGGTTCATCCACATTGTAGCATGGATGTGCCAGCACTTTATTTATATTTAAGGTTGAATAATATTCTATTATATGGATACACCACATTTTGCTTATACATTCATCTGTGTGAACCCTTGGATTGTTTCCACCTTTTGGCTATTGTGAATAATGCTATGAACATGGGCATACAAGGACCTATTAGAGTCTCTGCTTTCAATCCTTTTGTGGGTATAGCTAGGAATGGAATTGAGGGAGGATATGATAATTTTATGTTTAACTTTTTGAGGAACTGCCACACTGTTTTCTACAGATGCTGCACCCTTTTACATTTTCACCATCAGTGCACAAATGTTCCAATTTCTCTGTATCCTTTCCTCTGCTTATTATTTTGTGTTTTATTTTTTAAATAAGAGCCATGTTTATTTGACTGTTGTTGGTGTTTGGGATGTTTCCAGCCTGGAGCTATTGCAAATAATGCTTGTACCTGTAAGAATACATTTCCATCGGGTATATACCTGGAACTGTGATTGCTCATAGGAATGTGCATGCTCAATTTTATTAGAAAATGTCAAATAGTTTTTCGAAGTGCTTACACCAATTTACACTGCACCAGCACATATCTGATTCCTGGGAACTTGCCACTGTGAAGATTTTTTATTTTGGCCATCTGGTAGGTGGAGAGTGATAGCTTCTCTTGGCTTGAATTTTCATTATTATTAATGAGGTTACACAGTTTTTCATACATTTATTGGCTATTTGATATCCTCTTATATGAACAGCTTATATCAATAATGAACAGCCCATTCAATAATCTTGTCCATTTTTTCACCAGTGCATCATCTGTCAATTTTTTACAGAGTTTTAGGAGTTACGTATATGACCTGGCAAACTCTTCAACAGTTACCTGTATTGCAAATACCTAATTTGTGGCTTATGTGCTTGCAGAGTTGTTTGTTTTGTATTTTTTTTAATGCCCATACAGGTTAATTCAAATGTTTATTTTTGGTTTGCTTCCTTTGTTCACACAAAAGATAATAAATATCATAATCATTTTTCTGCGTCTTGTTCTCTTCCCACCCAATCCCCAATTCCCAGCAATACCAGTGCCAATTTCTCCACAGCCCACAAGCATATTGCCATCCCTTTGCATTTTTACCAATCCATTAAGAGTGTTTAGCTGTAGTTTTAAATTGCAATTTTTTTTTATTATGAGTAGAAAGCTTCTGCTTCATATGTTTAAAGGCCTTTTATGTCCATGTTTCTTTTGAGTGGTATGGCTTCTTCCCTTATCAAAGGAGGTCCCAGCAACAACAGTACAGTGACATGAAACATTAATGTGCATATTAATTTCTGGGGGACCTTGGTAAAATTCAAATTCTAATTCACTAGGTCTGGGCTGAGGCCTGAGATTCTGCATTTATAACAAACACTCAGATGGTGGCAAAGATGCAGGTCCAAGGAATATTCTTGAGTAGCATGGATGGTATGAAACATTCACAGCAACTTAAAGAGAAAATTCAAAGTGAATCATCAAGTAAAATAATTGTTTACTGAAAATAATCCAGATTTAGGATGATATGCTCAAAATACCTTCTCTACTGTGGGTGGCTCGAGATGTGGCATCTTCATGTAAAAAGGACTCAACATATAATTTTCATGTGAGCAAAGGGAATAAAACTCTCAGACAAATGCAACATAATGCATAATGAGCTACACAGGAGCTTATGGAAAAGCTATGGATGTGTTCTTGCATATATGAGCTCCCTAATGCCCTGGCCTCCAGACACAGACTCAGAGAACTGAACTGTTATGAAGACACATTAAGGCCTGTCTTCATCAAAGTCCAGAGACTTCACTTACTTCAAGTTTTGACCAATGAAACCAAGACATCCCACACAAAAATTCAAATGGAAAATTAATAGAGTTTATGTTTTAAAATACTATGCTAAAATCTAATTTAAAGCATAAATGACCTCAAAAAGAATGTCCAATAAGAGCAAAGCCAAATGAGGACTAAGCATTTACCAAGTGCCTTCCATATACTGGTTCATTTAATCCTCACAACCTCAGTATGAGGCAGGTTTCTCAAGTAGCACTCCACACACAGTGAAGAATACAGCAGGAAAATCTAGTTACACTCTGTTATTTTCACACACGAATAGGATGTATGCTCAGAAAAAATATCTTCAATATTTTCAACTAATAGCATTTCAAAGTAAAACACAGAAAGCTAGCTCTTCCTCTGGAGATGTTAATCCGATGCAATTCTACCTTTCAAATCAGTGAGAATTCCTTCAGGAACACATATTGGAAAGGAAAAAACCTTCCAATCTTAAGCACATTTTATTTAAAGCTACTGTTCTTTTGTTTGTTTAAGTTTTTTCTTTCAAAACATTAAAGATGGAGGAGTTTTAAAAACAATCTTGATAGTGATTTTTATCTGAATGTTCCCCTCTTCCTTCCAATTTGTAAATCTTCTCAGAGCAAGTTAAATCAAGAGGGAAATAGGAAGTTCCCAACAAGAAAGTCAGTGAGGTGTGAATCTTCTTATTTGGCTTGTAAGTGGTAACAACAGCAACAACAACGACAAAAAATCATGGAGAAAATAGGACCCTTGACACTGGCAGAAGCTAAGAGTAAGAAAATAAAAGCCAGCATGTTCAGTTAAATATCCTTCTCAGAAGCTTAGCTCACACAGGCAGGTCTACTCCTCTGGAAAGCTTCCCCACAGGGACAATACACCATCCTCAAAGGCCAGAGGAGCAACTTTCAGGGCTTCGGTCAAAATCCTGCACTGACTTTCAGTTTAAGATGGAGGATGAAACTGCCTTGCAGAGTACATTTTAAAAAGAGCAAAAAGAGTTAAACACGAAATTAAAGAGAAAAACAAACAAACAAAAAAACCAAGAAATGAAGCTTGACCCAATGCAATAACTCTGACAGCTAAGAAAATAACACAAGTTTCTGGGGCAGAGAGGTACTGTGAGTCACAGATTTCAAACACCAATCCCTCCCCCAAGCCAACGGTTGAGTACAAACTTACTAAGAATTCTCATCCACAGCCACGAAGTGAGAGAGAAACAAGTTGAAGAAGTGTCCTTATCTGAGGAATAGCAGAAATGACTCTGAGTGAGGAAAATGGGAGAGAATGATTCTCTTTGAAGTCAGGGAGGAATCCATCAATGCTTCATATGAATTGATAAAGCTGACTGAAGTCTAAGGATGCCTCCCTATGGGATTGGGAGGCACCCCTTCGCCCTTACACATGCACAAGCACACAGACAGTGATATACAGCTGGTAAACCCGGTACAGGACATTTAGCAAAATGTCGTAAGAGAAAATAGACCCTGGTATTTTAAGAAAGAATGCAATGTATATGATATCAATACTCCCTCCAGAAAAAACTCAAAATATTCAGGTCTCAAACTATCACTTGTGAAGGGAAAACACTCTAGTCTCAGATAAAGGAAGAAAGTCAAGAAGTCACCACTACTTTATTAGAGAAACCAGGATGTTTGAAAAGGGCCATTCAGGCAAGATGAAAGAAAGGGCGAAGCAACCATGCAAAATATCCCAATCTAGAGGAAAATGAAGGAAATAACATTTAAAGCAGCCAGGCATAAAGACAAATGACCCATTTCAGGGAAAGATTAAGTTCTCCTTAGACTTCTGGACATCAACACTCAGTGCTAGAAGACCATGGAGCAGGGGCTACAAATGTGACCTAAAAATATTGCATTGAACTAAAGGTTCACATTCAAGGTTAAAGTGTAACACAGACAAAAATGGAAGACCTCATGAAACACAGGCACCTATCAATCTCTTCCTAAAAATATCTTTTTAAATAGAACTGTGACAATGAAATACAGCCAATTTAGAGAAGAAGTAAGATAAACACTTTGGGAAAGCAATGCCATGGTAAATGGTGGATGGATCGTATTGATTTCATTGAAATATAGCGCTAATACCAATCAAATATGGAAATTACAGTTCTAGGACAATGTGAGTGTGTTAAGCACTCACAATGTAAACACAAGTAATAAAAATTAAGACGTGGAGGCAAGTGGAGAGGGAGAGACATACTAGGACGTGAATATTCTTGTGTTCATAGGGAGGTAATTAATAGAAAATCTAAGACTTCATCTTTAAATAATATCTGCAGAATGATCCTATTTTTATAAAACTATGTTTTAATCCTTCTACCTATTTTTATATCTGCATATATGCTTAGGAGTATATTTGGAACGACATTAGCCAAATGTTAATGATCGTTTCTTCTGGGTGGTAGCATTTCAGATGACATTTTTTAAAAACCTTGATTTTTGTATTTTTTTCATTATCTGACATATAAACAATGCATACATACCTAAGTGTGTGTGTTACAAAAACGGTCTCAAAATAAGACTGAAAGCAGATATGGAAACTTGCTAATACTGATGATTCATCATTTCAAATAAGTTCCTAAATTGAAAGTCCCAGTCAACTTTACTTACCATCACTGATGGTATCTATAATATTACTAATATCAATATGATGGGGTTTTTTTTCCTGTATTTCCCTTTCTATTGCTTTCAACAGTGTTTATGTATGGAGATATGTTTGCATCCTCTAGGTTATTCCTCTATGAACTATTGTTATCTGAACATTACAGATCAGGAAACAGCTTTGCCCAAGTACACCTTATGCGGAAGAGGTGAGATCAGAACCCAGATCCGTCTCACACCAGTGCCTATGGTATTTACACCCTAACATTTTAGGAACAATTTTCATACTTCATTTTTAAAAACTAATCCATGTAGAAAAGTCATATCTCTGAAGTCTACTGGGAATCAATTTCTTGAAATATATGAAAATCGTTACCATCCCTAAAATCCAGTATTTTGAAGGAGCTTTGAAAAAAATCCCTATCTAAGGGAGGATATGGGACACAATTCTTCACCTTGGTTGAGCCACTGGGAAAGCTGCCTGCGTAAGAACATTCTTAGCCTGAATGCTTTGAAGCAGCAAAGCAGCAGCATTTCACTGATTTAGTGCCTGCCTAGATTACCACCCAATTGGTGCTTTATTTTCCAATGTAAAAGTTTACTGTTGCCCAAATGACATGTATAGTCTCTACCTTAAAACAAGTAAAATTAACAATCATAAATGAGTTTAAAAAGTTATCCAGTGTTGCCAATTTCAATTTTGAGCCATTTAGATTTAAGCCCATCTGAGCCAAAAAGTAAGTAGTTGTTGGTTAATATTAATGAAATAAAAAGCCAAGTCATAAAATGAGAGACAAATACTATGAAATGATTAAATTACCCACCAAATGTGTTTAAATATGGACTTGGGTGTCCTCCCTTGTTAAGATTTAGTTCATCCTACATTAATGATGGTAACTTGTACAGGGCAGAATTGGAGGCAATTTTTTCTCATCTGTTAGGCAATCTGTTTTTTCCATCTACGGCCGCCTCTGTAGCTGGGATCAGCCCATGTTTCAGGAACTGTTCCTACGTGTCTATCGTCACTGCTTACCTCTTGCTTGTTCTCTTCTGAGTTTCAAAATTCTATCCCTAAGTGAATAATGACCTTGAAAACAGGGAAGTTCCACATGTACTATATCTTCATGGCCAGATGTTTGGCACTCAGAAGGAGCACAAATGCAAATGGTGGCACTGTAGCTCTATGTTGATTATAATGTTGGCAGTTTCAGCAATTACATTTAATTTAGCAGGGACTTTAATTTCTTTTTTTTAATTTCTTGGACTAAAGGTTGTCACCTTAAATTTGAGACAAGCAAAAGGCACTAAACTTTTGGTGACTGATAGAATTCATATGTGGACATGTTCCTAGCTGGTTCATCACTGGCAACAAACTCCAACCTTGGGGAAAATAGTAGAAAACAATCTGGGAAACTGGTTCAAAATTTAATTTTCCAACTTGGGTGTACTCAAGGAAAGTTAAAAAAATACACTTCTTCATCAGGAATTACAGTTGTTTCAGATTTAATAGCACAACAGTGAGTAAAGTCTTATCAAGACTGTTGTCGAATGAGAAACAAAAACAACTGTAAGCACAGCAGTTGGAATTATTCTGCTACATCGATTGCCCATATCAGAACCATCAATTTCCCCTTGTTGCCGTCTTTCTTTTCTTTCTCTCTTTTGTATCTTCCCATGACATTGTTGGTAACAAAACATACAAAGTCCAAGATGTGCTCTCTATACACCTAAGAACTCTGTTTCCCCAATACTGAAAACAATCTATCCAAATAAACATGTTCTTAGTTATTCGTTCTTGCCCTCTTTCATCAGACTTTGTTCTTAAAGGGTAAGCATTGGCTGTTCCCCAAATAGCTGAGCTCCTAGTTTTGCCCCAAAGACTGGCTTGACCAAAGCTTTTAAAAAATAAAACTGTAAGGTCATAAGCACCTAAGTTAGATTGTGCATGATTAAAAAAAAAAGAGTTTGAAAGGATGATACCAATGCACATATCAAACTGTTCTTAGTCATTATTCCTTAGAAATCTTTGCCTGCCCACCTCCTCCCTCTTTCTTCAGAGCCTGTGTAGGTGGAATGTGCTAGTTGATAAATGCAGTCTAATTATATAACTTCACTTCTTCTTTTACAAGATGTTATACCAGGGTTACCTTATTTTGTCCCTGTTATGTAATTGGGTTGTAGGATGCTTGAGCCCATACGCCTACATAAATATTAATTTTATTTCTGTCTTGTTTGATTCCAAGATATTCAAGCTCTAATTTTACACTTTTAAGGACAACTTTATCTTTGAATACAAAACACTCTGCCTTGCCTCTTTTCTCTATTAATCAAACAATTTATAAGTCAAACTCCCTTTTGCCCCAGCTATTATATATGCTATATGTCTCGGATGATGATCTTATGCAGAAATCTTCCTACTTTAGATCAAAAGAGAGTCAGAAAGTTAATAATAATGTAGGAAACAAAAAAAAAAAAAAAAACCTGTAAATTTAAAGCAATATAATTTGTTTTCCTTAAACTAAATTTACTCTGATTTTAAGGTTTTCATTAATTTTAGAACATGGGCTTTTAATTCTATCAAGGGTGAAAAGGAAACAATGGGATTTTGTGATTATACTGGGGAAGGGTGTGGACCAAAATTTCATGAATGCCCAAAGGGATTAGTCAGATGACCAGCAGTTTCAGTCATAGAACCTACTACCGAATGTCTTAAATGCTAATATGATAAAATCAACCCAAAAAAGGTGAAGAGAAGAGACTAAACCTCGGCGGGGGGGGGGGGGGGGGGGGGAAGAACATGGAAAGAAGCCAGAGTCTAATCTTTCCAATCTCTTTTATTCTTCCATTTATTCAAGGCAAACCAAACATGTGAAAGGGAATGATGCTTACCACTTACAGTGAAACTTAGTGTAAAAGAAAAATTTTAAAACAGCAAACAAAACACAATGGCGTGGCAACAAGCACACAGCCCTGGTTAAAAGAATGTTCAGTATTTTCATCTTGAGTTTAGGTACAACAATGCATTCTACTGTGTGACACGGGGGTTGGTATCTGTTGTGGATAATTTCTTCCATATTTGCGTAGGTTTGTTTTGCTCTATCAGCAGATGGGGTACAACATGTGATTGAGGCAGCAGCTCTAGGATTTTTTAAACGCTGCTGTAGGACTGAGGCACTTAATCAAAAGATACATCTCTTACTCCAAACGTTATCGACAGAAATAAGCAAGAGTCTTCTACCTATTTTCACTTTGAAAGAGTAGAAAAGCACAAGTTGGATTTTAATCCCAGGCAGCAGGATTAGCGCACACCAGAGGGCAAATGTCAAGGAAACAGGAATTTAAGAATCTTAATCTTAAGAATTCCCATCACTAGGTTTTCTTTGCAGAATTCCTTCCTCGAATTTTTCCTCAAATTAATCAATCTGCTGGTTGATCAGTCTGTTTAAACACATTGTTCCCTCATTAAATGAGGATTCAGTAACATATGTGAACATCTGTGTCCAAAGTTCTCCAAACATTGGCAGTATCAGCAATCTTGGAAATTTTCATTCCCATTTACCACACACCCACTTATTACATCATAATCTGTCAACCTTCACTGAAATGCAAGTGTGCTAGCATGTTTCCATTTTCCTGGCCTTTTCAAATTCCTGAAGAAAATATTTCCAACAACAACAACAAAATTCTTTAAGGAAGGAAATCGAGTATGTATTTTAGCAAGTAGAGGAGCAGAAAAAGAAAGGAGTGAAAAAGTCAGGAAAATGTGATTAGAAAGGTGATTTCAAGAGAAAATCTGTTTGCACACACTGGCATTCTGAGCCTGAGTGTATGAATCTGGTTCACGGTTCTTTGCAAAATCCCCAGCAGCGTTTGATTTTCATTAAATGGTTATTTTGGTGGAGGTTGGTTAGTCATCAATTTGGCCATGACCCTAAAGAGCATTACTTTCCACTTGAGCCTGGACTGACCCAAAATACAGGTAAATTTTACCACTTTTTAAAAAAATTTTTACCACAAACAAGTGTCATTTTCAACTTGATTCTACAATCATAAGATCCAAGAATTTTATAGTTCAGCAGAATTAAACCAGTTGGATTTTTTCAGAAAATTATCTAAATTTCACAAAGAATGTTTAAATCATTATTTATGCCTCAAAGCTTACTAGTTTTGAAAGTTTATTTTGTCATATGCCTAAAGTAGCATTCAGAAGAGGAAGTCAAAATATAACATTAAAATGAAGTGAACATTCCTTGATGTTACTGAGCTGATGTGATGAAAGCCAAAAATCTGTCTTCATATCCTCTAGATAGAGATACAAAATACATTTCAATTTTGACTAAATGATAGAAATAGTAAGCAACAAAATCAGTTTGGAAAAAAAAATAATAAGCAACAAAATCATTTTTGAAAAAAAGTAGTAAGCAGAAAATCATTTTTCTTTATTACTCCACTGCTCTATATTATAGTCATTCAACAAATAAAAATAACAGCTCTGTAGCCCCTAAACAAAGCCCTTTGATATGCCTTGTCACATTTCATTTAATTCTCAACATGATCTCTTATAATAGGAAACATTATTCCCATTTTGCATATGAAGATATTGAAAGTCAAGTTGAATGATCTAAGTTCTCAGAACCAGTAAGTGGCAGAGGAAGAGACCTGAGCATTTCTGCTTCCTCTTTTGCTGCTATGTGGTTGAAATGAGAATATGACTAGGCTGGTCACCACGCAGGCGCCATGTGAGAGCCCAGCCAGGTTCAAGGACACCACCTGGCTAACCCACAGCTGACTGCAGATGCATGAATGAGCCCTGCCGAGACGTGTTCAGACCAGCAGAGCCACCACAACTGTATTGCAACAAAAATAGTAAGTGGTGGTTTTAAGCCATGAAGTTTGGGAGTGGCTTATTACACAGCATTATTATGGTGATAGTCAACTAATACACAATTCAAAGCTGCCAACACAAAAAGCTTCAGCATTGGCAATAACCGAGCAAGAAGAATCCAGAGGCTCAGCAGCACATTAACACAGTGTTTGATAAAGAAAGTAAGGGACTCAAAAAGTTAGGCAATCTCACATAGATTCTGCATAAATATTCAGGTCAATATGGTTCATTTAACAATTAAAAAAAAGTAATTTTTCACCCTACTCCATTGATTTATTTCTACCATGACACTCGTATGATTTCTTAATTGTGATTGTACACAAAAAAATAAAAACTATAAAATAATGGTTCAGAAATCACTAAATCCTGTTCTTGTCATCTTGGCACACGCTCTTATTGTTAAATAACTAAAGCCAGTGAGCATGTTATAATTTTGTTAATAATACTGCGATAACCTAGCAAATGTGATTGGAAATGGAGACATGCATTTATGCTCCAAAATTCTCTATTTTAGAACTGACTTAAGTGTGTACAGTATAGAATCAGAAGCAGGGTTAAGCATAAGACACCAATAAGATATACACTTGGGATATCCCCAGCGAACAGTAGTGCTCCAAAAACATTTTTTTAAAAGCATACATGAAACAATGAAAATGCTTCTGAAAGTCTAGCACATTCCATCAAAATTCCCTTCTAGCTAAAAATGTGTAATGACCTCAACTTAGAAATTATCAGTGATATCATTATTTGGATATTAAATAGCTCCCCCACCCTTTGGCATGTCTTAAATGGTACTTCGTCATTCCTTTGTAAAAGGAAAATTTTTTTGAGTTAAGCAAATCCAACAGTAAGAACTACCCTAGTAATATCATCTGTCAGATTCAGGACTGAGTGTTTAATCCTCACAACTGTCATATGAGATAGATATTTTTATTCTCATTGTATGGGTGAGAAAAGTGAGACTGTCCAAAATCAAACAGCTAATGACTAGTGTAATTGGTAGAGCTAAGATTGAACCCAAGTGTTCTTGCAGTCAAAGCTTATGCTCTTAAACATTTAGAATTACACACAGTGTCAGACAAATGCCAAGTTATTCTCAACATGGACAGATCCTGGACTTAAGAAGAATTTCCTCTCTAAGTGCTGGAGAATCAGGGTCCAGATCTTACAACTTCTTCCTTCATCATCCCTTTCCCCTGATGATCCATCCCCAACCACACATGTTGGACACTTACGTGGAAATGCTTTATTTCCCCAGAGCAATGGGAAAAAAGCACCAAAAATTTTTGGAAGCTTTATACCTGTCTCTTACTTAGGTGAAAACACACTTTGATGCCAATAAATACTGACATTCTATATCAAATTAATGAAGAATCCTTATCACACCTGAGAAGAAAAAAAAAAAAAATATATATATATATAGCTACCCATTATATATATATCAAGAATTGAATTCTCAACTTTTTTTTTTTAAAGATTTTTATTTATTTATTTAACAGAGATAGAGAGAGAGCAGAAGTAGGCAGAGCGGCAGACAGAGGGAGAGGGAGAAGCAGGCCTCCCGCTGAGCAGGGAGCCCGATGCAGGGCTCGATCCCAGGACCCTGGGATCATGACCTGAGCCGAAGGCAGCTGCTTAACCGACTGAGCCACCCAGGCGCCCCTGAATTCTCAACTTTTGCTTTATACAACATACACACCCAAATTTCTACTGAAATTAATTGAGTTAACTAATGCTGTCATATTAGAGGAAATAACCTTGGCACTTGCAATAAAAGACTATTTAATGTCACAATTTAAAATATTAGACCAATTAAAAATTTTGTTGATAACATAATACTCAATATCTCCTTACTAATAAAATAATTTTGATTTCTCAATTACTCCAGGGTCTAAGCTATTGATTAAGTTATTGAATATTTACTATCAGGCACATTTTTAGGTGCTGTAGACATTAACTAATTTGTTCCCATTTCACAGATGAAGGAATTGAGGCTTAGAGAGATTAAGTAACTTGTTCAACATCACCTAGGGAGTCAGTTCAAAATGTTAACTCTATTACCTCTCTACTGCATTCGGGCATTTCAAAAAAATGGAAGTAAGCACCTAAGTACCTAGAAGAGTCGGTCACACTGAGGGTTTTCCAGTGACTGAAGGCAATTCTAAATTTGATTCTTTTCTGCTTAGTCCCATGCTCTAAGCTGCTTCTCTTCACTCATTGGAGTTTTCATAAAAGAAAGACTCCATGGATTATAAATTCCCCTTTCCTCCAGGTATCTGGGTATTTCTTGTGCCAAGAAGAGAAGGAAAAAGACCCAGCTGCTATCAAGAAGAAAGCAATTACTAGTGCTCTGTCAATGATTCTAGTTAATAATACAGCTTTGTATACTTGAAAGTTGCTCAGAGTAGATCTTAAGCATTCTCACCACAAGAAAAGGGGGGTTAACAATGAGAGGTGATGGATGTGTTCGTAACCTAGATCTTGGTAATTATTTACAATGTATATAGAAGTTAAATCATGTTGTACACTTCAAATATATATAACTATGTCAATTATCTGTCCTCAATAAAGTTAGAAAAACTAAGATTTCCCAGTCAGAGATATCTGTGGGGTTGCCGCTTAGAGATTTGTATATTTAATATAATATGTATTACTGATTAATCTCAATTACTGATTACTAATGAATCTCAATACTAATTAGAATATTCATACTCTCTGCATAAGAAGGAAAGCAAGTTTTCTGTCTTCATTTGTCAGAATCCAGAATTTTAGTATATTTTTGTCCTTTTAATTATTGTAGGGTATCAAGTAACTCACCAGCAAGACTCACCAAACACTTTTCCCCACTAGCTCCTTAAATCGATTGGGTGGGTTAATTATTCTCTGGCTCCTACATGAAAACTCAGGCAGGCTCCATGACTGTTGTGGTTACACTCTCCCAGCTCCCCACTTAATTAATGTCTTGTATCATGGAAAAGTCATATTGTTTTATGTTAACGCTTCTCTTCGTAAGGCTCAAGGCCAAGAACAGAGCTGGAATCTTAGCAGAAGGAAAGGGGTATGACTGACGTATGCTCTCTTCCCGAAACTAGTTTGGTTAGACATCCCCTTCCTTACCTCCTAGCACTGTTTCTGAAACTTAAACTTAGTGAAGAGATAAGGGGAGGCAGAGAAATTCTACCCTGGTTGCTGTAGTAGAAAACTGAAATTAAACTCTGTATTTTATTTTTTTATTTTTTTATTTTTTTTAAAGATTTTATTTATTTATTTGACAGAGAGAGACACAGCGAGAGAGGGAACACAAGCAGGGGGAGTGGGAGAGGGAGAAGCAGGCTTCCCGCGGAGCAGGGAGCCCGATGCAGGACTCGATCCCAGGACCCTGGGATCATGACCTGAGCCGAAGGCAGACGCTTAACGACTGAGCCACCCAGGCACCCCTAAACTCTGTATTTTAAACATCCAAGGTCCCTGTCTCTTGTCTCTAGCTCTGTCTCATTTCCATTTTTCTCTCATGCTTTTGAGAATTCTTCAGAGACCTCTATCTTGGGTCAGGTGCCCTAGATATGGAGCCTGAGACAGTGATTCTTGTGCAAATAATTTTGGAGGGAGATCCCTTGAAGAAACCTCAGGGAGACTGGGAGGAGCAGGCTGGGACAGGAGAAGGAGCTCGGCAAAAATGTTGTTTTGGCTGAAGTTTAGTCTCAGCCTGATCCCATGGAGACCTCTGGAACATGCACTGCAACACAAAGGTTGTCAGGCCTTGAGGCAAGGGGGTTGAGCTTTTATACCTCTGCATTTTTTAGTCATTGGCCATGGCAGCCTCCAGATTGGTGGGAGACATGAACTACAAGGCACATCTGGCCAAGGGGGCTCCTGTCTGCCAAGGGCAGTCCTCCAGAGAATGGGGGCAGCTGTGAGTTGCTAGCTCACAACTCGAGGATTGGATGCACCTCCTCAGGTAAAGAGAACATAAACAGAGCACTAACAGGATCTGCTAACCCCACTCCCGTGACTAGAGCTGTTCTGCCTGCAGCTCTTTTGATGGGCATGCTGCCATTTTCCTGTAGCTCATCTTTTATTCTTTCCTCAGCATTAAGCATAGATAGCCTACCTTTTCTAGGCTAGACCCCGCTCACGCCACCTGGTGGACCCTTGAAAAGGATATAAGTAGCTCCCATGGTCCGATTAGACCCTGCTTCACTACACTAGAGGTGTATGATGGGGATCAGTCAAACCCTTGATGACTCCCCAAGGGTCCTTCATCAGGCTCTACTCTCCACTTTCTCAGCCTCTCTAAGTCTCTCTAGCTGTGCTTGGTGATCTTCAAGGAGAAAAGCAGCAGTCATTGTCTTCATGCCTTGGCCAAAACTGGCACAAGAGTCCTATTGCAATTTCCTGATAGGTTAATTTAGAATATTTTCCATATAAAGTACTCTTTTTGAGGGATGGAGCAGTTGGAGGTTACATGATTATGCGGCACACCCCAAAATTACTAGATTAAACTTCAGGAATATCAGTGTAATGATTTTGTGCTAAACCAGATACCACTTTCTGCTCTGTGAGATACCAAAGTGTTTCAGTTTATTAGAAAAACTTAAGATTTGGAAAACGCAATGTATCAATGGCGAAAATTTGAAAAAAAAAAAAAAAGAGAGAGACCCACCCTGGCAAATCTTGGATTAAACAACAACAGAGCAGTGTCGATGGTTGGTAACATAGTTTAAGAACTACTGATGTGTCTGATTATACTAGTTGACAGCAGATACTTACTCTAGTAACACCTTTGGACTAAGACTTCCCTCCCTGACTCCCCCTGCATACATAAAAAGTACTTCTTTCACACTATTTTATTGGGCCTTTTCCAAAACAAATAAGAACGTAAATTGATTATACTTGTAATTACCAAAAATTAGAAACAAATGTCCCTCAACTGGGGAATGGATAAACGGATCAAGGTGTAGCCATACCATGAAATACTACTTAGCAATAAAAAGGGATGAACTACTGACCAATGCAACAACAGGGATAAATCTCAAATGCATTATGCTACGTGAAAGGAGCCAGATCCAAAAGGCTACATATTGTATGATACCATTTATATGGAATTTTGGAAAAGATAAAATTATAGGAAAAGAAATCAAATCAGTGAGTACCAGGTACTGAAGGAAAGAGCTGCAAAAGACGATATGGGAATTTGAAGGGTGATATAATTGTTCAATACGTTGATTGTGGTGATGGTTACAAGACTACATACATTCGTTAAAACTTACAGAACTGTGGACTTACAGAGGTAAATTTTACTGTGTGCAAATTATACTTAAATCTTAAAAAATAATGCATGGCTTAGTAATAAACCTATTGTTACATAAACCAAAATAATATTAAGATTAAAAAACATAAGTAATATATTTATTGATCACTTTTAAAATTCCTGCCCATTTTTAATTTGCAAGCGTCAGAATCCTGAAGTCTAAGAGAAATTTCAAAATATTTTCTCCTCAAGAAATTAATTTTAATCTATAATAAAGTCCTCCTTATGAATAATTAATCCCAGTTCATACAGATCAGATTGTTAATTTATTGAAAAGCCATTTAAAGCAGCTCTCCAAAAAAAAAAAAAATCAATCCAACTAACCACCTGTTTTAATAGGTTTCAATGATTCTTTTATAAGGAAGTCGCTCAGACGTTGTATCTTGGACCTGTTCTAATGACCCAGGAGCAGGTGAAAACCAAACTGAGCCCATCCTTTCCTAATTTCTTTCTTATGGAAATTCTATTGACTCTACATTTCTGGGATTGACAAAGGACCTGGCACTTGACAGGAAAAGGTTGAACTCAAGACCACTTCTTCAGTGAGTGAATGAAATTAATATATCACACTTTTTCCTACCACATAGCTCACCAGTTCCAAAGCAAATGTAAATTCATGGCAGGGAAAGGGATAGAACCAAATCAAGAGTAGCCAAGTCAGTAGTAAAGATTTTACGGTATTGAGACAGCCTGTTTTCCAGGGATGCTCCACTGATCAATGCTTTGCATGGGATCCAAGAATCTATGAAGAGAATTATGGTCACTTCCTTTGCTTTGTGGCAGAATGCAGTTAATAGCAAAGAGGGGTCATTTTCGGGGGACAATGAGAAACCACCAAATGAAGATTAAAATGCTTAAATACTGCAAGAATGAAGAATGTGACACTTTTCTAAGGCTTAACATACTCTATATAAAAAACATGCCTTACATAATATTCGGAAATTTCTGTATAATAAGTTAATATATTCAATAATATAATATTTACCAATATAATATCTGTATATTTCTGAGAAATATAGAGATTGAGTATAAACTTGAGTAAATCCAACTAATTCAATATACCTTAGTTAACAGCTAGAAGTATGTACCTTGGTTCAGAGAATTGTATACATAAAATCTCTCTCTCTCTTTTTTTCCTAAAAAGAAACAAGTCTGGTGGACATTCTGAATGACCTTCAAGCTTGGTTACCCTTTATGGGTGGCATCACCCTGTATGCAGCTGTGTGTGTGTGTGGTAGGCGGATATTCATCCGATATTTCTAGCTACATGGGGGCTATACTTTGTCTTTTGTCTCTGTCTCCCAGGCACCTCACACAGGCACACAGCACATGAGATCAAACAAGTGTGGAATGAATCAGTGAAAATGCATGAAGGTTGAAATAAAAACAAACCGTAAGTATTGATAGTGAGAGTTAACATTTATTGAGTGTTTACTATGCATGGTCATTGCCCTAGGTGTCCCACGCATGCAGTCTTACTGAATCTTCACATCAACTTATGAAGTAGGTACCATTATCATCCCCATTGTACTGGGAGGTTATAAAGGTTGAGTAATGTGGGATGCACAGTTAATACATGATGGAGTTTAAATTCAAATCTAAGCAGTCTGTCTTTGAAGTCCATTATACTAACTACTTTATAATATCATCTCACTAATTATATTAGACTAAAATATTCGCAGGCAAGGTAGATACACACAAATGCCATATTTTGCTCAATTCTTATGAAAGGACTACTATATGAGTACATAGTTGGTACTATCCTTTCTAATTTTCTTTCTAAATGAAACAAACTATTATGTAAAAAATCACTCGAGTACCTGGTTATTTCTAGACTTAGTTGATGAAACTATTCTCAGCAGATTATATTCATTTTATCTGCAAGTTTTAAATGACATGTTAGCCTTTCTGGCCCACGTTTTGGGCTAAAGATAGCAATTATTTTCCACAGGTGAAGGTCACTTTGGGAAATGCTCCATCTAAAAACTAGGACTTTTAGAGACATCTGGAAAGAGAATGCATGGCTGTCTTTAAATTTTAGGCTCAATATACAAAATCTGGTTTCAGTTGCAATTCTTTTTATCCACACCTTTTAGGAAAGCATTTATTCAGTAAGGCATGCTTCATAATGTTCTCAGAGCAAACACAATCCTTCTGTTAGCAATGATAGACTTTTAAAAGCATCATATTTATTATAATCAAATTGAGAGAAAAATTGACCAGTTTAAATAAGTGTTCTATTTATTAATGCATGGATTAGATTAATTTCCACATTAATCTTTTTACTAGAAACTCAGACGGAAGCCGGAAAGAGAGTCATTATGGATATTTGTCTGAAAGATTCCATTATATTGCTCTACAGAAAAGGATGGAGGAGAAAAAGCAACTGTTAGGTTGATTGCATGGATGGTCCCAATGAATGGCGTCCTTGTAGCTCTGTATTTTGCCCTGTGACTACTTTGCCATCTCTCCTATCAAGAGAGAGTGTCTATTTCTCCTCCACTTAAATCTGGCTGACCTGCGACTTGCTTTGGCCAGCAGAATGCTGCCAAAGTGACACTGTCTTAGTTCCATTATAGGCCTCAACATACCTACATGCCTTCCATACTTTCTCTCTCTCTCTCACTCTCCCTCTCTTTCGTCTCCCTCTCCCTCTCCCTCTCTGTGTGTGTATCACTCAGCGCCCTGGCTCTGCTCCCTGAATAGGCTAGTCAGTTTAGGATGAGAAGTGATTAGGGTAGGGCAGAGCTGAAATACCCCAGCCAATAGCCAACCAACCCTCCAAACCAGAGCGGCTTAGCAGATTAATGGCTGACCATATATACAAGGGAGCCAACCATGGCCAGAACAACCCAGGATAGCCCACCTTAAATTACTGATTCACAGATTTGGCACTCAATAAATGGCTGCTGTTTAAGTCACTATGTTTTAGGATGGTTTGTTACACAGCAATAGCTAACTGATACAGTCTCTGTTATGAGAAACATAGTAAAAATAATTCAAGCAATATTTTGAAGTTTTTAGCAGGCTTTTAAACATCAGCTAGTTACGAAATATTCATATCCCACAGAAGAAACTAAATTGTCATTTAACATGAAGTATAACAATATCTTAATTTATTTCCCTTGATATATTTTTATATATTCCTAATTCTCAATAAATGTGTTGAATTGAACTGTATATCTCACTGTCTTTAATAACTCAGTGTTTTATGAGAAGAATATTAATTGAAAAAACTTTAGGCTCTGTCTGGATTGAAGAACAATAAGCATACGATATATAAAATCCTTAACATTTTTTGATCAAAATTTAATATAATAATTGCTAAGTCAAAGGACAGCAAACATGTTCCTAAAATTTTTTAAAAAGGGTCAGGGCAATGGAATTCATTGTTATTGGATTTATTTGTTTTGTTTTTGAGCAGTGATTTGCAAAACATTTTATATTTCCATCCAAAATATGTGTAAATTTATGCATATTTCTAAATATGTATACCTGCAAATCATCTCAAACAATATTTATCCTTACCATATCTAATATTTTCTAGTATATTCTGGTATGTTCTATTATGCTTATTTTTCTTTAATGCTGGTCTCCAACCAAAAAACTGATTTCATAACCTACTCATGGGTCAAGACCTCTAGTTTGAAAAACACTGGTTTATGGGTTAGTTTTCATCTGCTATGAATCACAATCACTGGAAAATGTTTCAATGATAAAGTACTTGCCTAAGGGTTGAGGTGTTCTTTGCTCAGAGTTAAGACTTTTTCTTCATTCTTGGTGGCCACAGGTAGCTTTTCCAATATAGCAATGACAATGATTAACAACTACCTAGTGCTTTTGAGATTACAAAGCATTTTTCGTTATTTATTACCTCAAACCTCCATTGGGTTAATTGGCAAAGGAAACACAATGTTTTACAATTAAGTTCACTTCTAGGTAGATCCGTAATTTTATTATTCAAGATAAAGCGAACCTTCAGCAAGTGAGACACGTCACACCATTTTCCCATGTCATGGTAATTTGGTTAGTTTTGAATGTGTGATATGCAGGGATCTTCTGGAAAAGGTACACATTATTTGAACCAAAAAGCTTCTCATAGTTATATAAAATAAGTTAACTGGGTTAGATTGCTGTTTTCAATAAACCTACATGTAAGTGGAGACTTTTTTCTTCTTGATAAATAAGAGTGCCTCAGAAAAGAGAGGTTGGATTTATAGTCAAATCGTAACAAGTTCTAGCAAGTCACTCATGTTACCAGTATTTTCTTGATTACTTTATTTTGAACAACAAAACAATAAGATACCTTAGCTTGAAATTACCTCAATTAGTCTAAGTTTGGACACCTTTAAAAATTCTTTGCTTAAACAGAACTAGTATAATAAAAAGTTTAAAAAATATATATTTTGTTAACATAGATTTAAGAATTATTCCCAGGTAGGAATGACCTCACAATTGCAAATGCTTTGTACAAATTAAAAGGGCCTTTTCAGGGTCACTTTAAAAATCAATATAATAAGTGGTTTCACAGATCCCGCCAATATATACAGGATTAATGGCAAAAAAAATCCTGTCCTATTTTATGCAAATGATACTTAACAGCTTGGGGGCTAAAATTTCCTTATGATTGTATCATATAGGGTTTCTAAGATTGCAAAATCTCAAACCATATAAGTAGCGGTGGATAACATTTGTTCTGGAAAACTCTATTAGATGACTCCCAAAGATGTTCCAGTGGTAACAAAGGCAATGTGCCCAAAAGTTATTTGAAGATTTGCGGGTAAAATTTCTATAAAATGAGTAAGATAAAAGCATTATTCACTAAAAAAAAAAAAATCGCTTTATATAACATATGATTCAAATATATATGTAACAGAAACTGTTTTCTGTCAACTCAATACTCATCTCTTCTTCTTTGTGAATATAATCCCAATTTTATTTAGATCAGCAATGCATTCAGCCCCAGGCAATGAATCATGATTTGTTGAAACTGCTGATGTTCAAACATGATGGCAAATGATAGTCACTTGGGACTAATTATGGCTGTCTAGTATTGGTAGAAGGATAGCCCAGTGGATCCAAAGACAGTCCAGAAACAGACACGCACATATAAAGTCACTAAACATGGCTGCCCAGGTAAATCTGGATATACGGTCACCTAAATATAACAAGGCAGAACAAAACTATAATGTGACCATAGATAACTGTTTTATCTCAAGCCTATCGAACTGATACTAATTTTAGCCATGAGAGGAAGACAGGGTATAGATAAAGGCCGTACCCTCCATGCACTTCTCCTTCAAATAGTACGTGGACTGGCCAATGAATTTCTACACTCAGTGCTCTATACCACAGAGGTAAATGAAGGATAGTGGGATGGTTAATCAAGTGAGGATTCCATTTGCCTTGGTGTGCTAATGAGGTATTATTAAAAGCAACCTTAGGAAGAATATAGTCCACAGCCGTATTGTTTATGCATGAAACAGCTATTGAGTAAAACCGAAACCTTCTTCAAAACAAAGTTCACATTTATTCTAATGTTATGTACCATCACTGGATCAGAATTAGCCATTGCCCATTTAAAGGACCTGCTTTTCATCTTTTCTTCCTCTGTGCCAATGCTGCGCAGGCATTATAGAAATAGGTGCCATATAAGACTTTCTTGGTATTAGTGACCCTGTAGAACTTCACTAAAATGTAGACATAGTTTTGTCAAGTGAAGCCAGCAGTTTCACACCATCTGAGAGACCTGGATAAGTGTCCATTACAGACAGGAAGAGCTATGCTCCCACTGGGCACTAAGACCAGCCGCTGCCTGATGCCCTGAGATGCCCCTTGGGAATCAAGCTTGGCCAAAGACAATACGTCCATGCCTCTGGGGCAGCTGTATCTGGAGCCCCCAAGTTCCCCTCAGAGTTTCTTTCCTTTCCACTCTATGATGGATATACCACTGTATCCTCACTCTCTCTTTACCCATATTTCCTTACTACCTGTTTTCTGGTCCGGAATATCTGGAGCTGCAAACTGAGTCTTCAAGTAACATCATAGAGGCCCTTCAGAACTCCCTGCCTTTTCCAAGCATTTGCTAAGGGCATGTTGTCCAGTGTTGACCTAACATTGAAAATATTCATACCTACATTCCTAAGTCAAGGGCAATAGAAGTCTTTCATTCATGGACATTCTCAATTCCAATCATCTTTACTGCAACAAACAAATCACATCATCTCAAACTTAATCATAAAGTCTGTCCCAACTCTGAACATTTTAGGGGCAGGAAAATCTGAGTTTGAGTCTCACTTACAAGTATGTAATCTGTGTTGTTGGAAAATTCTCTTTCCTGTGCTCTTGGCGGTAACAGATGACTCCTACAAGGGCACATGCCCTTCTAACAACTGGGAGGCAAGTAAGGTATGACCCGCTTTGAACAGTATACACAGCTCTTTGTGATCTCACCTCCACCCAACCAGGCCTCTCAGCTGCAGCCATTCCTTGGAGTCACTGGTAGATCCTGGGAGCTTAACAAGCCTTTGTGCTTTTGACCGTATTGTCAAGATCCCCAAGCTCTTATCCATCAGGCAAACTCCTCTATGTGCAGCGAGCTTCAACTCCAAGGCATCCTTCCTTACTCTCTCAGCCTAGCCCTTCATCAAAGTATGCATCTTATATCTACCACATTGCTTCTGTTTGTGTCTCTTCTATAAATTCTGTGAATAAAAGGAACTATGTCTTTCCAGCTCTGAATCCCAGCAGGTAGCAAAATCCCTGACATATTGTTCAGGCTCAGTAAATATCTGTGGGCTGACAGCCTCCAAGCAAGTTGAAATGCATCAGTGTCCTTGCCCCCACCCGACCCAGCAGCCCGGTATACTGTTGGGGTCAATACCTATGTGTTGACTGACAGACAGAAATACACAGATGAGATGCATCAGTTGGCTAAAAGCTTAAAATGGAACTTCTGTAAATATATATTACTGGTAGTTTTTCCCACTTTGATGAGACTGTAGATTAAGGGATTTAAAAAAAATAAGGTTAAAAAGGCCATTCAAAGATGACAAAAGATATGATAATGAGTATCTAATTACCAACTACCTCACAGATGCAAATTCATGTGAAGCACAAGGTCACAAAGCCAACAGATCACAAATAATAGAGAAAAATAAATGAGATATTGCAACATAGAAGATGAGGTATTTATAGTGGCAATCTATGCCACATGATTAGTACATGATTTTCTCTTTAATCAACTAATGAAAAATTGCAAATCATTAAATGGGGAACACCAAAGGAGTAAAGACCACCTCTGACACCCACCTTGAAAGCATCCTTCTAAGGCTGCATTGCACATCTCAAGTGGCAGATTTTCACAGATACAGGGTGATGCCCATCAGATATTGAATGATAGGCTTAAGTTTAAATCCCAGTTTTCAACACCTCCCTGTGTGTTTAATTTTCCAGCTGTGTTGGAGAAAATGCACGCATTCTCGGTTAATTCTACACTCAATGCACTAAGCCCAAGATTGAAGTGACTTGGCTTCCCTGTTAATACTTTGTACCTAAAACAATGACAGTAAATCTCTGGCACAGATCTGAACCTCAATTCCTTGGGCTTCTAATCCACTGTCCTTATGGTCATAAATTTCAAATGGGTAACACTGGAAGCATGAATAATTAGGGGAAGGCATAGCTAATATGCTCAAACAGTGACATTAGGCACAGACAGCAACCTGCCAATAATCAAAAGAAACACACTGGGGCTCAAGGCCTTCTGGTTACGGGACTCAATGGAGTCACATACACAGACAGACTGTCTTTGCCACTTCATACTGACAAACATGAAGACATGGCTTCAGTGGAGGCACAGATTTCGGAGTGGATGTGACCCCAAATCACAGAGAAGCACACAGCAAAGGGAAAAATGAGCTCTCCGTTTTGTGATACTTCCTGTCAATCAAAAGACATCATATCATTTCAATAGCCTTCATAATTAATTTTGGCATTTTGCCACCATTCACCATTTATGATTCTGGCTCCCATTCTCATGCAGCTTCAGGCAAAATTTTCTTTCCAATTGCTTCCACTGATGAACAGGTCCTTAACCCAGACAAGAATGGGAGGATGACAAGCCACACATCACAGATAAAGTGTTTTATTAACTTACCTCCAAAGTCTTAAAAATTTCTTATCAGTCATTTCTAATTTCTCAGGAGCCCCCCAAATGAGGAACATTAGTTTAGTTTTTCACAAACATAAGTACCTTTTTAGTATACCAAAGACCACGAACAGCTCTTTGGAAACTTGCTCTTTCTAATAATTATTTGAATTAAACCCCCAGAATTTTTTTGAATATTACATTTCGTCAACGAAAAACTGTACCTGAAGATTTATGTCACCAGAATACTTCGTTTTGATTTTGACAAATACCCATAAAACTCTTAATATTTCTCAAAAGAGGAATTTCAAAATTCCTTCTGAATTCTGAATATTTCCTAAAACTCTCTCTACTTTTTTTTTTTTCCCCTAAGCTCCTCATCCCTAAAAACTGTAGTTAAAACAAAAAGACTGTGCCCTTATGGGGTGCCTGGGTGGCTCAGTTGGTTAGGCGTCTGCCTTCAGCTCAGGTCATGATCTCAGGGTCTTGGGATCGAGCCCCGCATCAGGCTCCCTACTCAGTGGGCAGCCTGCTTCTCCCTCACACTCTCCCTCTGTGCTCTCATTCTCTCTCAAATAAATAAATAAAACCTTTAAAAAAAAAAAAAACTGTACCCTTTGATATGTAAATCACTATTTAGCCATTCTTTTAGAAGGATAGTCTTATATGGCCTGAAAATTAATCACCAGTTGTTTCCTTCTAAAAGGGATGATAGTAAAGCTGATTCTTGAACAGGGTCCTCTTTCATCCCTAATGCTCTAATCAAATACCCCTAGCCACCTTCACCTCATGCCTGGCAGAAGATTAACTGGAGGGACTAAAGCTTGACACAGATTTCCTGTGTGTTTGATCTTCACAGATAGACTTGTTTCTGTTGGCGGATACTACTTTAATAGCTGCTCACAAACATAATGCACGACTTCGACCTAAAAGTTAGCCTTGCCTTTCCCTCAAGAAGGCCACCATTTAACAAGAGATTTGTTTATCTGATCATTATAAACTCTGAGAGGGTGCAAAAGATACTGTTTCCTGCCTAGATCTGCCACCTCTGTCCCTTCTATAGGTTCCATGTACCCACCCCTAGCTTCTACATGCTTTATTCCCAGCAGCTTATACCTGCAGCCTTCTGTGGAGATTCTCCTTGGTCTCCTGGACCTTCCATATGAGTATGGAGAGCTAAAATGCCTGGAAAGTTACACCCCACCAGGACAGCCCCTAGCCAATGACAGACAGATGCAGGATTATGAAAGGAAAGCTCCCTTGAGTCAAGGCAGAATATATTGTGATGTAGGGTTATGCTCTAGAGCACCCCAAGAGATTATGCTGATATTAAGTCTCCCCTGAAATGGAGGCTTTATTTGGCTTTATTCCTCGTCCCTGGCCTGATCCCACCACTCCTTTGCCATTCTCTCCTGGGACCCTTCCCTAAAACTCATTTGATACAACCCACTTCTCAGGGTCTGCTTCTGGGGAACCGAGACTAAGACAGAGGGCTGGTCTAAGAGCTGTTCAGTCACCAGGAGGAGAGGGAGAGCAATAAGAAGAAAGCTAATATTTAAAGACTGTTGACTCTTTCCAGACCCTGCACTAGGCACTTCACATGTATTATCTCATGGGATATTACCCAAGGGTAGTTAATATATCTATCATATCATCTGGACACTTTACAAGAATCTCGATAGCTAAGGTGGAGAAACACCAGGAAGTCTACACAAATGATCCTCTGTCCTACAGTCGCCACTTCTGATCTAAGAAAGTCATTTTCCCATTTTGCCCTCTTGCTTTCAAGAGTAATAATAATGAATATTTATTGAGCATTTACTACAATGTACCAACCTACTCTGTGTGTGTGTGTGTGTGTGTGTGTGTGTGTGTGTGTGTGTGTGTGTTGTATTAAATTGCCTAAGGCCATACATCCTTTAAGTAGTGGAGCTGTAATAGGAATCCCAGTCTGGCCAATTCCTGAATCCATGCTTTCATTTACTGTGCCATGTGACTACAAACCAATGAAAAAGGAACATTCACTAAACACCTAATTTAACATGGTTTTCTAAGGCTCCTTATGCAAAGGCACCACCAATTCTATGTGGCCAGGCCTCCTAGAAGAAATGTTATGTTGAAAGAATGAGTTAACAAATATATCACATTAAGCCTTCAAAAAAATTAAAAGAGATGGTTCCTAGAAAAACCAGAACAACCTGAAAATCAAATTAGATGATGTACATGATCAAGGGCCAAGAAATGAGAAACTCTTGTATCTTAGTCCATGAACCCTTTATGAAACATGATACGTTCCTCTGCCTCAGTTGACTCACCTACTAAATGGTTATCCTTCTTTAGCACAATGGGGCAAGGATGCTGAGAACTGGAGTATGATATTGTAGAATGCTGAAGGCATAGGAAGGGTACCCTTCTTGGAAAAAAACATGACATGCTCTTCAGGAAATGTACAACTTATGCACATTATCAGCCAACCGAGTTAGAGAACTTGGTTTTGATACATGGATTATGTAGCCAAACAGTCCTCCTTCCTGGAAAAACCACAACACAATACCCAAGAAATAGAGATTAAAATCAGTCAGTACAGAAGGACTTCAAGAATGTGAGAATAGCTCTAAAGTGTGGGGAGATTTGGTTCAGCTTAAATATTCAGAGCAAGCGGGCCACTATCTCAGAAAGAAATACCCCCCAAACCACCAGCTGTTGGCAAACTAAAAGGTAAATATATAAAAGATATTCTCAGCAGAAAATACACACACACACACACACACACACACACACACACACACACACAGTACTCATAAGAAATTGGTGTTAGAGCTCTATGGGATGACTTAAACTAGTAAGTATTGTTTTCTTTTGTTCCCACACTGAATGGGATAGCTGCAATTATTCATCACCCTGTATCTTTGCCTCTCTGCCATGTGACTTGGCAGCAATTCCCAGAACGTGGCTGAATCTGGGTTAGCCTTGTGACTTCCTTTGACTTACAGAAGGTGGTAGAAGCCATGGTGTGCCAGTTCTAAGTGTAGGCCTCCAGAATTCTCATGTTTCCACTCTCCTTGAAACCAAACCACCACTATTTGCATGAGCTTGGGAAGCCTGCTGGAAGATGAGAACCTCATGGTCCAATTGCCCCCAATATCCTACTTTAAAGTCCATCGATCTCCAGAGCAGCCTTGCCCAACTGACCAAGCACCTAACCACAGATGCCTGAGTGAGCCCAGATGAAATCAGAAGAACTACCTAGCTGAGCCCAGCCCAGATGGCTGACTCACAGAATCATGATCTACATACATGGTTATTGTTTTAAGCCACTACTTGGGATGGTTTCTTACACATAAATAGTTATCTGATACACATCCTTTCTTTTGTTTTTAGATTTTAATATTGCTCATGATTTACAATGTAATTACATAATTTTCTTGAGAAACCATTATAATTTATATTATCCATGTTACTCACGTATAAAATAAAGTATCCAGTGAATATATTTGAGAGACAATATTGCATGAAAGATAAACATCACAGGCTCTCAAGTGGGCTATGCAGGATTTGAATCCGAGCTCTCCTGCTGACTTTGTGTAAGTTACCTCAATTTTTCTCATTTGAAAAATGGGAAAAAATAATACATAGAATCTCACTTCGTGAGAATTAAATGAATATGCTAAAAGGTCTTAGAACACCGTCTGCCATACAGTAAATCTGTGATGTTTAACAATGCCAAAAATCTTCCCATCATAACAAACATATATACTCCTATACACCTTCTTTTTGATAATGGGAGGGGGAGGTATAAATTTATCCCCCTCTGATGGATGAAAAGACCTGGGCTCAGACAATTTAAGTGACATAACCCTGGCTGATGTTTCTGAGTCTAAAACTCTCTTACTGAAGGTCACTAAAAGACCACGCCCAACCAAAAGTCACACACAAAGGTTTAGTTGAAGAAATTATGGTATATCAACACCATGGACTATGGACTAGGCCACCATGAAGTAAGACTTGACTTGCAGGGATTTCCATGGAATTTTGTTGCGAGGATAAAAGCAAGATGCAGGGAAATGTGTATGATACACCATTTTTGTAGCACAAAGACAAACCTGTACTTATCTATGGGTGTGTGTGTGTGTGTGTGTATCCATACACATACCTCTCTAGGTATATAGATAATAGGTATATAGATAATATGCCTTATTATATGAGTTTAAAGAAAATTATGTACGGCACACAATGGGTTGTCAATAAGAGGGGAAGCAAAATAGGTAGAAGAAACTGAAAAAGCATCCTCCAAAAAAATCTGCCATAAAAAAAACCCATAAGCATTCATATGATCCTATTTATAGGAATGGTTATATATACAGATATAAATTTTTTTTAAGAAAAAAAGTGCTTAAAATTGAATTCTTCTCTTTTTCAACTTAACTGATACAATGTGGTATAAAAGATAAAAATATTATTACTTGTTCTACAGGCCATAAAAAATAGGACCTCTGCTTAGCCACATTTTAATACCTTCACAGTAGAACAAATTTACCTCTTTGCAATAAATATAGGCAAGTTAGAGCCCCTTTGTATTTTTCTCAATACTTAAATTGCATCATCTCCTCCCCAGCTTGGCCCAGGATCAACTTTTTGCATTAGATTTAACCTCTCTCTTCTCTGAGGAATCAGAAAGAACAAAAGTAATCTGTTGTGAATCATTTTGAGGCATAAAATGCATATGCGTACGTTTACTGAAGTATAATGTACACATAGTTAAGTACTCTAACCTCAAGTGCACAACTGAGTGAATGTTTACATCCATGGACCGCTCATTTGGACCAAAATCTAGAACACTTCCATAGGACCCTAAAATTCTCAGGTGCCACTTTCCAACATTACCCTCGGCAGGAACGTGGTTTCCTACTCTGACCTCTATCACCATCGATCACTTTTCTTGAATTTCATACAAGAGGAACCACGTTTATCTTTTGTGTATGGCTTCTTTCATTCAACATGACACTTAGGAGATTTCATCCACATTGCAGCATGTATAAAGAGGTCATTCTTGTAATGTGTTTATCCGTCCTCTTGCTGGTAGACAATTGGGATGTTTTCAGTTTAGGACAATTACAAATAAAAATATTCTGAACATTCCCCTAACTGTCTTCTGAAGAGCATATATGCTCATTTCTCTTAGACTCATACGGTAGCATGTGTGTTGCTTTAATTAATACTAATAAACAGTTTTCCAAAGTGGTGGCAACCAATTCACACTCCCACCAGCAATAATAATCTTTACCAAAACTTGATATTGTCAGTTTTCTCAATTTTAATCATTCTGGTGGGCATGCAGCACAGTATTTATCATTATAAGTTTGTTATATTAATTTCACCATAAAAATACTCTGATACAAAGCAGTAGAAATCTGATCATAGTTAGTAGAAACCAGTTCTTTTAATTCTTCAAAAATTAGACAACTACAGCATTTGCCACATTTAGTTTTGAGGTAAAGCATAAAAATAATGAGGAAATCAAAATTATAGCATACAAATACATTATTAACAATACATACTTTGGGGATGTTAGATACCATTTGTTTTCAATTCTAAGAGAACAGCTAAAAGCAATTATTATAAGCTTTTAGTATTTGACCTTACTACAGGTTTTGGAGAGGAAAGTCTTCTTGGTTTTTGATTCCACAGCCAAGTTACACAGCACTCTTATGGGCAATGCATATTCTTAATGAATAAAATAGAGTGGTTTTTAGGAATTAAAGTGATTGTAAATCAGATCTGAAGTTAAATTAAGTAACCACTACAAAGCATATGGCTTGTCTCCTTAAAGGTTCTATTTATATCCTTTGGATGACAACCATTAGGCAGTACATAGTTCCCTTAGCCCGAGTTATAGAGGTCTAAAAATATATTTCCTGGCTTCCACCAGGAACTGGCAGAATCTCAAAAAGGAGTTCGTGGCTTGGCCAAACACAGCCATTCTTTCAGACCAGTGCTGTCTGCATTTGGGAATGGCTAGGTCCCATTAGTACAAGAGGAAGAAATATTTACCCCGTGTTTGAAAATTAACCTTTTCCCGTTTGCCTTTGTGGTCTAAGGCACACTTTGGGAGTCACTGGCCATGAGCCAAGCACAGGCTCTAAAGCAGGTTAGCCTTGTCCACAGTAAACATTGGACTTGCTTCTAGAGTCTCCCCTACTGGAGGGAACTTAGGCATTATCACTATACTTCCACAAAATATTAAGTCATGACATTTTTCAGGTGTTTTGGTTTTGATTCACCACTTCAGGATTTGATCTATCCATCTGGAAGTTCAGGAAAATCCTGTCACAAACTCAGAGATGGCATGTCCCACAATGAAAGAAATTTGGATGGTAGGCTATCAGCCGTTGACTTCCCCATTTTCCTCCAAAGCTCACCCCCAACTCATCTCCCTAACTTCAAGCTAATATGGCTTCATGTCTTAGTCAACTCACTTTGCACACCTCACTTGTAGCCTTATGGTCAGTATTTACATACCACCATTGAATGGTTGAATCTGAGACATTTCCCCTAACAGATGTGTCATCTCTGTCTTGACAATCAGATTCCTTCTCCCTCTCCTTTCTTTATCTCCCAAAGGCACACAATCTCATCCCAATCCCTGGGGCTGAAAGCTCCCCTCTCTTTATAACCAATGATTCCTCCTTGTCCTTCTTTCTAAGTATTTCCTGTCTCCTCCCAAATCACCATTTCTCTCCCGAATCTCAAAGTCTAGTTACTTTGCCCTGTGTCACTATGCCATAGCTCACCTCTGGGCCTCGGTCTCCCCACCCTTTCAACTCACCCCACACCAACCCCTTCACCTTGCAACCCTTCTCTTCTCAATTAGAGCGCCAAGTTCATGCGTTGCTACTGGGCCCTCAAGTACTCCATAGTTAGTCTGACCATATGGACCTCCCAAATACTCCTTGAGATTCAAATGCCAATCAGTTCCTTCTTAGAGATGCTGCCTAAGTCAAATGATCAAAAAAATCAAAAACCCTGCTCCCAGGCCAAGGTAAGTTAGCATTCAAAGTCATTCCCCTCATCACAGCTGATGGGTCCAGGGATGGACATCTGGCCCTTGGAATCTGGCATTGAGGCTCAGTGATGCTAATGCATCACTGTTGTGATAGGGTGGCCATACACTGGGCAAAGAAAGCAAGACATTTGGCAGACAAACAAAAATGTATGTAGCAGTAAAGTCAAGAGAACTAGGGAAGAGACACAAAGTTCTCTATAGACACATGGGGAGTCATCTGAGCTCCTGACTCCTAAGTTCTGGTTGCTGTTTTTCATGAGGTCCCAGTGAGTTTCTTGCCAAAGGCTTTATCCTCCAAAATTACACCTTCCAAAGCCAGCTGGACAGGGCTCTGTTTCTTGTAAATAAATCTGAATAAACTGCATTTGAGCACCATGCCTCTCTTCTTGTACAGAATCTCCTCCCCTCTTTAAACACTATCCCCCTCCCTTTTATCTAATTCTTGGCCACCTTTTTGGAGTTAACTCAGGCTCTACTTCTTCCAAGAGGATCTTTTTGCTCCAGCTTTCACTGATTTCTGCCAAGGTGGGAGGCAGGGTGATGGAAAGAAAGAGGCTTGGGAGCCTCAGTACTTAACTTGTTATATAACCCTCCCCTCTCTCAGCCTCCATTTCCTGATAGGAAAATCGAGTAAAATATAATTTACAACATGAATTTTTGTGATTCTACACTAGATAACATACATGAAAATGCCTAACCCAGTTCCTAGCCTCTGTTCAGCTGAATATATCATCACATTCTTGTATTTTTTTTATTTCTACAGAATTTTGTATTTCATTCATTTCTTGTATCTATTCATTACTGTATGTTTGTTATTTCTACATAAATTTGCTTCACTGTCAAGCTGATACTAGCTGGCTACGAAGATATAAACAGTTATCCAGAAATACATTGATGTGGGCCCAATTATCTTCAAATATGAGAGAGTTGAAGTGATGTGTTTTTCTAGTTCAAGAGGCAAACAGAACCCAAATGAAGTTAACTGAATGCCTAGCCTGGATAATGGACCTGTTTACAACCTGGCCTGACCCCAGGCTATGGAAGGGCCCTTAGAGAGTGAACCTAAACTCCATTAAAATTACTTTTTCTAGAAAGTAAAGACTCCATTTTTCAAATAATACTTGTGTTTTTTTTCATCAATTTACTCTGAATATTTTCTTACATTTGGAAATACATCAAGTGAAGAAATAAAGATATATTCTGTTGATAAGTTCATGAAAATGAAATTTCCTAACAGGAGAATTTCAATTATATTAGGAAACACCCGAACCATAAAAATTTTAGCAGATGTAAGAGCACAAGATCACACAACCTGGAAAAATAACTTAAAACAGACAAGTAAAGAATCTGTGTTTATAATCATTTCCCATAACCCCTAAATTGAGAACTATACTTCTGTTATTCTTCAACCCATTGATTTAAATGACCAATTAGAACTGGTTTTGCAAAGGTGGTAAAGGATAGGAAAAATTCAAGGCAAAGTTTCAAGGCAGCTAGTCTCATATATATTCATTTCTTCTTCTCTAAATTTGGAGAAAATTTGGTGTGGGCATTAGAAATCTATCAGGGACATATCTGATTTCCATTCCTTAGATTTTTATGATATTTGGCAAGCTATATAATCTCTATGCCCCATTTTCCTCATTCCTAAAATTGAAAGGTTACTGGTGGGAAAGAAAATTAGTACATTAGTATAATCACTTTGGAGGGTAATTTGGCAATGCTTATTAAAATTTAAAATGCATTCACACTCTGGTCCAGCATTTCCCTTCTCTGTCTATCCTAAAGAAAGCCTGCACAAGGAAGTATGTACATTCTAGCATTATTTACAATTGGGAAATTTTTGAACAAACCAAACTTCCATCTGTCCATCCGAAGGGAAGGAGATGAAACAAAAGATGGACCATCCAAAGGACGAAATACTCTGCCTCAGATGAAAAGTGTGGAGTAGCTTGATGTCTAGTAGTATGCAAAGGTCTCTAGCATGTATCATTTAAGATAAAAAGCAAGTTACCTAAACTGTGGTGCTATTTATTGAACATACACTAAACAATATTGCATATTTTCTGCAGATAACATATATTTTTATGCCAATGCTCATGAAAAGTTTAGAAGGTTCCATAGCAAATAGGTAACACAGTTAACCTGTGTGCTTGTTTGGGAGAACAAGACGTGTCAAAGGGGACACTGATTTCATTTGTATCGTTTTCAATTTTTACATGAAGAAGATATTCACAGATTACATTTGCAATTACAATTATTTTTTTTATTATGTTATGTTAATCACCATACATTACATCATTAGTTTTTGATGTAGTGTTTTTTAAAAATCAGAGTCATAGTCTAGAAAATCTCTAAGTCCTCTCTCAGTTCTATGTTTATTGGAAAAGTATGGAGAATTTATTATTTGGAAATCTTAACTTATATCTAATAACTCATATCTAAACGTAACTAATGTCCTTTAGTCTACTAATATCCCTTAATCTACTATTTTGTAAAACCATATCTGTTTTATAAGCAAATCATTGGGAATTACCTGTCACCTCAGAAGGAAGTAACATAAATGTGAAATGGCTTTGTAGATTTGTAGCCAAATCCTTAGAGCTGTGGGCAAGATATTTAACAGTCTCCAAGTAAGCACCAACAATGAACCTGTTTTAGAGGGGATCAGTGGCTACAGTCCTGGGGCTCTTTTGAACTGAAAGAGCTCAAAGTATACTGTCGGGGCCAATTCTATCACAGAATTCCAAGGCATAGAATAAAATGCTATTCTTTGTGCTTAATAAAAGGATCTGCTATAAGGCATCAGATCCTTCTAAAATGCTAACCAGCAACCCCAGTAGCCCATTCAATATTCTATTCTCAAGACTTCTCTCAGAGTATACTTGGATGCCTTTATCTTTTCTCCCCAAGTATTAGAAAGAGGAAACAGTTATAGAAAACACAGAAGCACTATTTGGTAAAACTAAATACAATTTACTAGAGGCAAAACTCAACACTTTTGCAGACTGCATTTAGCACTATCTCCAATTTATCCACAGCAATCACTGGCCTATTGGTCAAAATCTCTAAGTTGGTCCCCTATTCCTTACAAACGGATGATGACTTTACTAAAGCATATTATTAGTACTGCTACTTGAATAAGATGGCTAAAAATGATTTCTGTATCTACCACAGGACAATTAATGACTATGAAAGCTCACAAGAGGGCTTCTTAATGATGTGGGGCCTCTCTCTTTATTTCACATTCCAACAAGATTTTAAAAGTTGAAGTCGAGCCCTTCACTCATTTCTCTTCTGGAAGGAGTTAGTTCCTTGTCTACCTCAGTCTCATCCTGAGAAACTGGCATTCCTTCTCTTTCTGGGGCCACTCCTGGCCTTGGCATATGGATCCAATCCTGGCCTGCCTTCCTCAAGACTCTGTGTAATTAACCCTCCCCTCTTCCTCTTGTACCTCTAATTTCCGCCATCCACCCCCTCCCTTTACCCTGATTCTTTTTGCTCTACTTAGCAACCTGCTTGAGTTTCCCCAAACAGATGTAAAAGTCTTTCCATCAATGATAACACATGCTGAACCCAGGATCTTCCATTCTTCCCCAGGCCCTGATTTCGGCTTCCAGATGCCTTGAGTTCTTCCTCTCTTTTACTCAGTGGACTCCATCTCCAAGATACTGGTTTCTTCAGACTTGTAGGCCCAGTGGCCTGGCTCAGTTCTCACTGGCTTAGGTCCATCTAGAACATGTGGCATCATGGGACATATATTCCTTGAAATGTTGCCCCATATCATTCTTCCTCTTTTTCCCAGTTCACAGACTCCTGTTTCCTCCTTTTCCTGGTTATGTGTAAATGGGAGTCTTGTACAGCTCCTGCATTGTTTCTCACCCTGCCCATGTAAATGGGAATCTTTGTACCTCTTCTGTCTTGCTCTGCTGAGAGAACTCATCTAGGTATATGCCACCATGCATGATGAAGGGATGGATGGGAGGTTGTTCCTAATGTCACTTAGATGAGTTGTATAACTCCAGGAATAGAATGAGGAGAACGTTCCCTGGATTGGAGCTGTGCAACCAGGGGGATCTGAACTCACCTGGAATGCACGCTTTCACAGTATTTCAGCAGTCACTTCCGGCAACCGACTTCACATCAGTATCATCACCCCTGATGGGTCTGATTCAAGGGTCAATTCCATATTCCCAAATGCCTGCTGGATATTGTCACCTGGGTCACCTGCCAGTTCCTGAGGTCAATACTGAACTCAAAGCTGTCTATCTTTTAACAGTCATCTTTAACTTGTATATTCTAAATCTTTTCTCAAGACAATACACAAGCTTTTTACAAGTTAACAGGATCAATTTTAAAAGTTGGTACTTCATTGGTTTTGTAAAGAAAAAGACCTTCTTTGCATAGGTATGATTGTTGAATCTGGGATCTAACTTCTGTAATGAGTTAGCTAATTAATTCCATGCTTGGTGCTTAGATTATGCTGTGGATTCTATTTGTGTCTACATTGGAGTTAATGAAAAAGCTAGATTATCCAATTAAGTAGTAATAGAGAAACTAGTGAATAGAGATTCCTCTCTCAAATTCTGAATTAACAAAATGTTTTACTCATTCAATTTCTGATTTCTGTTTTTAAAAACCAAAACAAATCTCTTATAAAATAAAACATAATATGATTTTATTGTGATAAATTATGAAAGTTATGTATGGTCACTGTAGAAAAATCACAAATGTGAGGCAAGTACAAAAAAAGCAAATTAAAATCATTCATAATCCTACCAGCCAGAGAAAACCACTGTTATTTTGGTGCTTATCCATATAGCTTCTAGGCATTTTCCTTTTTTCAAAAAAATAAGATCTTTTTGTTCATTTTCCTTTGTAGTCCACATAGTTCTCTTGACAGCAGAACATGAATATTTTTGTGTATGATTTCATTTGGTAACATGATTTTCAATGCCTGCTTGAGGTTCCATTATAAACATATATCATAATTATTTAACTGATTTCCTATTGTTGAATAGTTAATTTTCCAATTTGTTATACTGTTGATCAGTATCACAATGAACTTCTTTGTAATTTCTGCACACTTTCATGATAATTTTTTTAGAATAATGCATTAAAAGTGAAACTGTTGGATCAAAGGCTTGAGAACTTTTATGCTTTTGATAAATATGCCTCAAGCTACCCAGAAAAATGGAATCAATTAAATTCTCCTCAAAATAGCTTACAGTCGTGCTTACCCTCACCAGTGATCACTAGATCTCTTAGTTTTGGGAAAAAGGAAACTCTATGGGTGAAAATAATTATTTTTTTAAATTTGTATTTCTTTGGTTAGTAGTGAAGTTGATAATTTTCTTATACTTTTCTGTACTTGTATTTCTTTTCTTTGTTTCTTTGTTTTGTTTGTTTGTTTGTCTGTTTTAGTTAATGGTCCCTTCATATTCTTTGGCCATTTTTCTGTTTCTCTTACATTCTAGTAACGGAATAAGGATTTAAAGCTTCTAAATGTCACCTAGTTTGCAAAAATTATTCCTAGTTTGCTTTGTTTTGTTTTGCCTTTACATTTTGTCTTTTAATTTGTGAATTACCTTTTGTGGAAGTCTTTTTTAATAATGCTGTCAAATTTATTTTTACTCTCCTTTTTTAGATTCTGCCTCTTTTAGAAAAATCTTCTCTTACCCAACTGATTTAGTACCTCTATTATGTGTTCCCTTTTAAAAAAAAAAAAAAATAGCAGTTAGGTGTGTTTATGAACTTTTGGTTCTGTTTTACTGATGTGTCAGTTTCCATGTCAATAAAATGCTGTATTAATTATTTTATGCTATTTTTCAAATTTGATTGGCAAAATTCTCTCTTAGTCTTTCTCAAGTAGTTTCTTCAAAAAAATTCATGTTAACTTGAGTTATTTCCCAAATTTAAAAATAACTTTCTAATTTTGAATTTGCATTAATTTAATTTGGGAATAATGTATATCTTTAAAATATTATTATTCTATCTAGAAATATGGTATCTCTATTTATTTAAAACTGTTTTTGATTCCCTTGAGATTTTTTTAAATATATGGATTGTATACACCCCACTAGGTTTTTAAAAATGTAGGTATTTTGTATTTGGGGTTGCTGTTTTGAATGTCATCCTTGCAAACTTTTAATTACCGAACATAAAGAAACTTCTCCTTTCATAAATTTATTTTGGAAATACTCTACTTATTGAACCCTTCATTAGGATTAATTTTTTTAGTTGATCCTATGTTTTTAGAGTAGACGACCATGTCACATGTAAATTATAAAATGGCTTCTTTTTCCTGATATTTATAGGGCTCATTTAATTTTATTGAACAGTGTTCACTAATACAAGTAACATTGAAAAAAATCTTGGCTCCTTCTCAATTTAATGGGAATGCCCGCAGAGTGTTACTATCATATATGATGATGTTGGTTGTCAGTTTGAGATAGTATGCTACTATTCTTAATTCATAAGATCCTTTAAAAATTATTAGGAATAGATGATGAATTTTATCTCATGTCTTTTGTCTCTTTATCAATATGATCATGCAATTTTCCTCTTTTATGTGTTGAGATAGTGATTAAATGGATAAGTTCTATAATATTACAATATTCTTACATTTCAGGATCAATCTCTACTTTATTACATTGTATTTTTATTATACTACTAGATTTTATCTATAGACACTTTCAATCTTATTTATCCAATAGAATAATTCTGTAGCTTGGTTTATAAATGGAATGTATTACATGAATTAACAGGAAATAATGCATGTAATATTTTCATTTTCTCAAAACTCCACATATATTTCTACATGGTTGAAACAAAGGCTACAAAATTATCTCAGGTAATACTTTTCAAGAAAGTCACATATAAATGAACCCTTAACTCAAAAAGGAGTTACATGAATTCAGCTGGGCAAAATGGCACTCCTTTGCTACCTTTTACGGAAAATGACTTTCCTAAATGATTAACTCAGAAATCACTACTCATCATGCACATTCATTATGTGATTTTGAACCCTGCCAAAAGTATAGTCTAACAAAAAGGAAAAATGAATTCTAACCATAATTTCATAAACAAGAAGGGTTAAGCCAGTCAGCATTATGCTTTGGATGATACTTAACATCGTGGTAAATAGAAACAGACACTCACTCATGTTGTCTCTTGAGACACTGGTAATCAGCCAAGAGATCTATTTTTAGTAAAATACTATTTTCAATCTAGTAATCTTCTACTCCAAAACAATTTATCAATTGTTGCCGGATCCACAAAGCTGAAGCAAAGACAATTGAGGTCCCCCAGAAAATCTGGATTTTCAAACAAAAATATTCATGTTCACTAGATCTTCCCATGACAACAAGTAAGTGTATGTCTTTGAACAGGGGTAGCATTTTGAAGTATCATATCCGGTTCTAGGAATGGTATTTAATAGGATGTGGAAATTTTACAGTTGACCTTTAAAGTGGTACTGCGGTGAAAAGGAAGAAGTTCAAAAGGGGTAAAGTGTTACATTCCATTAGTGACTGGAAATTTCAGGCAAGAATAAGCAAGGCGAACCCATGGCAGGGTTTCAAATACATGCATGTGGCTAAACCAGTAACAACCAATTTTGACAATCATACACTGCACATTTCTGGAATGCTCTTTCCTGCTGTTTTCTTGGTGCAATCAACCTTCTGGGTCACTCTCATTTGCTCCTTAAATCTCAGCCCTGGGTAAAACAAGCCACATTGGAAAGCTGTTTGGTAGTACCTATGAAAGCTGGCCATACCCACTGCCTGTAACCAGTGGTATGTCAAAGCTGGCTGTCAGCTCATTAGCTGATTGTACACATCTCTTCTCCACTCGGCCTTCAAGCTCATGACTGCTTTTAACTCAGCAATTCCACCGTGAGGTACATGCCCAGCAGACATGCTTTCATACGTGCAACATAGATATACACCAGAAAATCCATAGCAACACCATCAATAATAGCTCCAAACTGGAAACCATCCCAATGCCCATTACAGTACAATGGATAAATACATGTAGGAATATTCACACAATGGAATATTACATAGCACCAAGAATGCAACTGCATGTGACAATATGGATCAGTCTTACAAACACTGTATGGAGAGAAAGAATCCAGAAACAAAAGAAAGCATGCTGCCTGTTTCCACCGATACAAAGTACAAAACAGCTAATCTATGCTGTTAAAAGTGAAGAGATCATCCTTGCAGGCCGGGAAGGGCCATAACACGTGGAAGAGAGCAGGGCGGGAGGTCAAGGCTAAGGTTGGGGGGAATGTGAGGACCTCTGGGATGCTGAAATTGTCCTTTTTCTTAATCTGAATATCAGAGTGATAGTTATATGGACATGCTCCAGTTGTGAAAATTCACTGAGGTATACACTCAGGAACTATGTGCTTTTCTATTGCAATATAGTAGAAAGTTAAAAAGAAAAGGAAAACGAAAGAAAAAAGCTCAGCCAGGCATCAATTTCTGGAAGGGGTTTCCCTTATCACAGATACTTGTCCACCTAGCCACATGGTGGTGAGACTTTAAATACAAGTGTAAACTGTATGGAAAAATGACCCATGTGGTGCCTGACATCAAGCACACCCTTACAAAAGAGTATTTATTCTCATCATCACTCTCCGACTCCCCCATTATATGTGTTACCATATCACTTTGTATATTCATTCCCCCACTGTACTGTAATCATGTTTTTGCTTCATTTCCGTTCCCACTAGATGACCAGCAACATGAAGCACAGGACAACATCTTAATTGTATCCACAGGGGCTAGAACAGAGTGGGTACTTGATAAATATTTGATGTGACTGAATAAAAGTCTGTCACAAAGCTCCATGACTCTCTGATTACCAGTGTCCCAGGTGACTTGGTGCTCGTTCTCTGAGTCCATCTAACTGACCATGTGGTTGAGTTACAAAAGAAGCTAAAAAAAACTGCCCAGGCGGAGAATGTGCTAAGGCTGAGACAGGCATCTCCTGGAGTGGGAGAGAGAGTGCATATTTTGTGGCGAAGAAATGTATACACGTTTCCTCAAAATACTCCCATGTTCACTGTAGCATTCTTCACAAAAATCAAGGTATGTAAACAACTTAAATGTCCACTGAGAGATGAATGGATAAAGGAAATGTTACACACACACACACACACACACACACACACTGAAATATTATTTGGTCTTCAAAAAGCAAGAAATCCTGCCATCTGCAACAACATAGATGAAACTGGAGTACATTATGCTAAGTGAAATAAGTTAGACACAGAAAGACAAATATTGGATGATCTCACTTATATGTAGAATCTTTAAAAAAAAAAAAGCCAACTCATAGAGACAGGGTAGTAGAATGATGGTTACCAGAGGCCTGGAGGGTGGAAGAAAAGCAGAGATTTAAAAAAAGGAAGTAGAATGATACGTGCCAGGGCCTGGGTGGAGGGGGTCTTGGTGAGTTATTATTAATGGGTACAGAATTTCCATTTTGCAAGATGAAAAGAATTCTAGAGATAGATGGTGGTGATGGTTGTGCAACAGTATGAATGTACTTAATACCATTGAACTTACAGTAAAGATAGTAAATTTTATGTTATGTGTATCTTACCATACACACACACACACACAAAGAAATATATACACATTTCTATTTAGAGCAGACCATAGCATCATGGCAGCGTCAGAGAGAAATGCCAGCATAAGTTGCTGGAAGGTCATCAGACTACGCCTGCTGGGATCAAAGGTGGGTGAGGTTCTAGGAAGGCCATGGCAAAAGTGTTGAACCAAGATGGAAAGAGGACTGAACCATTTTACTGCCAGTCCAAAATAAGAGATGGCATGAAGGCATAATTCTTGAGAATTAGAGCCTGGCATAAAGACACACGTGGAGAACCTCTGGGTAGAAATGATTCCCAGCATGAAGGACAAATGTTATGAGGTACAGATTTTCAGAATGTGGAGTGGGGGACTCATTTGTCTGAGAGGATGAAAGAGTGAAGAAGAAAAAAGTGAAGCAGAGAAGAAGATGAAGAAAGAAGAGCAAAGCAGAAAAACAGACTCCAAAGCTGCTGCAGACCTGCCATATAACTCCTGGGCCCTTTGTACTTGGCTGGTGAGTACCACAGAGCCAAGCTGGGTCACCATCGCATACCACTGCTCTGGTGCCAGACTACAAAGCATAGGGCTTTCTGACCATGAGCTTCACTATCCTGTAACTCAGCATTTGATGGCTATAATTAATGGAGCCTCAAAACTGTGTGTTCTTCTAGGACACTAATAAAGACCGGAGCAGAACCTAACAAGAGCACCCACATGTAGAGAAATTGGGGAGGCTGGAATGCAGAATCATTTAGGTTTCCTCCAAATTCTAAAATCCTTTGCTGACAGCTAGTTGAAACCATGATAGATTTGGAAACTCTGGCTCTTGGTTAAAATAATCAAACTGAGCATCACAGGGACACTGTCATCTCGGATTCACTCCCAAACAGTCTTCATCTTGGGAAGCTGATGACTTTGTCAGTCCATCTACTATGGATCAGCCAACCAAGCCAACTGGCCACGGTAGATACAGTGATTGTCCTTTCTGCCGGGCCCTCCCTCCTGGTCAGTGGATTCACGCAGCAAGTGAAATCTGATATAAGAACATGTTGCTTAGGGGCGCCTGGGTGGCTCAGTCGTTAAGCGTCTGCCTTCGGCTCAGGTCATGATTCCAGGTCCTGGGATCGAGCCCCGCATCGGGCTCCCTGCTCAGCGGGAGGCCCGCTTCTCCCTCTCCCACTCCCCCTGCCTGTGTTCCCTCTCTCACTGGGTCTCTCTCTGTCAAATAAATAAATAAAATCTTTAAAAAGAAAAAAAAAGAAGAACAATGTTGCTTAGTGTGCAAAGAAACAGAATGTAAGAAAGAAAAAAAGAACAAAAGAAGGAAGCAAGGAACAGAAACATCTGATGATGACAGATTTTCCAGACAAACACCCATTCACCATTTGTGCCAACACAGTGCCATTTGTGTGTACAAACTGTTTGTAGTGCTATGGATTCAGTGTTTCATAGACCTTAAGAGGCTCCCCTTATAGAGTGTGAAGGTCTAAAGTAGTTCTCAACCACTGGGGATTTTGCTCCCCATTTGACACAGTCTGAGGACATATTTGATGGTCCCAACTGGGTGTGTGACTGGCATCCAGTGAGAAGAGGTCAGGAATGCTGCCAAATATCCTACAATGCACAGAACAGCTCCCTACTTCCCCAACAAAGAATTACCTGGCCCCAAATGTTAAGAGTGATGAAGTTCAGAAATGATCTAAAGGGAGAGAATAAATCAACAATGACAAAGAGTGCACTACGTGCACATATAGGCTTCTATCTAAGTAATGAAAGGGGACAATCCAAATTGTGTGTGTGTGTGTATGTATGTGGTGTATGAATAGTTTCACAAAAAGCTTTTTGAAGCAGCTGACCCATAAGATGAATTTTGACACAGATATGAGTTGAAGAATATGGGGAGGTAGGTAGGGAGAAGGGAAGGTAACAAATTGTGTTCAAGACAAAGGAATAGCAGGTGTGGAGGCACATAGGAAATAATTACATGATCACTCATTAGAGAGAAGGGTCAACCTGGGTCACTATGGGATTTGAAGTTTGAGAGGCAGGGAGGGGCTAGATGATGCTGAACAATGGATGCTAACTCAGAGTCTAGATCAGCATTGTCCAATCAAACTTTTTTCAGTGAAAAAAATGTTCTATATCCTCACTTACCAATATGGTAGCCACTAGCCTCATGTGACTATTGAGTACTTGACATGTGGCTAGTGAGATTGAGAAAATAATTTTTCTATTTTATTTTATTTTAATTAATTTAAATTTAAATAGCAACATGTAGTTAGTGGTTACCATTTTGGAGAGAGTAAATCTAGACATCTATGGAAAGACGAGAGAGGAGGCTGGTCAGATTTAGACTTTAGATGGCCCTGGAAACATCCTGGATATGGCTTCTAAGTGTTTTTTTAAATGGTAGTTTTTTGTTAGGTTGTTTTTAAGATTTATTTAGTTATTTTAGGAGGGGCAGAGGGAACGGGAGACAGAGAGTCTCAAGCAAACTCCCGACTGAGTACGGAGCCCCACATGAGATTCGATTCCACGACCCTGAGATCATGACCTGAACCAAAATCAAGAGTCCGATGCTTAACCGACTGAGCCACCCAAGAGCCCCATCTAAGTTTAAAGTACATATGATTCATCTGGGAATCTTACTAAACTTACTAAAATGCAGGTTCTGTTTCAGAAGGTTTGAGCCTCAGATTCAACATTTCTAACGAGCTCCCATGTGAGAAGAGTACTGCTGGTCCATGGACCACTCTTTCAGTAGCAAGGATCTATAGCAACATTGTCAAATAGAACTTTCCATGATGCTGGAAATGTTCTATATCTGCACTGTCCATGCAGTGACCACTAGCCACAAGTGGCAACTGACCATCTGAAATGTGGCTAATGCAACTGAGGAAGTGGTCTTTTTAAAAGATTTTATTTATTTATTTGAGGAAAAGAGAGAGAGAGAGCTCAGGGGGCAGGGGCAGAGGGAGAAGCAGACTCCCCACTGAGCAGGGAGCCCTACGTGGGACTACATTCCAGAACCCTGGGATCATGACCTGAACCAAAGTCAGATGCTTAACCGACTGAGCCACCCAGGCACCACGAGGAAGTAATTTTTTCTAATTACTTTAATTTAATTTCAATTAATTTTAATTTAAATTTAAAAAGCTACATGGGCTAGTGGTTATGCACTGCATTATGTGGATCTAGAGCACTGCGACCCAAAGGATGTCAAGTTGTTTTACTAGTCCACAAGGAAGTCAATACATAAGTGAGAGTAAAAATATAGAAACTTTTATAACAAGTTGAAAGGGCGATTAAGTCTATTTAACCTCATAATTTTAAAAAATGGATTCCTATTTTGCACGTCTGTTTTTTTCATTTAATTTTTCTAATAATTCATTTGTATTACATTTTATAAAAATATTGACCTATGATGAATTGAGGGGAAAATGGGTCTTCTCCACCGAGAATTTGTGAAGCACTGCCTAGAGGATGAATGGGAAGGTAGGGATACAAGCAGAAGGCAATGAGATGTGCTAGGAGACCATGCCAGCAATCCAGGTGGACTGTGGGGGCAGAGAGGAAGTAACAGACAAAATCCACAAGATTTGGTGACAGAGTGGTTGTGTGTGTGCTCACATCAGTAATTCATGCTGGTCATTAAACCCGACAACTGGTTGCTGGAGCAGAAATACACGCCAATTGTCATTCACCTTTGCTCTTATTTTTCATATTTCCTAAATCTCTGACAGTTTATCTTTAGAATAATACTTCACTCATAAGGGATGGAGCAGACTTAGTTAGATTTATTCAACTTATTAAAATAATTTAATTAGAATTATCACTTTTATATAGCACTGTCAGAGATCATCAGACATATTTTTAAGTAAGATTTGGAGCAACACTAGCCTCATCCTTCTATTGGTAAGTTATCTTTTTGAATGGGTTGTTCCAGGAAGGTTGCTAATTTCATATATTTAATTTTTATTTTTATGGGTGTTAAAAGTCAAAATGCCCATTTCTGACTCTCCTTCTGAAATCTTTGGCGCACACTTCATTTGAGTCCTACATTTTCATGTTTATCTTACAGCTTCCGGTTTTCTTTCTTGACTTCCAAACCCTGCATAATGATGTGATGTTCTTAAAGTGTGGCTATATAGACCTTAAACTAAAAAGCAATTTGAAATTGTGCGTGTTGGGGCAGAGAGAAGGCAGAATGGGAATGTGCTGTCAGATAACTAAAATGTTCTCACTAAGAATAGGAGCTAAGGTAGGCAGCCAAAAGTGTGCCATTCTATGAGTTTAATTTATTTATTATTTTCTTTTTCTTAATTTTAAAATTATCTGGAGGCTTTCCCATATAGGACCTTGGATTGCCTAAACCTGAAATGCACAATATGGCAGCCGCTACTCCTGAAATGTGGCTGGTCCAAATTGAGATGTGTTGTTAAGTGTTAAATACACACACCAGAATTCAAAGAATCTATGCCAAACAAAGAAAAAAGTAAAATATCTCAAAAAATTTTTATACTGATTATATGTTGAAATGATACTATTTTGGATGTATGGAGTTAAATAAAAATATTTTTTAAATTAGTTTTCCTTATTTCTTTTTATTTTTCCAGAATAGAGCAACAGGAACATTCAACCTTACCTATGTAATTTAAAGGAAGGCACTGAATCAATCCTGGAAGACTGAAAAGCATATTTTTGCAACAAGTCACAGAGAAAGAAGTAGGAGGTTATGATGTAAAGATAGAGACAAAAGAACTCAGAGTCCTGGTAACTCCTCCAGACAAAACCCAGACAATATGGGAAAAGCACTCAACTATGGCTCAAGGATTTCAAAACCACTGCAACTGGTCCCCTACTTCTCTGCATGAGTGTGGTGTAAGCTCAGCCATCGCAGCAACGGCATGCTCAGTCTGACCCAGGAACAATACAGTGACAAAGCTGAGGGAGATGCCAGGCCTAAGGGTGGCCTCATGACATCTGGCACACTATAGAGAGTGAAAAGAAAGCAGCCAGGAGAAAGCTACAGGATGAGTGGACAGAAGAAGGTCTGAGTGAAAGGTGAACTTGTAATCAGAGGCAACGGTGGAGGTCATCAACAGGGGAGTGCCAGGAGAACCTCCAAAAGACACAAAATTCTCAGTGACTGCAGAAGATGCGGCTTGACATCACACAGTATCAGAGCCCACAATCAACCAGTGACCGTTGCACAGACAAGATGCTTTCCTGTGCACCCAGGTCCCATCTTGTGATGGAAAGGCCAAAGAGCAAAACTCTTGCCCAGGTCAGATAAGGAAGCAGAAATTTATGAAGACCAATAGTCACGTGAAGCTTTAATCTGGAAAAGACTGAGGGATTTTTTTTTTAAGATTATTTATTTCAGAGAGAGAGAGAGATAAAGCATGAGTGGGGGCAAGGACAGAGGGAGAGAATCCCAAGCAGACTCCCTGCTGAGCATGGAGCCCAATGTGGGGCCTGATCTCAAGACCCATAAGATCATGACCTGACCGACTGAGCCACCCAGGCACCCCAAAGACTGAGAGATATTTAAATGGAAACATGGAATGCCAGGGTGGCTCAGTTGGTTGAGTGTCCAACTCGTGATTTCGGCTCAGGACATGATCTCATGGGTCGTGAGATCAAGCCGCATATTGGGATCCATGCTCAGCAGGGAATCTGCTTGGGATTCTCTCTTTCCCTCTCCCTCTGCCCCTCCCCCTGCTCTCCCTCTCTCTCTTAAATAATAAATAAATCTTTTTAAAAATGGAAACATCAAACATTCTCTGTGATCAGAATATTAGCAGCTTGAAAATACATAAAATAGAAAAGAAACATCATTTGAACAAACACCTGATTTGTGTCAGCTTTACTGTTATATTTGTAAAGTCACTCTCCAGCCCCACTGGCAGAAGTGAGAATTTGAGGGTGAGAACACTTTGGCTTTCTCTATACAGCTCCTTTCCAGGAACATTCTCAGGTCTTAGTGATGAACTTCTTCACACAAGCTGAGCTAAGATGGCCCATTGTGCTTGTCATTTTGCAGGTCGATCAAAGAGGTAAAACAGCAAAAAAGACAGATTAAGCTAGAAGTTCACCTCCAAGGCACAAAAGGGATTGGAAGAATGCCAAGACACAAGATGTCAGGAGATTAAAAGACTATCCCAATTTTTAGGATTCTAAAGTATTGTAAATGCCAACGACAGATCTAATTTGAAAATATGCAGAATTTTTCTTTCTTCCAAGTTGTCATAAAGAATGGCACTCCCACTCAAATATCCAACAAATGTAAATAGCACATGGTCCCCGACCTTACAACTGGTCATTTAAAAGAAGGTTGTGGGGCGCCTGGGTGGCTCAGTTGGTTAAGCAACTGCCTTCGGCTCAGGTCATGATCCTGGAGTCCTGGGATCGAGTCCCACATCGGGCTCCCCGCTGAGCGGGGAGTCTGCTTCTCCCTCTGACCCTCCCCACTCTCATGCTCTCTCTCTCCCATTCTCTCTCTCAGATAAATAAATAAAATCTTTAAAAAAAAATAAAAAATAAAAGAAGGTTGTGCATACTTTATTCAGACTCTCTTGTGAACAATCCAACTGGAAAAAGAAATCACTTCTGAGACAATGGGGAAATGTTGATTCCTGACAGGATATTGGTATTATATATTTACTTTAATATTTAGTTGTGACAGGGGCACCTGGGTAGCTCAGACAGGTGAGCATCCAACTCTTGATTTCAGTTGAAGTCATGAACTCAGGGTCGTGGGATCAAGCCCCATGTTAGGCTTCCCTGTGGCTTGTTGCTGAGATTTTCTCTCCCTCTCCCTCTGCGTCTCCCCCCACTCCCACGCACTCTCTCTCTCTAAAATAAATAAATAAATCTTTAAAAAAATATTTAGTTGTGACAAAAAGAATCCTTTTCTTGTCAAGATACATACTGAAATATTTATTGGTGAAATGACATGATGTTTGGGAAAAATCATCCACTGCTTCAGGGGCAGCAGGGAATTAGGTGAGTATCTTTTTTTTTTTTTTTTTTTTAAGATTTTATTTATTTATTCATGAGAGACAGAGAGAGAGAGAGAGGCAGAGGGAGAAGCAGGCTCCCAAGGAGCAGGGAGCCCGATGCGGGACTCGATCCCAGGACGCTGGGATCATGACCTGAGCCGAAGGCAGACGCCCAACCATCTGAGCCACCCAGGCGCCCAATTAGGTGAGTATCTTAATTAAAATATTTATGAATTAGGATGGCTCTACGTCGTTACATCATTTTACATCTAATGTATGAGAAGTCAGTAGTGTGGTTACCTTTGGTGAAGACAGATAGTGAATAGAAGGAACACATGCATGTTTTGGATGGTGCTTGGTATGTCCTATTTCTTGACCTGGGAATGGTTACAAGGGTTTGTTCAGTTTGTGAAAATTATTTTGAATTATATACTTATTATCTGTATATTCTTCTATATGAACAACTCCATTAAAAAACTATATTTTAAGGTTTTTTTTATATGTAGGTTTTTTTTTTAAATTTTATTATGTTAATCACCATACATTACATCATTAGTTTTTGATGTAGTGTTCCATGATTCATTGTTTGCATATATTAAGTTTTTTTAAAGCTCATATATTGAGTGATATTCTATGCAATTCATTAACTTATACATTTATGGCTTATGCCTTGTATGTGTGCTTTATATTTAACAATAAAATGATCTGAAAATGTATCTCAATTGTCTCAACCCAGCAACAACACTATGAAAATAATGTAGCTTAGAAATTATTAGTCATAAACAAAATGCTTTCATTTTCTGGTCTTGTCTATTCTTAATAATAATAGCATTTACTGAAGACATACTGGGTGCTGGTTGAATCTCTAATCTAACCCACCCTAAAAGATAGATATCATTTCTAATTTATGGAAAAGAAATTTGTGGTTCAAGGAGTTAAGTGACTTTCCCAAAGCCACAGACCTAATCAGCCAGAATTCAAGTCCACACCTACCCAGCTCAAAAGCCTATGTGTTATTTCCATTTCACCATGATGATTTCCAAACAAGCATCCAACACATGTGCAAACTAAGTTACATGTTTATTTTACATGAAGCAGGCTGTTTGTTTAAATTTTGATTTCTGTTGTTAACCAAAATAACTCAAAAGGAAAATAATTTGAAATTGTAAACAACGGTTTACTTTAAAAAATTCCATTAATCTCACACATGCCAAATCTTGCTAATTCACCTACTGATTCTATTCCTCTTGTGCTTTCTAAAGCTTGCTTTTCCTCTCTCCAAGCAAATACGTTAGGGATGATGCTAATTCTTCTACCTAAACTTCAGGCATATTTCAACCTGAAGAACGGGAGCTCTTTGAATCAGGCTGGGAAAAGTCATTTTCAAAACTATTACCATAATAACTTCTTAAAAAGAGGTTTAATCTACACACGTGTCTGAATTGAGTCACTGTTAAGAATGTATGATCTTTCTAGATTGTACAAGTATTTGGCTGAATGTTTATATACCCAGAACATAATCCTTTCCCATGGAATTTAACCAAGATTTTATGCCCTGGGAAATAAAGAGACCTGGACTTAATTCAACAAAAGCAAATGCGCACAGTAAAACAAGTTTAATGTTCAACTGCTGAATTTCAAACTTTGATACACATTACAATCAACAGTAAGCAGTCATTCTTCGATTTTCTTAAGAAAAAGAAAAGAGAAAAAGAAAGAAAGAGAGAGTAAAAATTCAGTGTTGGGACTCTACCAAGGCTTCAACCTTGACTGTTCAATTTGGGTTCCTCCAAATGGCTAGGTTCCAGGGTATTTGCCAATGTGATGGTAAGAATGAGTCTTTAAGTCTTGCTTAGGACCTAGAGGTCTTAGAGCCTGTTTTAAATAGAGCTATGAGACAATATAAATGTTCAAAGAAGGCCTGGGTTTGGGCAATTTATTTGAAGAACAAATTCCCTAAAAGGGCAGGACTCCTTAGAACTGTACTATGGCTTCTATGATAGAAATGGAACCAAGTCCTTATATGGGTCATAAACAAGGAAGCCTAATGATAATGGAACAGAAGAGAATTCCCTTTAAAAGAGACACTGCTCAGAACTACAGTAAGTTTGGAATATTTACCTATCAGTGGAAGCTTGATCATTGTAACGGTATAAAATTACTTGATTTGGAATAGTTAATAAATACTGAGGTATATACATCACTCATGAGTAAAACGGTGATTTAACTAATCAAACAGAATAGCCATAGTAGATTTACATAAAAGTCTGGTCACACATACTCGCTGGAGAGTTGGACAGTATTTCTTTAAACAAACAAATAATAACCCTCAGGTAGAGAATATAAAGAAAGGATTGGATTTCTTTCACAGAGAATGCTAAAGTAACAAAGATTGAGAAAGCATATTTATTTGTATCTGATTACAGCACTAAAGATGCATGTTGAAATAAATTATTAAAAATAATATAAATTTGGGCAATATTTAAAAAACTTAACACACATATAATTGGAGTCCCTAGGAGAGAGGAAAGTGGGGCAGAAGACAAAGGTTAATGGTCAAATTTTTGCCAAATTTGGTGAAAGATATGAATTTACAGACTGAAGAAGCTCAGCAGAACTCAAATAGAATAAATACAAAGAAAAACAAAGAAAATATGGACTCATCTTGTATAAATGTTAAAAACCAGAGATAAAGAAAAATCTTGAAAGCTGCTAGAATACAAGATATTCCCTTCAGATGAATGGTGATTTGAATGACCACTGTGGGGACAAGAAGTAGATAAACATCTTTAAAGTGTTACAAGGAAACAAATATGTCACCCTAGAATTCTAAAGCTGAGAGGTTTTGTCTCCAGCAGTCCTGTTCTACAGCAATCCTTAAGGAAAATCTTCAGGCTGAAGGGAAATTACACAAGACGGAAGTTCAAATCTTCAGGAATGAATACCGAGCACTGGAAGTGGTAATATGGGGGTAATTTTTTAAAAGGTTTTCTTCTTAATTTCTTAAAAATGTATACTATTGTTGAAAGCAAAATAACTACACTGTCTTGTAGAGTTCAGAATGTACGTAAATATAATTAACATACAACTACTATGGAGCCAAGAATGAGGTAAATGGGCCTATGTGGTTGCGTGCTTTCTGTATGATCTGGTACAGCAGTAATGCTCATCTGAAAACTTTCATAATAAGCTGTTGGAAAAATAACAGAAAGCTAAGCCTAAATTTCCAGATATTTGATCTTTCTGCTTCAATTCAGTCTAACAAAATATGCAAGCAGACGTTCGGAAAGTATAATTAAATACACAAGCTTATGCAATATGGATTTTTTCAGGTCTCTTTAAATATCGAAACTCTTGGGGTGCCTGGGTGGCTCAGTCGGTTATGTGTCTGCCTTCGGCTTGGGTCCTGAGATGGAGACCCACATGGGGCTCCCTGCTCAGCGGGGAGTCTGCTTCTCCCTCTCCCATTGCCCCTCCCCTCCCCTGCTCGTGCTCTCTCTCTCTCCGCCTCAAAATAAATAAAATATTTTAAAATAATAATAATAAATAAATAAATATTGAAACTCTTTGTAAATTTTAACTTTGACCTTGAAGTTCTCTAAAAGTTTCTCATAATACTTATTTTGTTAACACAATTGGGTAGCTATTTGAGATTTTAGACCAAAGGAAGGACCGTTCATTGATTAGAGACAGGAGAGCCCAGCCTGAGCTCACAGAAGACCTCAACCCTGTGTGAGGATGGTATGGACTGCTCATCCTTCAATCAAATGTACTGGCAAAGAGCCATCTAGAACCTTCTCATGATAACTAACATTTAACTTGCCTTTATTTTGAAACATAAACTGAGTCTATAAAGCAATTGTGAGGCTCAAGAACTTTTTTAAAACTCTTCATAACTTTCCATTTCTGGGTTCTTATTAAATAGTGGCAAAGTGCTGTAGTTATTTAAAAAAAAATAGGAAAAGATGTCTACAACTGGAATGGAAACCAGCCAAAAGGAGTTAACTGACCAGTTCTGGTAATTGTCATCATGACAAGGGTGAATTCAGATGCTTTCAGGAAGACGTGGTCAAGAATCCTGAATCATTTATAGGTGGAAAAGAAAACTATTTGGAATTGGACCATGGTTGCCTCAAGTTACCTAGTCTATACAGTCTATAGTCAGAACCAGTAACCTTTAGGAGATATTATTCCAAGTTAAATGTACACATATATGCCACGTTACATATATTACCTCGTGTAATTTTCAGATAAATAAATAGGATACAGCTATTATCACCTGGACTTTACAGCTGGGAGGTGGCGTGTGCGCAAGCTCCCAGGATCGCCAGTAGTGGAAGGAGGACACCATCTATGTCTGTCTCAAAAGCCCATGCTTTTAAACCTTATGCTACTTGCCTCTCTTTCCATAAAGAAGGTATGGCCAGTAGTAATGATGCCAGGACACCCAGGCAAATTTCCAGAAGCATTATTTCATTTCCAATCTCGTCCCTTTCTTCACAAGAGGAAAACACAATTACCTTTTGTAATAGTTTCCTGGGGCTGTTTATAACAAAGTACCATATACTGGGTAGCTTTAAACAGCAGAAGTTTATTCTCTCACAGTTCTGGAAGCTACTGATACAAAACCAAGGTGTGAGAGCGCCATGCTCCTGTAAAGGCACTAAGGAAGAATCCTTCCTAGCTTCCTCCTAGCTTCTGGTGGCCCCTGGCAGTCCTTGGCATTCCTTGGCTTGCGACTATATAAAGCCAATCTCTGCCTCCATCTTTACCTGGGCTTCTTCTCTGTGTGTCCTCTCCTCTTTGTATAAGGACACCAGTCATTGGATTTAGGGCCCATTCTAATCCAGTATGACCTCATCTTAGTGAATTACATTGCAAAAAAACATATTTCTAAATAAGGTTACATTCTGAGCTTCTAGGTAGATGTGGATTTTTGGACACTATTCAGCCCACCACATCTTTCATGGATCATTATTCCTCTATGAATAAACCCAAATCTGACTCCATACTCTTTGTGGGAATTATTAAAGCTTGTACTTGGTTCTGACTTCTCTCTTTTGATTTTTTTTTTTTTTTTGTGAGCAAGGACACAAGTTAGGGGGGTGGTATAGGGGGATGGACAGAGGGAGAGGGAGAGAGAGAATCTTACTCAGGTTCCATGTCCAGTGCAGAGCCCAACACAGGGCTCACTCTATCTCAGGACCCTGAGATCATGACCTGAGTCGAATTCAAGAGTCGGATGCTTAACCTACCAAACCACCCAGGCGCCCCTCTCTTTTGATGTTAAGAACAACTTTATAGGTGGCGCCTGGGTGGCTCAGTCGTTAAGCGTCTGCCTTCGGCTCAGGTCATGATCCCGGAGTCCTGGGATCGAGCCCCGCATCGGGCTCCCTGCTCTGCGGGAAGCCTGCTTCTCCCTCTCCCACTCCCCCTGCTTGTGTTCTCTCTCTCGCTGTGTATCTCTCTCTGTCAAATAAATAAACAAAATCTTTAAAATAAATAAATAAATAAATAAATAAATAAATAAAATAAAAAATAAAAATAAAAAAAATAAAAAAATAAAAATAAAAAAAAGAACAACTTTATACAGGGACACCTGGCTGGCTCAGTCTGTAGAGCATGCAACTCTTGATCTTGGGGTTGTGAGTTCAAGCTCCACGTTGGGTACTTAAGAGATTACTTAAAAAAATAAAATAAAATCTTTAAAAAAAAGAACAACTTTATATATAATCTGGGCAAGCATTATTAACCTCAGTTTCTGGATGATGACACCAAGATTTTAAGTCACTTATCCGAGTTCAAAACTCAGTTCAATGACAGATGTGGAAGTGAAAACTAGAATGGATGACTTCAACTCAGTTTACTTTCCCAAATCCACCAGCCCCCCCACACAAAAGTTCACCCATTCATCAAAAACGCATTGCATTCTTGTTCTATGCCAAGCACTATTTTAGTTACCAGGGGCACAACGATATTCAAAATTGATTCCATGTCTGCCAATAGTTTGCAAACTAGAAGAAAAAAATCACTTGTGAAACTCTCAGATGGCTTAAACTGGCCGTATATACTTACTAGTAATAACAATTCATCAAACTTGTAAAAGAGTAAGTTTTTAGTATATAACTTAATTCAAATTCTCATCTATCCCACCAATAATGTCACTGTTGTGTGCAGATGGAAAGGATCAAGAAATAAACATTCTTATGTTAGCAAACGAGCTTAACTCCAGAGGAGCGTGAGTATTTAAATGGGCTTGGACCTAAATTAGAAGCTAGCCTATGTGCAGTGACTACATTCCATCAGAAAGACATGAACTTCTACCTTGTTTATAAAGGTTGAAAGAAAACTGTCAATACCTAAAAAGAGCTTGGCAAGCTAAAACTACATTCAATCCCTCATGTGACAGTTTGTGTCTACTTTCCTCATGGACGGCAGCCACTGTCCAACCCCCAACAACCGCCCGGCTCCACACCTCTGACTGACACTCGTCCCAGGGCATTTGCTTGTACCTGTGGTTCCCACCCATATCAGTCCCAATTCTACCACTGTCAAACAAATATTTGTAATAAAATAAAATCCTCCCATCACATAACTTACCCATCCTGTGATATAATGTCTTTAAAAAACAACATACTGCCCTAATTGTAATACAAAGAAATAAAAGCAAAGTGAGTTACTCTAAAAGTACATGCATTTCAATATATCAGTGCTTGGCCACAGCTTCACTGGAAGATATGGGAAGTCTCTGGATTCTTGTACAAATAAGGAAGAACCACAGTGAGTGCCACACACTGATGGAGGTACCTTGCATCGGGACTCGTATGCTGGGATTGGTGTGCATTAGTGACATGCTGAAACAGTGAATAATTCTTGGTAATGTTCTGAACAAAACAAAGTACAATCATCCCTCAATTTACAAGGCAGTTGCAGTCCTGGAAAATTCAGTGTATACTAAAACTCTGAAATATCTACCTCCTGCAAGTACATATACAATGGAGTTGTAAGTAGCTTCAGAACATTATAAACTGGGTGTTATTTTCCCCTACACAAATGTCTTCTAGGAGATTTGAAACTTGTGCAGGATGTGCTAGCCCATTCCCACCATATTCCCCAACCAATTCCCCACAAACTTCTAAAACAGATTCCATGGAATGGTACTATCCCCTTGAGACACACTGGTTCATGCTCCCTGATGTCTATTATATTCTGGATTTTCTCTCTCTAATGGTCTACTTTTATTTATCAATACTTTACCATGTGCCCAGACATTTCATAAATATTAACTTATTTTTTTAAAGATTTTACTTATTTGAGAGAGAGAGAGCGTGCGCACGAGCATGGGGGAGGGGCAAAGGGAGAGAGGGAAAAGCAGACTTCCTGCTGAGCAGGGAGCCCCACACAGGGCTTGAACCCCGGACTCCGGGATCACGACCCAAGCCGCAGGCAGATGCCCTACTGACTGAGTTACCCAGGTGCCCCTAAATATTAACTTATTTAATGTTCAAAACAACTCCATGAAGTAAGTATTATTATTTTACTCCCAGTTTATATAAGAGCAAACAGATTTTAAAAACTTGCCCCCAATCACAGAGCTAGTAAGCATTCACTGGGATCCGAACCCAGGTAGTATGGCTGTAGAATCAGCACTCTACCCTACATTGATGCTTCTCACTTTTAATGTACATAGAGATGCTGACCTCTAACATTCTCCTAAGGGAGGCAGATGCTACTCATCTATGCATCAGACGTGGAATAGCAAGGGAACACACTAGATTCCCCACTGATGAAAACAAGGATGACACCTGTGCTACAAGAGCCTTGGGCTTATAATGCAGAGCAACCTAAATATTGTTAAATGGATGGATGAACACATGCGAATTAAAAATTCACTTCAATAATTAGCTCAACCCTTTCCAATTCTCTTCCAGACTTTCAGCTGTATGCATCATGCTACTGGCAGATGACTTCATTTCTTATTTCGGTAAGAAGTTTAAGGTCATTGATATCAAATTCCCACAAATTCCTTCCTATCTCCTTCAGGCTGTTACACAGGTCCACCCATCTCTCCACCTGGAAGTTTCTCTGTACTGTCCTTCTATCTGCTCTCCTTCAATCCTCGGGGAGAGATGGGGTGCTTTATCTCCTGCCATTTTTCTCTCTTCTTGACTCAACTCTTTGTCTCCTCTGAGCTTTCTTTCTTGTCAACTAATCGATCAGCTTATCTTCTCTTCAACTCTACCATCTGCTAACACTCTGACCCTGTCTCTTCATCCCCACCTGTTTTGGAGGCCCTATCCTAACACTAACCCTAGACCCCTCAGAGCTGCTACGAATTACATAACATACTTTGGCTTCTGTGTCAAGGTTCCAGCTGCCTTAAAATGAAGATGTGGATAAGGGATATGTTCTGGGAATGACTGGAAATAATGTCACCTTCGGTCAAGTGGATTAAAATAAAGTTTGGAACATAACATTGTGTATCAACTATACCTCAGTGGAAAAAAAAATATATCTCACAGCTACATCACATAGCCTCATACTATAAGCCTACAATGAGTGTTTGTTGCATGAATAAATACATGAATATTAGTACAACAAAAATGAAATAATAAAATTAATATAATATAATATAATATATAATATAATCAATCAGGGTTTAGGAGAGGTAGATCAAGGCTTCACTGTAGCCACTCACCTTCAAGTAGACTGAAAGTATATGGAGAAAGGGAATAAGTCAAAGCACCTCAGCAGTGAGTCCTACACCGAGGGCACCTTTGGGAGAGTGACTCTGAGGAGACAGGAGAACAGTGGCCTATGGTACTAATTGTGTCACGTCAAGGAAACTGGTTGACATTACCATTTTGGTTTGTACAGACTTCTGAATGTTCCATCAGTAAACTTAGAGCCCTAAGCAACTTTGGTTTCTATACAGCCTTAGTAGATGGCCAGTATTTTTGTGTTCACATACCGTGAGGGAAACAGTCTGAATTTCTCTTACGCTATATCATTTTGTGTGTGGTTCTGTTATGTTTAAAAATAAGCATTTGTGAGACCCTTTCTCTGACCTCTTTGAGGGCAAGGATCTTCTACTTCCCAGGAAACTGCCTTGAGCTGGGTGGACACCAGGAATCTTGATCTGATGTTTCTACTTAAATATACCTACTTTCTATCTTTACTCACAATTGCATTTTTAAGCTCGAATTTATTTCTGCATTCTGTCTCTGTTTCACAAGATCCTCTCAAACTGTGGAGGCCAAAGCAGAACACAACAAACTCTGCTTTGGCTCCCTGGAAGAGAACTTGACAACTCCAGCCACCATCCCTGATTCCTATTTGTCTCAAGTTTCAGGAATGAATCTTGCAGACTGGTGATCAATCTGAGATCCACAAGGCCTTTCGATCTGTATTTGTGCTCTGTATTCTTTTTCTAACTTCAAATTCCATATTGCTCAATAGCTTTGCTAAATTCATTCTGTGACTACAAGTGCATGCACAAAGTATGGTGGGGGCTTTTAATCCCATTATAAAGACTTCCTAAGTGAAAAACATACAGTTTACATAAAACTCTGCCAAGAACTCCCAAATATGGCAGTTCTCCAATGGTGAGAGCCTTCCAGTTTTTCTGAACTTATGTCCCCATGTCCTATCATCATGTAAAATGTCAAAAGGATCTTAAAATATCAGCTAATTTTAACAAACTCTTCAAAATCACATAAATAGCTTTTTAAAATAAAAAGAATAAAAAAAGGAAAGAAAGCTCAGCACTGAATTATTAAGTGGCTAGGGTATCATCAAATTAATTCTGCATAAAACAGATATCTCTATTTATGGTGTGTGTAGTGCTCCCCTCTGTAAATTACACATGTAAAATATATATACATATAACATTTTAAATGTGGTAGATTCATATTTTGTCCCATGTAAGTACTTTTCAAAGATCTTCAGGCTGCCTTTCAGGGTCATTTTGTGCAAGTTTTGGATCCGAGCCCAGAGCCTTTGGTCTGGATAACCAAAACAATGCCGCTGACGGTCACAGAGCATCCAGTGAAGTCAAGTTTGTCAAGAGAGACCAAAAGCTCCCAATGTTCACATCCCAGCCTTAGCCTTAAACTGGACTGCTAAAGGAGAATTCCAAATGGATTGTGTAATCTGCGGCTGGAGCACTCCAAAGGGGGCGGGGGGAGGAAGCAGTGAACTATTAGCTATTGGAAGGGGAAAAAAAAAAATCCTAGCCTTCACCATCTTAAAAAAAACAGACTGTAGCTCCTGATTGGCTATAATTCAGAACAATCCTATGTCCTGCTCAGTGACATGACTTTGCCACTTCTAATCTGTCAACAAATAGCAAAGATGCTCCCCAAACATCATAGCTTCAAAGTCATCCAGGAATTGGTTTAACTTTTTTTTTTCCCCCACTGTTAGCTATTTAAGTGTGCAGGTTTTTATGGCTTTCGGAGATTAACAAAGAAGTGAATACAACCGGGGGGCGGGGGGGGGGGGGGGGGAGGTGGCTATGGGTTCCCTTTTATTTATAGTGTGGTGATAGGTGAGAGGGAGAAAGGGCTCATGGGAGCTTTCAGGACATCAAGAGATCAGAAAAATAAAATAATATTCTAAGCGGCCTCAAATTCACATGGTGAACATACAGCTTTTGCGTTAGGCCTAGCTAAGCAAATTCATCTCAGTCCTGAAGAAACCGAGGTGGGGCTGGGAAAGAAAAAGACTTTCTTAGCCAGTATCAACACAGAGGAATTAGATGGTAGGAGACATATTTCAGCAATAAGCACCCCATTTTCAAGTTAGCTTGGCTTTTCCTATAGTGTTAGCAGCCCTACAGACACAATCCTCAAGCAAGAAAGTGCAAACAGCACCCTCCCCCAAATTTAGAAGTGGTGCCTGGGCCCTTCCTGTATCTGAGAGGAGACAAAGAAAGTTAAATAGCACATTACCAAAACCACCATCCCAAACCCCATGATTGCTTAAGGGGCAACTCTTGGCCACATCAGAGGATATCGTCACATTAAGAAAGAATGAGGCTACATCAGTCCTTGAAACAAGACATTAGTGCCAATTGGGGGAAAAGCAAGGCTGCAAAATGCGGTCCATCGTATGTTTCAGTAGCCTTCTAATAAAGGAAGACACAGCCACATTCATCAGCACATACCGAACCCATTTCTACTAAGTCATTATTTGATCATCATTCCTAAAACTGAAACATTGCATCTAAACTTGCCCTTTACTTCAACCGCCTTTGTTTAACTTTTGCTCTTTTAGCAGCCTTAATAGGGAAGATCTAAAACACATGGGCTATTGTCCTTCCTTTGGTTGAGTAGTTAAAGATTAAATTGTGTGGAAATTGTTAATTGTGGATGCTAAATTGGACTGGGACTCTCTGCTCAATAGGAAAATGACTTTTTTAGTATTTCCTTCCAGAACTCTAGAAAATAATTGCATTGTTGAAGAGAACCACCTCCAAAAAAATTATGAACTGTTTATGTGCATGACTGGTACAAAGTAAGCAAAAATCACAGCTTTTTAAAAATTTAAACGTTCTTTTCATATTTTGCTACAATTTATGTTAATGGAAAGCTAACTGTGTTGCTTGCCTGTGGACACACACACCCCATCACCACCTCTATTCCACCTTTGCTTAAATTTTTCACTCCCTTAGATACACTGAAGAAGTAATCAGATCTGACCAACAGGGCAGACTTGATTCTAGCCCATGTTCTGGCTCTACTTTTCACCAAACTTCACTGTGTGTTCTGGGCTCAGCCACACGGCTTCCATTCAGTTCCTCAAACTGGCTTTGCTACCTCTTGCCACAGGGCCTTTGCATGTTCAGTCTCCTCTGATTAAAAAGCTCTTCTTCCCAGCCCACTTGCTACCCCCACAACATTGGGCAATCAGCTTTTACTTATGTTCAGAACTAGAATCACTTCCCAGTGGGCCCTTCCCTAAAGGCCCTCTCTCCCTGCCACCTGCCACCATCAGACTGTGCAGGTCCTTCTGTATTCACAGGTCTCCCTTCCTCAGATGGGAAATTCACATGCATTCCTGTAATTATCTAAATAACATCTTCGCCTTGACCACCTGGGCTGTAACTCCATAAAAGCAACTATGGAAGATACTGTTTTCGTTCACTACTGTAACCTCAGCCTCCAGTGTAATCCTGGGCCTAATAAATTCTTGGGTGAATCAGTGAGTACACTTTTTATCACCACCAAGCTTTGAGATGGTAGAGTCCTCTACTACCAGCAGGAAACATGGTGGATAATCCAAAGGGCACCTGGGAGGCTTTAATGAGTGGAGGAAGAGACAAGAAGGGAGAGACCTCGTTTTCCAAAGTCCAAATTTGCAAAGAAATCTTAAAAATCCATACCATCCATTTTTGTTACAGATTTTATGGTAATACAGGTGAAAATTTAAATTTTCACATGCTTTGAGGAAGCATTTTTTGCATAAAAACTCTAAAGTATATGTAAAAATGTTCTTTGAGAGTCTGCATGGGGGCTATACCTGAAATTTGAAAGTGCTCCAAATGTCCTTTAATAGGTAAATAAATAATGGTATATTCATGCAAGGGCATATCGTGCATCCATCAGCAAACAATGAACAGTGCCTTTAGCCAAGGTTTCAAATTACAAAAGAGATTTTTGCCCTTTGTGTTATGTATATCTATGTTTTTCTCTTTTATATTACTTTTATAAACCTAAAACACAATGACAGTGAAAATTCCTATGCCATGAAGTCCTAAAATACAGAGCCTGGAATAAGAATAATCACTGTGATTCAATCATTTCATTTCATTTCATAAATTAGAATAAAAAGACTCAGAGATAGATTTATTTGGCAAAGGTCACAGAGCAAAAAGGAAAAGTCTGTTGCTGACTCCTACTCCAAAGTTCTTTCCACCAATTATATATTTCCTTGATGTGAGTTTGATTTAGAATAATGTATACAAAATGTTTAAACACTGTTTTGGAAGAAACTACATATCATCAACTAATATTGTTAACCAAAAAGTCAGACACTCTTCGGAACTTTGTAAGTGGACTTCTCATTTATTTATGCTCAAGGGGTTTTTACATTCTTGAAAAGAAAACAGAATAAAATTCCAGCTTTTCCAAATCCACCAATAACTGAGTGCCCTTGTGATAATTCTTGAAATTTGTTGCCATGCAAGTGAGAGAGAAAAGGTACATCTATCACCGGACATAAAAAGAAGACATAAATACGATTCAGTAAATGTAGATCTTGTCCCTTTGTGTACTAGAATAAAGGTTGCTGACAACGGAGCAAAACCACTGAAGATAATTCAAATATCAATTAATACTCAAAGCAATGGCATTCATATTTCAGCTGCTTGCAGTTGCTAATAAAGGAAATTAAGAAGTCTTATAATACGAAAAGGATATTAATAGCTTAATGAAGATTGACCTAGAAAGCAGATTTTTATTTTAACTCAGGATAGAATTATAGATAATGAACTGCTTCGAATAATTTATTTTAGGAAAATTGATACACCAAGACATTTTGCAATCTTTTCCAATCACAATTCAAGGAAGAATTGCAATACATTTAAATAGAAATTAGAATAAACATGTCTTCCACTATAAAACACAAATTTCCTTAAAGAATTTTAGCAACCAAAACCAACATGGTTAATATTTTCCTATTTTACTTCATCCTTAATGTCCATAGTTCTTCATATTTCCTTTTTTTTTTTTTTGAAGACTTTTATAGACCAATCCACAACCCCGACAATTTCATTCGAATATAATTGTGTGTAGAGAATCTAAAAGTTCAAATCAGTAAAATTTGCTAATGCTCATCACTGGTATTTTTCTCATAGTAACCAACTAATTCTTGCACTTCAGTGATCTAGAATACTATTAGTCAAACAGAGATATGAGGGTCCACCAACATTTTCCAAGAGAAACATGGGCATGGAGGTAGTTTTAAGGGAATGAGATCGCAGCAAATTACCAATGTTCTAAATCCAATCAGTCTGAGTTACCCTGCAGTAAGGCAGCCCCCTCCTTCTCCTTGGCACCCTCTCATTCCTTACACAGCAAACAAAGCCATGCCCCTCATCCCACCAGAACCCTACGAAGGGGCATTATCCCAGAGAATAAGATCCTCTGTGGCACCAAACAAAGGGGTAGAGTAACCTCCTTCATCCCAGGCAGGCATCATAAGTTCCTATGGCACTCTGGATCTTCCCTGCGTCCGTCATAAGTATGTTCTGAATCCAGATATATTGCAGAGTAAGGCAGTGGGAGGGTGAATGATTGTCACTTAACACACTGGTCTCTTCCATTCCCTGCTAGTAAGAATGAGTGCATCCATCCTGAGGGAGAGTTCCGTAAAGACAAATGGAAACAAAGTGGTAAGATATCTTGACAGAAGCAGAGTATTCCTTCACCGAGGCAAAAACACCTGGCAAAGCTTTGTGCTTCTTGTGTCTCACATTCAAAATAACAAAATAAAATGAAGATCATGGCATGTTATTAACATATTTATCTGGATTGAAAAGTGAGATTAGACTTTTTCTGACAATAAGGGGTGGGTTTCCCAACTAGCTTATATGATGAAACTTTCCCATAAAGTGAATGAGTTAAAACTGTAGCTCCAAGGTTCAGCTGAACATAAAATTATGATTACAGTTTTTCTCAACAGAAAATATTACATGGTCAAAGTGTACTGAAATTCCTAATATTCTGATTCCCTGAAATCTTTCTAAGTTACACATGCTGCCTCTGTGTGAACTCCCTGATATAGCGAATGATTTCTTGATGTCTTTCCCAGAAACTGAGAAAGTAAAAGATCTCAGTACTGGGTGCCTGGGTGGCTCAGTCGTTAAGCGTCTGCCTTCGGCTCAGGTCATGATCCTGGGGTCCCGGGATCGAGTCCCACATCGGGCTCCCTGCTCGGCGGGAGGCCTGCTTCTCCCTCTCCCACTCCCCCTGCTTGTGTTCCTGCTCTCGCTGTCTCTCTCTGTCAAATAAATAAAATCTTTAAAAAAAAAAAAAAAAAAAAAAAAGATCTCAGTACTGGTAAACAAACCCTTTTCACGAGTCAGGTTATCTCCAATTCTATAAACTTAATAAAATTGAAGGAAAACCTAATTAACTTGTCAGCTAATAGATTGATAAAATGACTTTTGGTGATACATGAGTGATGATATTTTTTGGGATATAACTCGGGATTTCAAAGACTTGAGGGGCACTGCTATAAAAAATGCTTCCATTATCATCCACTTATTTATGTGAGCCTAATTCTCTGCATGTATGTTAATAAAACCAATACTACTTATGTTGAAACTTATTTCATTTTAGAAATCCTAATTTTCACAGCAGACATGAATTTTTAAAACATAGCCTTCTTCATTTCATTAAGAGATAAATTTCCAATAATGTTTTACTTTTTATATTAAAGGTATTATAATATATAAATTATAGGATAATTAATAATTATTTATCAAGAAACACTTGTTCCTGTCAATTGTAATGAAAAGTAATTGATATACTCCATCCAGAATAATGTTTTCAATGCTTAGAGATAATGGTCACAAAAATTCTTTTCTAATGCCCATATAAACACACACACACACACACACACACACACACACATGTTTTTGTTGCAGAAACATATGATAAAATAATCAGTCCAAGAATTTCAGGCCCAAATATGTTAGATTAAAATTCTATGATAGAAGTCGTGTAAAACTACAAGTTAAAGCAAAATCAATCATAAATCTCTTTTAAAAAGAAAACTTATATGTTTTCTATTTGGATATTGTTGGCATGAAATGGCGATGGTGTTTGAATTTCTTTGGATATGTTAAGGGTGATGAAAGAGTTTTCTTTTTTTGATGTTCATATTAATAATATAGCTAGACTTTACATCTTTTGTAGCTATCTGAACTTCAGATTAAAAGATGTATTATGTTAACTTAGACATTTCTGAAGGGATACACAGATCTGCAAAATTAGTTAAAACATTTGGTCACGTTGGTTCTAAAATAATAGCCTAAGGGAGGTTCAAGTCTCTGCTACCCACGAACTGTGACCTTAGGAGAAGTAGATCCACATGAAGAGACCGTGAAACATCATTAACTGTGGACTTGCTTTTCTGCACAAATTGCCTGTGTCATTTTGCATATTTCCCTCCTACATAAATGAATTGGAAGCTGCCAGTAGAAAAGGATCATATTTTGTTCTTTTCTGATAGTACTCCTGAATGCCCAGCATACAACTCAATTACTTCTTTCATAAATTATTATATTACTCTCGGATCCTCCTATTACACACTGCCCTTTCAGTGGGAATGTAAACTGGCAGAGTATTTAAGCAGTACTTTTCACAATTTCTAATTAACACGGTTTTTGGCCAAATAATTCTAAGAAAATACACTACAGCAATACTGCTACATGAGCACAAAGATGTATGTGAAAAAATGTCCATCACTGTTTGCATAGGACTAAAAGAGAAACCATCTAAATGCCTACAATAAAGGAAAGATCTCGAAAACAAACGACGGTATATACAAACTATGGAATTATTAAAAGTCATAAAACTTAGTAACAATAAGATAGAGCTATATACATAGACATGGAAAGATGGGCCTGATTTATTGTTAAACAAACCTAAAAGGGAAAATGCAGAAGATGCACGGAATGGCCCTAATTTTATAAACAAAAATTATATACATCTGGACATACATAAAGATTCAGTTTATTTAGTTAGGGTTATGTGTAGTAATTAGGCATATTGGCTCAGAGGACATACTCTTGGGTTCAAATCCCAACTCAGCCTTTTATTAACTGTGTGAGCTCACACAAATTACTTTTAAGTTCTGTCTCATTTTCTCATCTATAAAAGGAGGTTGATAGATAATAGCACCTATAATATAGAGGGTTGTAAAATCAATGGAGAATGTGTGCAAAGGCACTTAAAGAGAGGCAGGGCTGGGATAAACACTCATGAATGTTACATATGATGACTACATGTACATGTATGTTTTCCTCTTCGAATAAAATGCTATTTTTAGAATAAAATACTCTATATAACAACACATTCAACCGATCATAATGATGGCCTCTGGGTAGGTCAGAAAATCAAGAGCGAACAATACTTTTTATGTCCCTGTACTTCAAATCCAGATTATGTTTGATTTTTCTTTTCCAACAGGAATTATGACTTTGGAATTTGAAAATCAAAACCTACTTCCAATTAACAAGTCCACTTTTGTCATTTAAAAACATGACAAAAACATGTTTTTTAAGGTTGGAGAAGTAAAACAATATAACACACCACAGTGAAATCACCATAAGATTATACACTTCTTTTCTTTTGCTAAATTACATTTTACATGTACCCATTGTTTTGAGACAATAACTAACTCCTCTGAGAACAAATGTTATATTTGCCAACGCAAGTTATTTCCTACTTTCACTTACAATGGAAAAGTCGTTTGGTTGCTGAACTGAAAAACTGCATACTGGTTTGTTCCTGTAAACTCTTCATTTTATTCTACAACTGTTGACAATTTCAAGGTTAAACACATTGTATCACCTGAATATTTACTTCCCCCCAAAAAAGGCCCTTTTCTTCTGGCCTCAAGTTTAATTAAAATAGCAATCCGAGTCCCTCTGGTCAAGATGGCCACCCCTCAAAGACCATCTGGGTAGTCAGTAGAACCAGTTTTTCTTTAATGTTATCTCTGCCGCTATTAATCATCCTCTCCAAAGACAACTGCCAGAAAAGCATTTTTAGTAACAAACACATTAATTTAATCTTGACTACCTGGTCATAATCTTCACTAAAAATGCCAAGACAAAAACCAAGGAAAATTTTAATATCATTCAAGACCCAAATTCTCTATTTCCCTTCACTAACTGATCTGTGGTTTGGGGTAAACGAATTAAACTCGTCAATAAAATGCATGTTTCGCATACTCACTTCTCTGAAACAGTATTCTCACAGTTTATTACATTATTTTCAATAATCTCTTGAAATAAACGAAAAGCAGTGTGTTAGTCCTCACTTCTCATTTGATTTCCAAATTTCCTCCTTTTTGGTATCTATACAACATGGGTATCAAGAGGTACATATAAACTCCTTGGAACATAGACCCTGTTTTTATATTCCAAGAGCATTCCACATGACATCTATACAACAAAATCAGAGGTCGATGTTTTATTAAGACTTCTGTGAGTTTAGTAAGATAATGCCTGTTAAACCCTTGAATCAGCATAAAAAAATGCACTACATAAACAAGATCGTGGGTAATACAACAACATCCCAGTGATAGAATGAACCAAGCACCAAATATATAAAAAAGATGACCACTCTTCCCTTTCTCTTCCATTGCCTGTGCTTATCGAAGATTATGTCCACAGTCTCCTTTTAAAAAGCAGCCAGTTTTCCAGAGTATCTAATTTTAACTGTGGAGTAAAAAGGAATTAGCTAAAGAAGCACCTCATCCAGTTACATGATCTCGCCTTCTGATCTCACGTTCCAAGAACTTCTTTAAGTAAGTCTATGGAATAAATCATTAGTATCAGTGTATCAGAAAAAAAGAGAAAAAGAAAACAGTGACCTACAGTTTGGCTCAATACCTGTCTCCTCTTTGGAATCCTAACAATGGGAAACAAACATCCAGACGTTCCAAGACTCTCTTCCAGTACAATAACCCCTAACAAAAAAGCCAACTCCCTCCCACACCTCCTCCTTCCACCAGCATGCAAATACCCCTCAAGAATATAGGAATATTTGAGGTTCCTGGATGGCTCAGTTGGGGGAGCACGTGACTCTTGTTCTTGGGGTTGTGACTTCAAGCTCCATGTTGGATGTAGAGATTACTTAAAAATAAAATATTTTTTTTTAAGATTTTATTTATTTGAGAGAGAGCATAAGCAGAGGGAGGGGCGAAGGGAGAGGGAGAAGCAGACACCCCGCTGAGCCCCAAGCCAGCCATGGGGCTCAATCCCAGGACCCTGAGATCATGACCTGAGCTGAAAGCAGATGCTAAACCAATAAGCCACACAGGAGCCCCCAAAAATAAAATCTTTAAAAAAAGAATATAGAAAAATTACAATAAAGAAGATGCGGAATATTACTCAGCTATAAAAAAAGAATGAAATCTTGCCATTTGCAACAACATGGATGGAGCTAGAGAGTATAATGCTAAGTGAAATAGGTTATTCAGAGAAAGACAAATACCATATGATATCACTTGTATGTGGAATTTAAGAAACAAAACAAAGGAGAAAAGGAGATAAATAAGAGAGAGAAGCAAAACAAGAAACAGACTCTTAAATACAGAGAACAAATGGATGGTTATCAGAAGGGAGGTGGGAGGGAGGATAGGGAAAATAGGTGATGGGGATTGAAAGGACACTTGTCATGAGTAGCACTGGGTAATGTATGGAATTGCTGCATCATTATAATGTACTCCTGAAATGCTCTATGTTAAATATACTGGAATTAAAAATTTTTTAAAAGAATATAGGAAAATCACAACTTAGTGTTAGCACAAGAAAATATTTATCTATAATTCTAAAGTTGGGGGAGGAAGGGAGTTGTTGAAAAAGGAATTTTATTAAAGAGAAATAAAGTGTCAAAGAAAATACTTCTTCTGGGAAGCACTGATTATGAGCTAAAGGGACACAACAGCAACCCTTCCATCAATCCAGTAGTGTTTCTTAAGTGCCTACCTAGGGCCAGGCATTGTGCTGGACACCAGGTCATCACTGAGAGCAAAATGGATCAACCCCATCTTCTTAGTGTTGCAATGATTCATTAGGATGCAGGATTTACTGTGCCATTTTTGTCTGCTTAAGGAGAGAACCATGAGATGCCCCACATTATCTCTTATAATACAAATGAGACTTTAAAAAATGTGGCAGTTCATTACAATGTCTTCACTGCATTTCTTAGGGTTAACTTGAAATTAATCTTCCATTTTCTTCCCTTTAGGACTTTATTTTCAATATAATTAGAGCCTTCTATGGCAGAAATAATTTTTTCTGCATTATTTTATATTTTATAAATATCATTATAACAACAGAAGGGAATTTTAAAGAAAAAATAGATCACCACTAATACCACCATTATAATGCAACAGGTGGCTTCATTTTTTACTATCCTCTTTCAGTCTTTATCTATAAACTAACATATCTTACGTATTTATTACCAGAGTGAAAGTATAATTTTCTATTCTGCTTGTATTTTCCTAATTTTATATCTAAATATTTCCATATTGCTTCATTTTTTAAATATTTCTCATGGTAGTTCAATAATTCATTTTGCTGAAATACCATTATTTACTTTTACTTTTTGCAACTTGTTATCATTCAATTCGTGTCTAATACTTTTAGTCTTGAAAATACTACAGTGGGACGCCTTGGTGGCACAATTGGTTAAGGGTCCAATTCTTGTTTTCAGCTCAGGTCTTGATCTCAATGTCCTGAGTTCAAGCCCCACACTGGGCTCCATGCTGGGTGTGGAGCCTACTTAAAAAAAAAAAAGAAGAAAAGAAAAGAAAATACTACAGTGACCATTGTTGTGCATGTTTACTTTTTTTCTTCTTTTGAAATATTTTCTTGGGATATATTTCTATGATGCAGCATAGCAATTCTGATAATTCTTTTTTTTTAAAGATTTACCATTTATGCTAAATGGGTAATTTAAATCATTTTAAGATTTACTATTCTTAGGAATGAAAATAATTAAAAACTCCATTGTTAGCTAAGATACAGTACAAAGTATTATTTATTGTGTAGTTTGTATTATTTCAGGAAGAAGCAAAATCTACATGTAATACCAAAAATGAATTTTATTAATTTTACCAAACTCTTATACAAGAGACTTTAATGATTTCCAAGTCAGACTAAGGACATTTCCTTTAAAAATATAACAATGGTGACAATTCCTTTATACTCTATTATTAAAGGACCCATCATCCCTGCCTCATTTTACTGAATCCTACAGTCCTGAAACTAAGCAAATTTAATGGAGGAACAGTATGTAAGGCACAGACATCGTATTCAAAATTCTGTCAATATATATTAATGACTAAAATATAAAGAAGGATAAAAGGAAAATGGAAAAAAAGGTGAATAACACTGGAAGAATCTTAGCTTTAAAAAAAAACCCTACTGTGCTAACATCTGTACAAATCACGAGTAAGGGAGAGGACATGGACAAATGTGTCCTTTTCATATTCTTTTCTTCCGCGAGCAAAGGTCAAAGCTTCAAAGCTGGATTTGCAAGGAAAGTTATTACAGGATGATTTTAATTGATTCTTGAACTTGCTTAACCTTATATCTATTAAATAGATGAATTTAAGAATTCACAGTATTATATACTAAAACATTTTAATAGAAACATAAACCATGTTCTGTTCATACATTAAATGTATAATTAATTTATATATAATTTATAATTATTTTTATATTGTGCCATATATTATTAATTTAATTTTGATGTTTTCATCATGGATAATTTTTAACATACACGAAAGTAAACACACTAGTATAAAAAACACCCCAGAGCCATAAACCACCTTCACAAACCATCAGCCCTATCCATAGACCACCCTCTTCCCCCACTCCTCTATTCTATTTTAATTAAGTCCTAATATCATATAATTGTATCAGTAAATAATTCAGAATGCATCTCTAAAGGTGCGGATTCTTTCTTTGACTATAACAAAAACACCTTAAAATTAGAAGTGATTCCTAAATAATATCAAATATTCAAAGTTCAAAGTTTCTCATAAATGTCACAATTCTTTTTTTAACTTCCCATAAACTAGTCACATATATCTCTTCTAAGTATTTCCAATAAATCCCTAGCTGGACTTAGGTGCTTCATAAATGTCAGGTTTGGGGGCGCCCATTCTTGCTTTCAGCTCAGGTCATGATCTCTGGGTCATGAGATTGAGACCCCCCACCCCGCTCCTCCTGCCCCCCCAAGTGGGGCTCTGCGCTCAGTGGGGAGTCCGATTCCTCCTTCTCCCTCTCCCCCACCTCTAAAATAAATAAATAAATCTTAAAAAATAAATAAATAAATGTCAGGTTTTGGGATTTATTTTGGCAAGACTACTTCATAGGTAGTATATCAATAAGACTTTTAAATATATAAATGTATTATGTGCATACTAATTAAGTTAAAGCCAGAAAAGAACTTGATTGTCAGATGAGACAAGAAAAAAAATCATTTTGCTCTATTTCAGCACATTTTAGAAAATTAATTACCTTCTATAGTCCTGCTATATTTCATGGCAACATTATTAAATTGACTTAAATAATTTTTTACCTTGTCTTTCCTGATTATTATAATCAATGGATTTTACCACAAAGAATTTAAGGCAACTTCAATATGGTTGGTCAATTTAAATTCAAAACATATTTCTAGAATAACTTATTATAATAGATGGCAAAGCAGAGTAAGATTAACTGAGGTCAATGTCAACAAAGTAGAAACAACCAGTGTTGTCAAATAAGTGACAAGGAAAGGAAAAAAGTGATGGAAGGGAACCTTATCTTTTAAGACAGAAAGTCACAAGTGTGTGACATATAGGAGAGTATGTGCTTTATAAATATTTGTTGAATGAACAGTTGGAATGAATGCACTATCCCAGAGCTGTGCTCAATAAACAACTCTGTCTCCTTCTGTGGGAAATGGTAAGATGAATGATCAAAAATGATCACACCTCAAACTTTATTCATTCCAATCTCTTCCCTCATGGCTCAGGGGATAGAGAACCTCTCATCCTCCTCAGTTCTTCTGACTACTACTTACTCAATTGCTTCCCTATCCTATCTCAACCAAGCTCTCTTTCCACAGTTTATTTTCCTTCTAAACCATTCCAGGCTTTCATTTTTTTAGAAAGAATGAAGGAAACTTCCATTTTGTCTCAGGTTTGTTTCCTCCCAGAAGTGGACCCTGATTCAGGAATGGGATTGTGAGTAGTTTGTCCTGAGGTGACCCCGGGGAGGGGAGTTGAGAAGGGAGACAGGGAAGGCAAGAGGCAATGAGGGGTGTTTTTTTTTTTTTTTAATTTTTTTATTGTTATGTTAATCCCCATACATTACATCATTAGTTTTAGATATAGTGTTCCATGATTCATTGTTTGTGCATAACACCCAGTGCTCCATGCAGAACATGCCCTCCTCAATACCCATCACCAGGCTAACCCATCCTCCCAACCCCCTCCCCTCTAGAACCCTCAGTTTGTTTTTCAGAGTCCATTGTCTCTCATGGTTCTTCTCCCCCTCCGATTTCCCCCCCTTCATTCTTCCCCTCCTGCTACATTCTTCTTCTTCTTTTTTTCTTTCTTAACATATATTGCATTATTTGTTTCAGAGGTACAGATCTGAGATTCAACAGTCTTGCACAATTCACAGCGCTTACCAGAACACATGCAATGAGGGGTGTTTTAATGAGCAAGTTACTCACTGTGGAAACTGGGGCTGACTCCTGCAAGGGAGTTCTCGAAGACTGTGTGGAACTTGCTTCAAGGTCATACCAATGGAAACGCAATGAAGTCAGGGAATTTATTAAACAACTCCCATCTGTGATCTTATTGGCTATTCCTTTTAGAAACGCTTGCCCTTCAATTTTCAAGAGAATATTCTCTAACTTAATCCCATATCTCACTAACTGTCCTTCAGCAAGGGCTGCATCTCTTTCTGGACACGCTCATCCTCTCCCTTCTCTACAATCATCACCTATCACCCATATCCTGGTGATACACACTTCTCACTACTTCCAAGCTGCAGACTCATCTTCCTCATTGCATGCTGACATCTCCACCTAAGTAGTTAGGCAGGCTCCTGAGCCCCATAAGTTCAAAACAAAATTCACAGTCTTTTTCTTTTCATCACTTTTCATCACACTGGAAATAATTTTACAATAAAATAAAACAAAACAATTCCTCCTTCCTAATTCTCCATGCCATTTAGGACATCACCTTCCTCCTGGTAACTCAAAGGCGACCCCTCCCCATCATCTTTGCTTCTTTCTCCTCCTTCTTCTCCACATTGAATTTTTCACCCAGTTTATCTCTGTCATGTTTCTTCTATATTCCTATCACCACTACCATTGTTCAGACTCCAAAGTGCATTCTCAACTCTGTAGTGATCTTTATTTACTTTCTCCAGATTGCAAATGATACTCCATACAACTGCCAGATGAATCTATATAAGAACAATAGATATGCCCATCCAGCGTAACCTTTCCTGCTCCATAATCATATTCACTGCGCCACACACATCCTACGTTATTTGCCATTCTCAAAAGAAGCAAAGTGCACCCTTGATTCAGTGCTTTGGCCCCCTTCTACCTGAAATAAACCTCCCTTCAAGGACTAGACCAAATTCTACTTTCTCTGTGTGTCCCTCATCTCTGTTCCCATATCCACCCCAAACCTCTGCAAAACAGATTGATTCCTCCCCTGTGCTCTCTCAGCACCTTATTCGTGATATAGAATATCAATCATTATATTATCTACTGTGATCATTGTAGACAGTCCCCTGTTTCTGTTATGACATTTTCATTGTGTTTGAAAACCCAGAACACAATGCATTGCTTAGTACACAAGGTACTATCAATACACGTCAGTGAATTAAGCAGAAAAACAAGCAACCTCCCATGTGTGATATCAGAATTATCTAGCCCAACAAATATTTGAATGGCTTCAGCATTTGAATGTCTGCATATCTGTTATAAATACCCACAGACATAGATATCATTGTAGAAACAGACTGTGTACTAAGGGTAAGCATATGCATGCACACACAATACATACAATGGCTGAAGCTCCTAAAAGTATAATATTGACATTAACAACCATTAAAAAAAAGTAGGCAAATGCCAAGAAGACAGCAACAACATCCGAAAATACTGACTTCCTGAATATACTGGCTGAGGGAAAAAAATTAATATTAAGATTAGCCATGTTGGAAACTCATTCTAACGCAGGTACTAAATATAGTCAAGAATCAAGGACCTACAACACCCATCATAGGTAAAAACTGTACACTTCTTCATTCATACTGTAGGTAAACTGTATTCTTCATGTATCTACTCATTTTTTTAAATGTTATTTTCCTTTAAGTTCATTTGGCATTCATCTAAAATCATGTCATTGACTGAAAATGTCAAATTTTGCTCCACAGGTGCAGAACATCACATTTTTTTTCCAGAGATTGACCTTGCTTCTGTATGCTTAGGAATTCCAACTCCTTGCTAAAGTAAATCTTCAGCTCTGGCTGAGTAATAGTCTATATGAATTGGATAGATTCCTGAATTAAATTTTCTTCTCTAGTTATATTTTGAGACTAAGGCTTACTTCTGCATTAAGCACAGAGTCATTGTTGAATTAGGTAGATACTTGGATTTATTTTAAGCCTGAAACCTATAGCAATTCTCTTGGGCATCCCAGCTGGTACCATGAAAAATATATTTGAAGCTCCTGCTAAAAACAGCTTTGGAAATTTTTCTCTGGTTTTAAAATAAGAATTGCATAACCCTATGTTGGTCACATATATGGAGGAGCAAACCCTAAGTTATCTACTCAAGATTTAAAGGCTAACAGAATAAAATACAATATCTAAAATATAAGAAAGAAGTAGGTGACTATTTTTATGTTGACAAAGAACCCTTTTCTTTTTTTTAATCTTTTATTTTTTAATTTTATTTTATTATGTTATGTTAATCACCATACATTACATCATTAGTTTTTGATGTAGTGATCCATGATTCATTGTACATAACACCCAGTGCTCCATGCAATACATGCCCTCTTTAATACCCATCACTGGGTTAACCCATCCTCCCACCCCCTCCCCTCTAGAACCCTCAGTTTGTTTCTCAGAGTCCATAGTCTCTCATGAAAGAACCCTTTTCTTAATAACACATAAGAAAGGGACAAAAGTAAATAACTGAGATTTGAGAACATAAAAAAATTAAATAACTAATAAAAAACAAGACAATTACTCCAACTTATTTTATGAAGCTATATTATCTTGATATTGAACATGGAAAATACAAGAAAAAATAATCCTAGATCTGTCTCACTTGTGAAGATAGAAGCAAAATAAAATACTAGCAAGCAGATTGCCACAATGAGCTAGTAGGGTTTATCCTAACATATGAGAAGAGAAAAGCTCATTTCAGTATATGCAGAGAAGTCATTTGACAAAACTTAACACCTATTTATGATTGTTCTAAAGCCCTTAATAAATCAGATCTAGAAGAGAACTTAACTAATTAAAGGAGTATCTTCTCCATATTTGAGACAGACATCATACTCAAGAGTAGAACATAAGAAGCAGCCCTTTAAGATCAGAGAAAATACTCAGCCCTTTAAGATCAGGGAAAATTTATTCAGTATTGTACCAGAGGCCCTAGGTGATTCAAGAAGATAAATGAATGAAAGAATTGAATGAATAATAAATTAAATAATGATAAAAGTATTTGGAAAGAAAAATGTAATTATGTACATATTACATATTTATTACTTTTCTACATGGAAAATCCAAGAGAATCTTCAGAAAAATTATTAGAATGAAAAGGATAGTTGATGTCCTGGGGCGCCTGGGTGGCTCAGTCAGTTAAGCATCTGACTCTTGATTTCAGCTTAGATCAAGATCTCAGGGTCATGAGATAGAGCCACAGGCAGACTCCACACTGGGCAGGGAGCCTGCTTAAGATTCTCTCTCTCCCTCTCCCTCTGCTTCTCCCCTCACTGACACACATTCTCTCTCTCTCTAAAAAAAAAAAAAAAAAAAAAAAATAGTTGGTGTCCTGTTAACAATAGGGGAAGTTGAATGAGATGTATACGGGAACACTCTGTACTATTTTGCAACTTTTACATAGATCTAAATTACTTCAAAAAAAAGGTTAATATAGTTTTCCAATCTGCTAATGACCAAAATATACGTGATCTGTTGCTATCAGTTTTATTCTCCTAATTTTTTCTCAAATATGTAGTTTTATTCCCTCTCCTCTGCCACCACCTTAATTCACCACCACCCCTACCCTCCCACCTATGTCTATTCCCTCTACTAGTTTTTGACATCCATTCTGTTGTGGCCTTTCTCTCTCTTACTTGCTGTCTCTCCAAAATCTTTCCATGGATTCCCATCGACTGCAGAATAAAGACATCCTTAAGGCCTTAAATGGCCTTGCCCACCCCGCCTCCCACTTCCCCTTTATCTCACCTGTTTCCTCCTTTAGCTATCCAAGCTCCACCTACATTGGCCTCACCTTGTGAAGTTCTACAGGTGACAGAGATAAAGCTCCTCCATGTTGCAAAACTCTACAGAACTCACCTAGAACATGAAGTACACACCCCGCCTGCACCCACACTTTACCTAGACCTCAGCCCCCACTAGCTCCGTGTACTCCAAGGCCACAGCTTGAGGCATATTCCTTTGTCATACACTTTTTTTTAAAAGATTTTATTTATTTATTTCACAGAGAGAGAGACAGCGAGAGAGGGAACACAAGCAGGGGGAGTGGGAGAGGGAGAAGCAGGCTTCATGTGGAGCAGGGAGCCCGATGCGGGGCTCGATCCCAGAACCCCGGGATCATGGACCTGAGCCAAAGGCAGACACTTAACCCACTGAGACACCCAGGTGCCCCCTTTGTCATATACTCTTGCAGAATGGGCTACTCCCCCCTCCATAGCTCAATTGATAATTGATCTATCTCAATTGATAGTCACCAACATTTACTGAAGAATTCATTCATTGTAAGACTCCTTTACAAAGCTCTATGACATCTGGTACAAAGTAGATAATCAATAAATATTTTCAGCATGATGAATACAGAAATGAATGAATAAAGACTATATTTAGTATAAAGGCCATATCACCTCTATCTGTATAAATTGTTGTGTTATGAAGAGAAGGAGCTTTATCTTGAATAACATAAAGATAAATTATTGCCATATCTTCCAAGCTTCTTTCAAAAAAATATTTTCTTTTTGCATAGTTTCTTCTTTGCTTTCCTGAAAGATTTTCTACTTAATAGCATGTGGGAAAGCCCATCTCCATAAGTAGAATTATTATGTAAAATGTGTTTTAGAATATTTTTTCTACTTAAAGCAGAGAAAGAGACTGCTAAATTGGGTATGCAAATTAGATTCAGTATAAGGTACCCTGAAGAAGCCATCCCAGGTCTAAAAAAAAATTAGATATTATGAAACACCAGTTGAAATTATCTGCTTCTTCTATTAACTCTACTCTTTAGTGGGGTTAGTATATTACTTCAGTGAGCAAGAGTTGGTTTAGACAGATAGTATCATGTGACCACTGATGAAATTCCCTTCCCCTTCTAATATGAAAAAATGTGAGTCTTCTAGCATTGAAATAACAATATCTTTTTGCTATCAAATCTTTTAGGAGGTTGTTTTCTTTTGTTTTCATTTTAAATAATCTCCCCAATGTGGGGCTTGAACTCACAACCCCAGGATCAAAAGCCGCAAGTGCTACCGACTGAGCTAGCTAGGCACCCCGCTATCAAATCCTTTTGAAAAAAAAAAAGGTTAATATTTACACAGTGGATATAGTTTATTTATTACAGTCACATTAACAGATGTCTTGGCTGAAAATACATCAGCCTTTCCCACTTCAGCAAATATCCCATGAATCTGAAAAATAAATGTCTCCATGTCTCCATGTCCTTTTCCCTTTCTCATCACACTTTTTTTTGCCTGAATTATAGGTATAGCAATAAAACAGACATGTATCTTTCTTAAATTCGATGTATTTTCACATCCTTAAGTCTGTGATTGAAAATCTGAATATTTATTTTGACATAGCAAGTATGATTATTTTAACTGCTTATTAAATATTAAAAATTCAGCTGTGTATCTACATTAAAAAGAAAAGTGACATGATGAATATACAGGAATCTTTCCAACATTGGCACTTAGGACTGCAAAACACAGTGACAGATAACACTCATATCTCATAATTCTTCAGAAACACTTATCACAGCCATGTTGTACCAACCCAAAGAGGGACTAGATTTGAAATAAGGTCAGAGGCTTAGAATGCCCTAGCAAAATTCACAAAGGAAACGGTCTTAAATAAGGAAGACACCATTTTCCTACACTGGGGGTAAATACTGGATTTGATTCCAAAGTATAATCAACAACATAAAAATCAAAGTAAGGGCGGTGCACACAAGCTAAGAGCTTCATTTGTTTGCTTGCTTTTCACATAAGAGAAACCAAGAAGAAACCTCTATGTTAGCTCTGTAGTGTTCAGGAATTCATGTTTCTATCTTTCTCCGCTGCTGCCTTATAAATGGTTTTCAATTATCAAGGTCATTTCATTGGCCAAGATGTCTACTGGGGCTCTGGACATCAACTCCATATTTAGGAAGAAGAAAGCAGGGTAGAAAGGCCCTCACACCTGAATAGATTCATGTATAAGTACCAAGATATCTCACACTATCTCACTGGTCTTAGAGCCACACCTAGCTGCAAGGGAAGCAGGAAAAAATTATTTAAGGCCTAGAGGACAGTGTTTCAGTTTAAAATCAAAACAATTAGGATAGGTGTTGGGGTGAAAAATTAGCAGTCTCTGCATATTTGAATGCAATAATTCTCTTTTTAATTTCTTTCACTAACTAGTACATGAACACAGATCAAAACATTTTTTAAGTATAAAAAGGTTTACACGGTGAAGACTTTTACATCCACCCCTGACTCCATCTGCCGGTTTCCACCCACCATACAACATTTTTATTCCTTTATTTTTTTTATATCTCCTTCTAGTTCCTTCATGCAAACACATGCAAATGAGATTATCCTTGTTTTCCTTTCAGGACTTATCTCCAAATCAGTACACAGAGTATATCTTCATTCTTCTTCTTTTTTATTTTTCTTATACAGCTGCATAGTATTCCATGGCTGGATCTACCAGGGTTTATTTGATTGGTTCCCATTTTCAAACATTTGATTTGGGTTTTGATCTTTTTCTGTTAACAAACAATGCACATAAATTCTTCTGCATTGTGCATAAGTGACTCTGTAAGAAAAATATATAGAAGCTGGACTGCAGGACAAAGGGCAAATTTGTAATTTTGATAGACATGGCCAAGTTGCTCTCCATGGCTGTCATAATCATTTACACCACTCCCAGCAACATGTGAACATGCCTGTTTTCCCAGAGTCTCTCTTGCAAGATGTGTGTCACATAAACAGTCTTCTCTATTCTCGAGGTTCTTTGTCAGCCTCTCATTGTGTCCTATTATTTATGCCATAAATTCTATATGCAAAGGCAGAGATTTCCAGACTAGACTTCATTATCGTAAGAAGTACATGATCAAATGTCTTACACAGTTATAGACGTAATTGAATATTTGAAAGGCATCCACCTATCAGGGACAGCTTGCTCTACTAACGGGATGTTAGACACCATTTCCTTAGCATGCATCCTATTTTCATGAGAACTGGCAGCAAACTGGAGACCCTTGTCACACACATTAGCCCCCAGGTCCCAATGCATTTGGCCACAACTCAGCAGTTACCTGTTTCTTTGTAGTTACGTAATTTCATTTATACCATTTCTTAGAATGTTCTTTTTCCACCTTTATGCATATCCAGTTCCTCCTATGTCTTCTGTATTTGTCTAAAAGATACTCTCCTCATCCCCTGAATCCTTAGGTACCTACGCTGGTGCCACTGCTGTAAATTACAGAAGTACAGTCCTGCCTCCATGCTTGGCTTCAGGTTAGGGCTCCGTAACTGACTTGATGGTGCAAGTGACATTGTATTTATTTCTTAAAAACTCCCGATGCCATCCAAGAGGCTTAGATGTTCCAATCCTCAGGACACGTAGCTGAAGGAGGGCTCTTCTCCCATATGTCTGACCTACCAAGTGATCCAACTGGCTCCACCTGCCCTTTATGTTATTCTTCAGTGTTCATTTTCACCTCACAACTTACCAGTCTACAGTTCAGCCTTATGTTCTTTGACTTGGCTTCAAAGGCATTAGAAGTCCATCTGGCTTAATATAATTTCTTGAAACAAAGACTGTAAAAATGAACATGAGCTAGTGAAGTGTGAACAGATGATTCTAATAGACAGGCATCTAACATCTTCACAAAGAAGGATTTAACCTTCTTAATTATTACTATAATAGTGCTACATTAGAACATCTGAACAAATTGATGACTTTAAAAAAAAATCTGACATCCAAATAGCATGCCTGTTCGTATTACTTATATTGTTACACTGACTCTCCTGCAAGGTATGTTGTTAAATTAACAGTTCTCTTTATTTTAGATGGATTTTATCGGCCTTGTATTGTATCTTAATTATATTTGTACTAAATTCTATACTTAAAACTGGAAATCCAATATGAAGGTGATCAAGTTCAAGGAGCAATGAAGTTCACCTGAATATTCATCTCCAAAGAGAGGGAGTTATGGCTGAATATTAAGGTCAAAGTCAACCTTCCTGGCATTTTTAATTCAAATGTGCTTTACAAATGCAATGTGAAAGTTGGGTTTGAATAAGTGCCCATAATCATCTCCTTGGTAAGTCATTGGGGAAAAAAAAAAAGAAACCTTCGAAGTGACTAAAATACGCACAGGACTTATTGAATAAGTGACCCTCATCTAATTGGCATTTGGATCATCTAGCAACTTTATAACTGGAATTTAGCATAACAATCTACCCCAGAGCAACTAATGTGATGGTATTTTGGAACTGAAGTCATTCATTTTCATTTTCTTGTTTCTCTCCATATAATTTATCAAAAAAGAAAAGAAAAGAAAAAGAAAATATCCATAGTCATGTAATAGTATTATGTATCATTATTATAGTAATGTATATATCATTATTAAATGTCCTGATTTCGATGATTATGCCCTGTGTTTATGTTTTTAAAAGTCCTTGTTCTTTGAATATATACACTGAATTATTTAGGGGTCAAAGGGTATCATGACTACACCTTACCCCCAAATGGTTCAGGAAAAAACATTTTATGTGGATCAATAGCTTGGTAGATAGACAGAAAGATGAAAGAAGTGGGGAAAATGATAAATAATCAGCAAATATGTGTAAAGGATGGAAAGCTGTACCTTGTTTTAATCTTGAAAATTTTCTTTGAGTTTAAAATATATCAAAATAAAAAGTTAGCAAAGAAATATCCACAAAACTACACATATATACACTCTTGTCTAATGAGGTTGTTTTTATCATCTCTCAGATTTATTTTAGCCTCTCTGAACCCCTATTATATCTGCCAATTAGCTTTTCCTTGCCAGAATATAATCATTATGAACTTGATTAGCTTACTACCGACCGGCTAGCTACAAATAACCTATCAGCCCTCTTGTCTACCAGACCTGGGTCACTCACTTGGGAAAGGACATTAAATATTTGAAACTGTGGAATGACCTTCAATGAACTGCACCCGTAACAAAACCGGGGCATTTACAGAAATACATGAACATCTCCGGGCCTTTAGTTACTTATTAAATGGTTCCCTGGTGACCCACGAGAGTTAATGCTCACCCTTAAATACCCAACTTACACCCAGCAAGTGACTTGGGTGCTGAGAATAGAAAGCAATGGGAGCATTATGTACTTAACAGGCTGCCCATAGACAGCCCAGCGTCCAGCTTGCTTTGCCCTGTAAACACAGCAGCCAGCAGACCTGGAGGCCTGACTGTCAAGATAATTATCTGAAATCTTCACTTTGTTGTGCCACCATAAACACGGAGCTGCATGCGGGTATTGAGCTCACCAACTACAAAACATAACTTGTCCATGATGGGAAAGTTTAAGACGTTTCAAACTTCAAAATCACAGTATTGGTACTTAGAAACAATTTGTTTCAAAAGAATGTGCAAAGGGAGCAATTTCACATAATCGAGGAAAATAATGCTAACTTTTTTTAACAGCAAATAACAAAAAGAGATGTTAAGAAACTACTTATCTGAGAATTTCAGGTGGTGTGTACACTCTGACCTGTTTAATGATTAATCAAGTTTCACAAAAAGGGGATTAGGAATGTATGCTAGAACAAAATGGGGAACACAAACCACACTTAATAACAGGCGGGTATTGGAGCCACCTGCCATTCAGAATTCAGTTTTTCAAAGATGGTATGTTACATAAGAACTCTGACTTCAGTGCTTGATATGGAATCCAAATTTCTCATATATTTATATATCAGTATATGGGGGAAAGAAAATCAGTGAAACCACATGTTCACTATTAATTCAAGACACGCTAGGAACATACTATGCAGTTTTCACATCATGACCTTTTCTTTGATATTCTGTAAAAATTCTATTTTTCTTCTTTTCCACACTTGTGCAAATTTTTTTTTCCTAGTGAAACATTCCCTTAAAGCATGGTAAATGGTTGAGTATTGAGGTTTCTAAGGGAATGTGAGGATGACAAATATCAAAGAAGTGGGAAGTTGTCAGTTCCTGAATCCTACCAAGTTGAAACAGATAAATTTGTTGAATGAATTTCACCATGAATAATACAACTGTAGAAAATTTGAGTGACTGAAAATTAAATTCATTATCATATCCATGTTTCTTAAGAAGATATCGATGATAATGTATTGCAGTTTTGACAAATTTTACAATTTGATAAAACTTTCCAGCACATTCAACCACAAGTTCATTGTATTTCCTATGATTGGATAAAAGTATGCCTGCCGATGTTTCTGGTATAGAAGTAATAGAGACCCCTTTTCCTTGTCTTTCCTTTATCTTTGTTTTTCTTTATCTTTCCGTATCTTTGCTTCTATGTAAAATTAAAATAGAAATGTCTTGCATCTACATAGGCAATTATAATTCTCTTAATACTGATAAAAGAAAACATATATCTTGTTCATTTAGGTAACATTATTTTTAAATATTACAACTACTCACCTATTGGGACACTTCTCATTTTAATTTTTAAATCATTTGCTTTACATAGTTCTCCTCTGAAACATTTACAAGATATTTTAATTACCAATCACAATAGTATAAACTATACTAATTTTAGCAGTCAACTACACAATACTTAAGAATTACTAATTCACCTCTGGGTATCCTTTTCCTGATATATTCAACATTTATGGGTTAATGTTTGACCAGCTCATTTTATAAGATACTAACAGGGTTAAGACTAGTTCTAAAAATAAAATACATCACACTATACTGCACTCTTGGAATAGGTCAGAGATTACAAATGTGAATGAAAATGGACAATTCCCAGGAAGCTTCCAAAAGAACTGTGAAAGTTATTTATAAGTGGGTGGCAACTCTTATCAGAAGATTAGCATGCAATAATGCCATAAATCTCCTTTTGTTTAGAAATTCACATTACCCTTCTGTTAGTTTCCAATTTAATATTAGCAGGAAAATGCATCTCCCCTCCTAATGAGATTAACCATACAATTTGAAAGGCATTCATACACAAGAGGGCCCAGGTATTTTTATATTTGTTTTCTTTTTATGGAAAGCAATCATTACAATTGTGTTAGTTGCATCATTGTTCCCAGGACTTCACCCCTCCCTGTGTCTACTTCCTTTTGCAGTTCCTCCCACTAGACCCTTTGATGTTGGGCTTAGCCATGTAACTTGTTCTGGCCAGAGGAATATTAGTGAACATGACATAAGCAAAGACTTCAAAGGTACTTGTGTGGTTGGTCTTGCTTTCTATCACCTTTGCCATCACCCCAAAAAGAGCCTCTTCTAGATGGCTGTTGGCTCCTAAGGCTGGGACACACAATGAACACATGTTGAGAAGACTAGAGCCCAATCCACAGGAACAGGCAAGGCTTAGAACAAAGCTTGAAGTAAAACCAGCCTGAGCCAAGCCTATATCAGCCAAACCACAGTGAACACACAGGCAGACGGCTGGAAATATTGATCACTGTTTTCTGCCACAGAGATTCTATGGTGGTTTGTTACAAAAATAACTTACTGAGGCAGTGATCAATTATGTAAGCCTTTATCATATCTGTATGTACGCACACACATACATCACCACCACTATAAAATGTGTAACAGTCCTATACATTTACTAATCTAGTTACCTACTTTTGATACTTTCTGTATTACTGTATGGGCATTAGGCATTGCTGGCTCTAGTCTCTGGAACTTTCCCATCATAAAATATTATCATTCATAGTACCAATGTGACAAGAAGAGACAGGAAAATTGCCACTACTCTGGCTGCATCCATCATTACAGATTTTTACTTTTTCTAGAAAATGGAGTGGCAGGCCCCATCCATTCCACTCTAATCATTTTAGGAAATGGAACACTCGTGAACCCTCCTTTAAAATTAGCTGGATGATAAAATCCAGCTAACCAAAAAATGGATCAAATTAAATAATTAATTTAATTAAATCTATTAATTATGAAGAGGAACCTGCGGACCCAATTAGGAAGGAGGGACCAGAGTCTGGCATTTTAGATACACACAAAGGACATGATGGCTAGTTGGATGTCTGGGGTGAAGGGGAGTTAAAGGGATATATGACTCCAAAGATTTTAACTTGGGAAGGAGAAGGAAAATAGTGTGGTAAGCTAAGAGAGGGATGAGTGTCATGGCTCATAAAGGAAGGATAGATCATGAAGAATCATGAGTTGATTGTGGGTTGCTGAGTTTGGAAAGTCTGCAGGGCAGCAAAGTGGAGATGTACAGCAGGCAACCGGGAAATAGGTTTGGCATGATCAGGATTATAGACCGAGACTAGGTGACAGTCCACATGCCAGGAGTAGATGAGGTCATCCAAGAACAAATACACAAATACAAAGTAAGAGGCCCAGTATAAGCCTTGGAAGGATGCAGTGAAGGCTGAGCCTGCTCATCTCTGAAAGCCACCACCTGCATGTTAAAAAATATCACTAAAACTACAACAACAAAAAAGAAAAGTAGAGGGGAGGAAAAAAAACCTTCATTTTGATGCAAATGTCATAATCCTATTCCAGAAGAAAGTGGAATGGCACGTTATGGCAGAACGACATGAGACAAAAGGATTTTAAAGGTTTTTCAAATAAGGATTCACAGACAAAATTGTGGTAGACAGATATTCTCATTCATGCAGCAATTTAGGACTTAGAATACTTGCAAATCCTCCTTTTAAATTAGCTGGAGGACAAAACCCAGCTAACCAAATAACCAAAAAGTGAATCAAATTAAAGAAGTCACAAATGGAGAGTCTGAGACAAAATAAGTACTGTTGAAAATGGAATCCATTTAATTAATGCTTTAATTCTCTTTTTGTAATAAGTAATGGTCACTGATTAATAAAATAATTCAAAGAACTAGAGTCTACTAGTGTCCCCTCTCTTCCAGCTATACCAGATAAACATTTTCATTAATGTCATATATATTTGTCTATATGCAAATACAAACAAGGATATTCTTACTAATTTCCTTTATTACACATTTTCTGGACATAAATATTTTATTGATCAGCATATTTAGAGATCTTTCTACATCAACAGAAAGATGTATTCTTCCTTCCCCTCCTTTTCCCCTGCTTCAGCTTAGCTGCAAAATATTTCATTGTAGCAATGTCCTGTAATTTATTCAACCAGTCCCCTATTGATGGATACTCAAGTTGTTTCCAAGGTAGGCTTTTACAAGCAACTCTGAAATAAATAACCTTGTACATATATCATTTTGTGCATGTACAGATGTACATAAAAAGATAAATACCCAGAAGAGAAATTACTGAGTCAAAAGATAAAATGCATTTATAATTCTGGTAGATATTACTAAACAGCCCTCCATAAGAGTGATGCTTAATTGTCCTTTTCCCAGCAATGCCTGATAAGGCCTATTTCCCCACAACCTCACCTTTAGAAGACGTTGGCAGACTTTTAGATGCTTGACAAACTGATAGGTAATAAATGGAAACTCAGTGTGGTTATAATATGCATTTCTACTATTATAAATGGGTTTGGGTTTCCCTTTTTATAACTAAGCACAATACATTTCCCATTTTAGTTGGATTGTTGATTTTCTGATGGAATTAGTTTTAAAGAATTTCAGGAATTATTACCACAGAGTATCATGGCATGGTAGAAGCCTTAAAAACACAAAAATAATATTATAACTAATGCATTTAGGGGATGAGATAGTAAAGTGAGAAGAAAGCATGCATAATCTAACTTCTTCATCTTTCAGAGCAAGAATTAAATATAGTTAAAGGGCAAAATTTTAGTTACATAATTAATGACTTGAACTTCAAATTTTTTATAATCACTATTTTTTTCTTAACTTTGGAGGGATCCTTTAGCAACAACATATCCTGTAGTGAAACTGTTATCTGGAGTTCAGCTTTTCAGAATATACTCAGTTTATTTTTTTATGCTTAATTTCAAGTAAAATTAAATCTAAAATGTTCATTGAATTAGTATGCATGATATGTTACAGTTGTTCCAAAAGTATTCCTATTTATGCATTATCTTTCTATATGGACAGATGCATAGACTGGTATCTGAAATTATAGTCTTTAAAAGTTAACAGTGTGTGTTTCTAGGTGAAAGTATCTGGATAATTTCAATTTTATTCATTTATAATCTCTTTATTACCTCAAATTCTATAATGATTATGTATCATTATTACAAAGAAAGACATTATTTTAAAACTAGAAATATTCAGAATTTTCAAGATAATATAGGCAGGGGTGCCTGGGAGCTCAGTTGCTTAAGTGCCTGCCTTCAGCTCAGGTCATGATCCAGGGTCCTGGGATGGAGCCCCGCATCAGGCTCCCTGCTCAGCGGAGAGCCTTCTTCTCCCTCTCCCTCTCCCCCTGCTTGTGCTCTCTCTCTCTCTCTCTCACTCTTGCTCTCTATCCAAATAAACAATTTAAAAAAATGAAATCTTTAAAAAAAAAGATAATACATGCAAAGAATACAATTTACAGTCAAGCCAGGAAAACTGTTTTCCTTTCTTGGAAAGATAAAGGCAAAAGAGTATTATTTGGGGTTATTCTAATAATAAACTAGTTAAAGATATCAAGAGTCAACTTTTATCTCTGTGGCTGCAAATAAAACAACTCTGAATGTTGATGAGACTTAATTTGAGAAATTCTTTCCTATATTTTAAAATCATACAAGGATCTGTGGGCTGTGAAACAAAAGGTGCAAATGTATTTAAATAGGGCCAATTTATAATTAATTACCTCTTTGCACGTACCATTACCCGATTAGAGCATGCAAATTTTACTTCAAGGGTGCTACGTGTTCACACCCTGATGTGCCTGGCGACTGACAGTCATATCTGACATTCTGCATTAAAGAGCCTCTTTGAGTAAGTCAAAGCTTGTTTTGCTTTATTTTATTTAAAGGTCCCGTCTGTAAGTCATGTTCACAAAAACTAAAAAGTTCTCTTCTGTAATTAATTTCAGCTTTGATACTGGGCTATCAAAACATGCCTGGATTAATTTAACACTGATTGGCATGGCCTCAAAAAGTTCTTTATTTGTTTGTTTTATGTAGTTACCTAAAGATTCAATTGGATTGGAAAAAATTTAAACATGGTATATTATTGTAGAGAGGAGAGTTTTAAATAACCTGAACTTGAATTGTACTTCACAGCTACTAAATGCTTTTAGAAATATTTCATTTCTATCTAGCAATTTTGAGTTATACAAAAAATCATTTGTGTTTTGTTTTGTTTTGTTTTTCCATTTTACATATGCTGCTCAGGGAGGCTTAAAATATTTACTAAAAGTCACATACCTAGTTTAATGAAGAATGAGGACTGGAACCCTAAAGGCTATATAGTTCATATCCTTCTCTACAATGGATAAAGTGAGATATATTTGTTATCTGTCACCACAATAATGCTGTGTAACAAACAACTACAAAACTTCAATGGCATGTACTAAATATTTAACTTTGCTGATGAGCATATGGTTCTGATCAATGGATCTGCTGATCTGGACCAGCCTCTGCTGAACTGGGCTTGTCTCTTTCATGCACATCTGGTCAACTATCAAGTCAAGGGAAAGCGGGATGGTCTAGCATGACTCATCTCTGCTCCATGTGGTCTTTCATCTTCTATCAGGCTAGCTTAAGCTTGTTCTCTTGACAGAGGATGAAGCAGAAGCACAAAAGACCTCTTCGGGTCTAGGCTCAGGTAACATACATCATCACTTATAACATCCTACTGGACAAAGAAAGTCACAATGTCAGCCCGAATCCGAAGGGTAAGGAAATAGTCTCCACCTTCTGATGGGAAGATCCACAGAGTGAAATTACAAAGAGGCATAGATAGCAGGAAGCGAAAACCTGGGGCCACTAGTCCTCCACACCAGACATGCAACAATATATCTACTGCACACCAGGTTCACATGGTTTATTTCCCCCAGAATTGCTAGTACTGTATAGCTTTTGACCTATGGTTCAGAATAATATGAGGCAAACTCTGTGAATGCTATTGCTTTTATGTCTTATTGAGATGTCAGTGTGGTCATCACTCACTAAAAGAAGAGATGGCATGGTCTTCTATACAGGGACACTAAGGACACATTGGAGAAATCTCTTAAGTGTCAGTATCAATGGCAGCTATATTAGGAGCTCTGGTAGCCAGGAGACTTCTGAACAGCAGGTCTGTTTTCTCTAATCAACACTGAGAATCTTCATATGTGCTGATAGGAAACTCAGAGCCAAACTGTAACTCTCTTTGAATAATTAGGCAAGCCTTTCAATGCTCTACCTCTGGTGTCATCTTTTTTCTCATAGGCTCATTTTCCCTTTGCTCTAACTTATTTCTTCCTTAAAAATGAACACTTACTGGGGCGCCTGGGTGGCTCAGTCGTTAAGCATCTGCCTTCGGCTCAGGTCATGATCCCAGCGTCCTGGGATCGAGCCCCGCATCAGGCTCCCTGTTCAGCGGGAAGCCTGTTTCTCCCTCTCCCACCCCCCCTGCTTGTGTTCCCTCTCTCGCTGTCTCTCTCTGTCAAATAAATAAATAAAATCTTTAAAGAAAAAAAAATGAACATTTACTAATGAAAATCACATTTATTTTCTTTTTTTTTTTTTTTAAAGATTTTATTTATTTATTTGAGAGAGAGAGTGAGAGAGAGAAAGAGCACAAGAGGGGGGAGCGGGAGAGGGAGAAGCAGACTCCCTGCTGAGCAGGTAGCCCGATGCGGGACTCGATCCCGGGACTCCAGGATCATGACCTGAGCCGAAGGCAGTCGCTTAACCAACTGAGCCACCCAGGCGCCCCTACATTTATTTTCTGGCTACAAAAATAATATAAAGTCATGACAAAAAAATCTGAATATACAGAATGGCATAAGAAATAAAATAAATTTCACCCATGTTCCTACGAGCACCCAGAGCAAAGCACTGCTAACCTTCTGATACATCGTTATGGATTGATTGTGTCCCCTCCCCCCAAATTCACATATGGAAACCTTAATCACTAATAGGATGGTATTCGGAAATGGGGCGTTTGGAGGGTAATTAGGTCATGAGGGTGGAGCCTTATAAGAAGAGACAGGAGAGACCTTGCTTATTTACCCTTTCTTCCTCTGCCATAAAAGGACACAAGAAGACAGCCATAAACCAAGGAAGAGAGCATTCACCAATAACCCAACCATGCTAGCACCCTGATTTCAGACTCCCAGCATCCAGAACTGTAAGAAAAAATGCTTGTGTTTAAGCCTATGGGATTCTTGTTATAGCAACCCAAACTGACTAGTTTCTTCTAGTCTTTTCTTTTTCTTGTTTTTATACACACACATACTTACATATTATTGGTATGTATACAAAATGCAAAATTAATGTCCTTTTTTCAAATTTAATTTATCATAAACATTTTTCTATGGCACTAAGGATTCACCTATAGCATGAGTTTTGGTGCTACAATGCTTGCAAGTACCATGATTCAATCAATCCCATATCACCAGTTAAGAGACTTACAGCCTCATTTATTGTTTTCCTGGATACCATATATTCTGTGAGCTACCTCAATAAGCTACTTCATTTGCAATAAAGAGGAGAATTGATAAATAAACTTTTTTTTTTTTAACAAGCTGGACTTTGGATTTCAGAAAGTATATCATACACCCCTGTATTTCTCACTTTGGGCCTAATATTTAACCTCTATTTCCAAATTCAACCAAACCACATAGTTTCTGATATTGTCCTGGGAATATGTGTATACATAGCACTTTGTACTTGCCCAAAATTTTATCCTGAACTCGTCTTCTTATTAGGGATAAAATAAACTCATAATCATAAAAAAGATAATAATAGAAATACATGGGCACTGCATGGCACTCTTCATAAGCAGAGGTTGGCATTGCTAATTTTATAGAAGCGGGTAGCAGCCCAGAGTAGGAACACAAACCATAAAGCCATACTGTACAGAATCATCTCTCAGCAATCGTATTTATTTGGATTAACATCATTCTTTTTCTTTTTCTTTATTAAATATTTATTTATGAGAGATAGAGAAAGCACACGCACACATGGGGGAGGGGTAGAGGGAAAGGGAAACAAAGTCTCAAGAAGACTCCGCACTGAACACAGAGCAGCGCAGAGCTGGACCTCAGGACCCTGAGATCACAACCTGAGCTGAAACCGAGAGTCAGGCGCTCAACCGACTGCGCCACCCAGGTGCCCCAACATCATTCTTTTTCTAAAATGTAAACATCCCCCCCAAAGAGTTAAATCTGTCATTTGCACATTCGTGCAAAATTATTTTAATTTAACAACTAACACTTACTGATATGCCATGAGTTATTTTCGTATGAACATGATACTGATTGTTGAGAAAGGAATAGTGATAATATCACATTATGAAAAACCTTCTATTAAAGGGAGACTCTATCATTTTTGTTTAGAGATATTAGTAATATCCTGGGATCAAGGATATTACTAAGAATCCTCAGGTGCTAATTTGGGTGGTCCTGTTATTTCATTGAAATTTTTATTGAGATAATTATAGAAATAATACAGAGAGATCCTAGTTTCCTCAAATGGTAATATCTTGCAAAATATAGTACAAGTATCACAACCAGGATATTGACATTGATACTATCCAGGGATCTCATTCAGCTTTCCCCAGTTTTACTTGTATCCATCTATGTATGTATATAGGTATGTGTGTATGTGTGTGTGCATTTAATTCTATACACTTTTATCATGTGTATGTTCATGTATCCACCACCACAGTGAAGACACAGAACAATATCATCACCACAAAGATTCCTTAGGTTACCCTTTTATAACCACACTAAACTCCCTCTCTCCCTATACCCAGGACAAATACCTACAAACACAAATGTTACCCATTTCTATAATTTTATCATTTCAAGACGCTTATATAAGTGGAATTATACAGTATATAATCCTTTAGGATTGGCTTTTTTTACTTGGCATACTGTAGATTATCTAGGTTGTTGAGTGTACCAATAGTTCATTCTTTTTTATTGCTGAGTATCATTCCATGATATGGATATACCACCATTTTTTTAATCCTTTACCCACCGAAGGACATCTGGGTTGTTTTCAGTTTTTTGGCTACTGTGAATAAAGCTGGACATTTGTGTACAGGATTTTTGTGTGAGCCTACATTTTCATTTTTCTGGAATAAATGCTCAAGACATTGCCATATCACATGACAGCTACATGGTAAGTTTTATGAGAAACTGTCAAACTCTATTCCAGAGTTCTGTACCATTTTACATTCCCAGTGATCCAGGAGGGATCCAGATTCCACATCCTTGCTAGCATTTGGTAATGTCACTCTTTTCATCTTAGCCATTCTGATAGGTATGCAGTGATATCTTGCTGGGATTTTAATTTGCATTTCCCTAATGGCTAATGATGTTGAACATCTTTTCATGTGCTTATGTGCCATCTGTATATCCTCTTGGGTGGATTGTCTGCATATGTCTTTTGCCCATTTTCTAATCGGATTACTTAGTTTTGTTTTTCAACTAGTGAGTTTAAAGTTCTTTGTGTATTCTAAATATAAGTCTTTTGTCACATATGCGGTATGCAAATACTTTCTCCCAGTCTATAGCTTGTCTTCTCATCCTCTTCTCAGAGTTTTTCACAGAGTACAGGATTTTAATTCCAATGAGACTCAACTTTTCTTTTTATGTATTATGTTTTGGTGCCAAGTGGAAAAACTCTCTGCTTGGTCCTAGATCCGAAGATTTTCCTGTGTTTTTATTTTTGCTAAAAGTTGTATAGTTTTATGTTTTACATTTATGTCCATAACCCATTTATGTTCATTTTTTTTTATAAAGTGTGAGGTTTAGGTAGAGTTTCATTTTATTTTATTTATTTATTTATTTATTTATTTATTTATTTATTGCCAATGATGTCCAATTTCTCCAGCATCATTTGTTAAAAGATTATCTTTCCCCCAATTAAACTGACTTTACACCTTTGTCAAAAATCAGTTGGGCATATTTATATGGGTCTGTTCTATTATCTTTAAGGTAATTATTCCTATGTTAGAGCTTGACTCTGCCATCTTATTACTTGTTTTCTGTTTGTTTACTCTGGTTCCTTCTCCTTTATTTTCCTTTTCTTGCTTTCTTGGTGGTTACTTTCCACTTTAGGATTCCATCTTTACTTTAAGTGGATGTCTATATAGTTTTCATAATGGTTGCTCTGGCTATTACAATATATGTATGTGACTATTATTAAAATACGTATTTTTTGGCCATTGCATTTTATCACTTTTATCATTTCCATTTGGTTCTTTTTTTTTAAACTTCTTTTTCTTTGCTGAGGTTTTCTATTCTTGCATTTGTTTCAAAAGCATTTTCATTTGATTACTGAAGTTATTTTTATGATGGTTACTTTAAAATCCTTGTCAGGTAATTCCAACGTCTGATTTATCTCAATGTTGGCATCAATAGATTGTCTTTTCTCACTCAAACTGTGATTTCCCTGGTTCTTGGTATGATAGGCAATTTTCAATTGTATCCTGGACGTTTTGTCTACTATTTTAGAAGACTGAATCCTATTTAGGTCTTGTATGTTAGCAAGCAATCACCCTGCTTAGTTTGTCATATGAGTCCTGGTGTCCTTTTGCGGGCTGTGGTTCCAACGATAGTTTAATTTTCAGAGCCCTTACTGTGTTATTTGGGTCTGTTTGCTACATCTGATACTGCTGGGGCTCCCACAGGTCCTTGTACCTGAGGGAACAGATGGGGTTTCTTCAGTCCCGGGCCCCAGTGTCTCTGGGTTGGGGAGGGAAGTCTCAGGCTCATGGGAACCAACGGTTTCCGGGACCAGGCTGCTTGTGGTAGGCTCCCTTTTGCCAGGGCCACCCAGCCGTCCCCAGGTTTTGTCTCTTGGTGGCGAGAGGTTTGAGGCCTGATGAGGAAGGAGAGCACTTTTCCTGGCCACTTATTGTTAGCTGAGATCCCAGTTGATCCCCCTTGCCAGTGGAGCCGGGCTGTCCTGGTGATGGTGGAAGGGCCTCCATTAGATCCATGAAATTCGAAGGCCACCTTCTGTTTCTAGGCCAGAGGTCATGGAATGCTGGGCCTGGGTTGTTTCTTGTTTGTGGGGGGAACATAAGACACCCTGCCGCTGCTCTGTTCCTCTCGTCCTGACGACAAATTAGTTTGCCTTTCTCTTAGCCACTTTCAGAGGTCTGCGCTGTTCACTGCTTGCATTACTTGCAGGATTTATAGTTGTACTTAGCGTGGAGGTGCAGAGAGAAACAAATCTATGCCCTCATGTCCGGATCATAACTCTGAATGATCCTTTTTTGAAACTCAAGTTACTTACATCATTCCTTTGTTTAAAACCTTATAGTGGCTTCAGATTTCATTAAGAGAAAAGCCGAAGACCTTAAAATGGTCTAGAAAACCCAACGTAATTTGCCTTTGCCTTACGGTGACCTCTCTGACCTCGTCTCCTATTTTTGCCCCAGCCCCCCCCATTTACTCTGCTCCAGCCAAATGACTACTTTCCTGCTCATCGAACTATTCCAGAAATTACACACCTTCACACTCATTTATTCATTTGCCTAGAATATTCTTCCTCCTGATAGTCACATGGCTGGTCCCCCAGCTCCTTTAAATCTCTGCTCAAAATACCCAGCTTTTCAAAGATGCCTTCCCTGAGTACTTACATCATCACTGCCACCCTTTTACTTACTATGCGTCAAGGAGGTTGTGTGTTGTCTAGAAGAATGCCTGCCATTTAGTAGGTGCTCAGTAAAACTGTGCTGAATGAATGAATTAATAACAGGATGCACATTCATGTACAGTGACCCACCTGTCGCTTACTGGGGTTTAGAATGGTTCTGTTGCGGGAAAGAAATCACCTGGAAAGAAAGTGCACTAGAACCTACAAAAGCAACAGCAGGTGGAATAGTTCCCAGCCAAGTGAACACTGGGAGGCAGTTTATTCCCACAGAGCAATCCTCACTGAATGTAAACTGGTTAAGGAAGCCCCACCCTGCAGGCCCACCTGGCTTGTATGGACTTCATATTGACCAAGTGGCACTCCGCAGAGATGAATTTCTGGCACACTCGGAGAATTAGCATAACTTCTCACTTTGAAGCACAAGTAGTCATTCTCCAGACAATCCATGTACACAAATTACATAAAGAAGACTACAATGAAAAATAATAATGATAAACACATAGTGCTTCCAACATGATAAGCGCTGGTCGAAACATATTCTATTAATTCATGTACTCCTCACAAGAACCTTTCAAGGAAATGCAATTATCATTGCCTCTTTAGATATGTGTAAATTGCTGTACAGAGAGGTTAAAACACTTGCTCACAGTCACACAGCTCACAAGTTACAGGGCTGGGATGCAAACCCAGGCAGGTGGGTTTCAGAGTCTGTACTTTTCACCACCACCCTACATTGTAAAAGAAACGACCTAAATTGGTTTGTCTCCTCCATAAGAAAAAGAAAGAAAAAAAGAACATAACTCATGAGCAAATAAAATGATAAATATATGGGAAATTCATTCCAAATTTGTTTTTTCGAAACTTAGATTGGAAGATGACCTCTCAAGCAAAAGTTATACTTGCACTCAATTAAATGCATACCATTCAATATAAGAAGCCTGTACAGATTTTTAAAGGTAGCACATTCTCCCCTGTTATTGATGAAGTGTTGTACCATATACCAACGTAAAATAAAATCATACCCATTAACAAGCCAACGTATTAGGATAAAATCATATCCATGAACAATGGAGGAAGGTAACACGTATTTGCCGTGTCATTGTCAGGTTCTACACTGTCATTATGAGAAGGCCAATTTAGCAAAAGTAACACTTGCTCTGTGTTACTTACTCAAGTTACTTACATCGAAAGATGTATAGTTGAAGCTATGTGAAACTGCCCTGCTTGACCGTTTTTGACCTACAATTATGGCAATTTCACACGGTTCAGCCTAACAGATCCAGGCCTCCTTTTTTTCCCCCCTTTTTCTGAAGTAAGTCCTTTTTATTCATGGTTTTCATGTTTATATAAAGTCAGAGATTAAAGGTCACCTTGATTCTATGTACCTAGCATACCCTTTTGATATAATATGCTTCTTCCAGGTCGGAAATCAGAAACCAGAATAATGCCCACTGCATAACCTATTTCCTACTGATGTATTGATTTGTTTTCCTAGGAAGTCTTAAGGAGTTACACTCTTTTTTTTCCACCCAGACTTTGCAAGACTAAAGACTTAAAAAGGATTTAAAATAAATCTGCAAATGGCATTATTTCCTATTCCAATTTTCCCACTTACATTTGAATGAAACTGTGATTTACTCCAAAGTTATATTTTCATATGCTTCCCCCTTCTTACCTCTGTTTTTAAATAGAGTTTATCACATGTGTTCTGTAAATGTCCAAGTGTAGCTACATTAGGCATTGAGATCTTCTCTGAAAAAAAAAAATGTTATTTTTCCCCAGGGTCAGTAAGATTTTCTATCTGTCCTTAAGGAAGATAGAATCATTTATTAATTTGAGCGGGACTCCCCACCAGCTAGAATTCTGATACAATAAAGACGAACACATTGTAGGCACTCCAAAGGAATGGGTGCATACGGATCCTGGGAAATCTGGGCGGAACATTGGCTGACACTGACTTGTAGAGTGAGTAAATCAGTGTCCCTCTAATGGAGTGCTCAGGGCATCTTGATGGAGACCTTACTGCCACTGTTTGAATAAAAGAAGCCTTGCTGAAAGCTGCTGGAGACATTAAGAAAAATCAGATATGGCTCCTGTTTTCAAAAGTAGAGAATTTAACCTCATTTTCCAGGGCCAACCAGGCAGGCAGGCCCAACAAGATTGTCCAGAACCTTGGTTTGGGTGACCAACTGTTTTCTCCATCTCAGCCTTCCATTCTTAAGGTTCACTGACATAGTTTCCAGGCCCCATGTCCTTGCTGAGTTCTGGCATCTAGATCTGTACTCCAGAGCTCTTAGAGTCCAGTGGATATACTAATTATTTGATAGCCCCCCAATCTATACTTACTCAGGAATGCATCTGCAATCTGAGACACTGGCATTCCTTGGGTACCCCAACTTTTCAATCAAATTGGGCATAGAAAGATTTAAAACATGAACCAGAATTACCTGAACACCTCTCATACTTCAACAATTCTCACAATATATATGCATTCAAATTTACTAAATTCTACTAAAAATAGCTAGCAGGCATGGGGCACTTACTATCTATGCTGCGCCCAGTGAGTCACATGTGGGATCTCATTAGATGCCCACAAGATTCTTACGAAGTAGATGTATTGTTCCCAGTTATCAGCAGAAGAAACAAAAGCTCAGGGTGGATACATGGCTTCCTCAGGGACACATAAGTGTTTGAGCCAGGTTTCAGACCCAGGGAGCTGGAGCTCAGAGTCCATGATCTTACACAGGGTATCTCACAAAAGAACAATTATGGAGGTCACGCACTAATTCTACAAAGTAAGTAAAGAGATGGCAATGAACTGAACATTTTAACTTCAGTGACTCCTCACCCAATATACATTCACCAGATAATGGCCTTCCTTCCCTTTCACTGAATGCTCTGTTGGCTCAGTCGGATATAAATACGCTGATGCCTGCATCTTCCCAGAGCACACTCAGCTTAAAAAAAGATGAGCTCAGAGTAAGAACTGATCCCTTCCCATGCTTCATTGACAAAACCTACCGAACTCTCCCTCAGTCAAACTCATGTGTTTCTCATCCCAGAAAAATGCACGTTGTGGCCCAGGCTAGAAGAAGAGATCTGCAGTGATTTCCACCTCTCTACTATGGAAAGTTCCCCATGATCATTTTCCCACAGTGAAGAATTCTGAGGTTTAATTTCCACTTTCCCTGTGTTCTTACAGATTTTGAATTATTTCCATGTTCCCAACATAGGACTACTGAAAAAAAAAAAAGAAAAGAAAAGAAAAAAGAAAAACAGACTATATCAGGCACACACAGAAAAATCACTTCAAAAGTATTTAGGAAGAGAAAAAGCAAAAAACACAAAAAGTGAGAGCGTGATACCAGCAGACTCTAGCCTTGAAGATGAAGAGTTGCAATTGCCCCAAGCCAGCCTCATCCTCAACACATTTTGGTCTTAAGAGCCGTTGCTACGAGGGTGCTGCCCGAGGGCATCCTGGGTTGGAATGTGGCTCTACTCTCCCCAACACCTCACAGGGATCTACTCTCCCCAACACCTCACAGGGATCTTTTCCTCTCGGAACATCAATTGAGGACCCCAAAGTCTAGGGAAAGGAGAGAGACACCCCCCCATCTCAGTGCTGTGTTAACACAATTAACACAACTGCCTGGCTAAGATATTTAACATTGCCTCAATACTTCAGAAGGTGAGGAAGCCATTGGTCAGTTCTGCCCCATGGAGACATTTCACTATTACAGACAGAACCTTCCAGACTTTGAGGAAACAATTCTTTTTCTGTATTTAATTGCAAAAGCAACCGCAAGTCATTCCCTTACGCGTACCTGTGCCTCTTTGCAATGTGACTTTGCAGACCTTGTCATTAAGAATTGGCATCTATCTCCCCACCCTATGAATGATTTGATTGGGCATCTAAAATGTGGCAGAAGGGCCAATATGGCCATTTTGATTCTAAGGCCTGGCAACTTCCATCCTCTCTCAGAACTTGGCCAATGCACAAGGCTGGTCTAGCCTGTGGGAGGATGAGGGACCACGTGGGCCAGATTCACGTCAGGCTGGCCACCCCACCTCGCACACGTGAGAGGGCAGCCCTGCTCAGCAGAGGCCCACAGCCACCCCACAGCCAACTGCGGATACCAGAGGGGCCAGCTGAGCCAGAAAAATGATCTACCTGAGCCCACACCAATTTATCAACCCATATGGCAGTGTATAGTTGCTGTTTTAAGGCACTAAGTTTTGGGGTGGTTTGCTATACAGCAAAAGTTGGCAAATATATATGTTCTATAAATAGCTACAGCAAATAAGTAGGGGGAAAACATGATACAGGGGAAATCCCTCTCCACACACAACTTAAAATTTGTTAGGAATAAGCAAATGTTGCCTTTTCTTTTGTCAAGTAGATAGATTTATGATACATTCAACTCCACCGCTATAGAACAATACAACTTGAATTAAATCACTAGTATTTTAAAACTACTTTTTTTTTTTTTTGAAATGATGGTGTGATATAGTGGAATGAGTATTGGTTGGTAATTAAGAGATGTGCATTTTAACTTGGGCTCTTCTGGAAGCTGGGTCACTGTGGCAGATCCCACTCCCTGACCCTCAATTATAGGAGAGAAAAATGAAGGGATTGGCTGTGAAAACATTTAAGGCCTCGTCCAATTCTAAAATAAAGGATTTTATGACATTTTTTTTTTGTTTGAGACATTAGCATATTTTTTATCACTGCATTTCTATGAGGGAATAAGAACACTTCATTCAACCCTCCAACTTTGTCATTATCTTCAACGTGCCCAGCACCACTCCCAGTCATGAGGATGGAGCACTGAAGAGGACAGACATGCCCCAGTGGTGTGCTGGAGTTTTTTTCTAAGCTCACGAGAGCCAACTGTGTCCTTTTCCCAAATATGTTCAGTGACGATGTGTTGGTAGCTTGGAATCAGATGCGGCAGGAATATTTAAACCGTGGATATCAGCAATTGCTACAAATCAGTTTTCCCACCAGGACAGCCAGTTGTTCAACATTAACCAGGACAACCCTGGACTCTTCACTCATTAAGTCGACATCCTAAAAGGGGAGCTAGACATTACATAAGTAAGTCTGAAATATTTTAGTACAGTCGAGAAGTGTGGTGAAGCAAGGGAGAGGGTAATGCATGAGGAGACAACACCTACTCCAAGCAGAGGGAAAGTACTGTGAAGATTTCATGCAGAAAGGAATGTGCTGTGTCTGAGGAAATGGAGGAAGGCCACTGTGGTCAGTGTGGCTGGAGAACAGAAAGCGAGGGGCCAAGAGCTTGAAAGGAAGGTGGAGAAGGAAGTGTTAAGAAAGACTTCCAGAGTTCAGACTGGGCAACCCGGTGAAGGGGGGGTGCCTTTCATAAGGCCGCAGGGCCAGGTCAAGAGTGCAGGGAGGAAGAGAATGAAGCCAGTCTTAGGGGGTTTCAGGTATCTTGGGAGCTGGGGGTTAGATAGTGTGGTAAAACAGGGCCACTGTGTGAAGGCAGTAAATGCAACTCTACGTGCGGATGAGGGTCTGCTGAGTGGAGGACTGCGAGTCAGAGCCAGCAAAGGAAACTGAGTGGTCAAGGAGGTGGGGAAAAGTCTGTGAGCAACGAAGTCAAGAAAATGGGGCAATCAAAATCTAAAATCTAATAAAAGATCAAGCACAAACAGAGCTAAAATGGCCGCTAGGTTTTACAATATGAAGGCCATCGGTGGCTTTAGAAGAAAGTCTGGAGGAGTGACGGGGACAGAATCCAGGCTGATATGGACTGAGGAGACAGTGAGAGGTGAGAACAGTGAACAGAGGCAGAGAGTACAGGTAAAGTCTTTAAAGATGTTCTCTGTGAATGAAAAGGAGAAAGAAAAGATAGCAGTCAGTTAGAGTCAAGAGAGGGCATACGGTTTTCTTTGAAGAGGGGAGAGGCCTGTCGTGTTTAATATTGATTGTCTAGACCTGGTTAAAGGGAAATACTGACAACACGAGAAAGAGAAGAGATAAATGTTAGTGTCAAATCATTGAGAAGTCAGGGTCCAGGGCCAGAGAGGGAGGAACGGCCTGGGAGGGGAGGAGGGAAACAGGAGAGATAGAGCTGAAGACCAAGGGGGGCTTCTGGAAGTGGAGGCAGCAAGGAAGTAGAGATGTCCTCCAGGGCGTCCTCTCTCCTCCAGGAGGTAGGAGGTCACATAAACTACTAGGAGGGAGGCAGCTAGAGACTCAAACCAGAAGGTTCTAGTGAATGAGTAACAGCAGAACAAGTCATTAGCTCTGAAGCCTGACAGACCTGGGATCCACCACTTACTAGCCTATAACCTTAGACATGTGGCACCACCTGCTAAATATTACATTTGACCAACAATGATTGAACAAATACTATATACTAGCAGTGTACTAGAAACGCCAAAAAAAAAAAAAATCAGATTAAAGTCTTTGAATTCAAAGACTCCATCCTCTATTGGGTAAGTAAAATGAGTCAGACAAAATTAACACAACATTAAAAGGGCTAACGTGAAGGAAAACACAAGGTATTCCAAGAGCACAGAAGGAGGGGGTCCATTCTAGACTGGCAGTTTTAGAGATGGCCCTTCAAGAAAGAACCATTCTAGGGCGCCTGGGTGGCTCAGTTGGTTAAGCGACTGCCTTCGGCTCAGGTCATGATCCTGGAGTCCCGGGATCGAGTCCCGCATCGGGCTCCCTGCTCAGCAGGGAGTCTGCTTCTCCCTCTGACCCTCCCCCCTCTCATGTGCTCTCTCTCTCCTCTCATCCTCTCTCAAATAAATAAATAAATAATCTTTAAAAAAAAAAAAAAAAAGAAAGAACCATTCTAGCTATAGCCTCAGTTTCCTGAATGCAAAATGAAGAAAATCAATCAATTGATTAATTAATAAGACAGTCGACATAAGGCACGTTGGCATGATGTCTACAGCACGACAATTATCAATAAGTTCTACTTTCCCTCCCTAGAAATCGTATTTCTAGGGAGGGAAAGTACTGAGACTATTAGGCTAATCTACAGAGTTGTCACAAACTTCCATTTTCTGCACAAATTTTCAATTCTCCCCATGTTTCTCAAAACATATTCTTCCCTGGGGCGCCTGGGTGGCTCAGCTGGTTAAGCATCTGCCTTCAGCTCAGGTCATGATCCCAGGGTCCTGGGATCAAGCCCCACATCAGGCTCTCTGCTCCGCAGGAAGCCTGCTTCTCCCTCTCCCACTCCCCCTGCTTGTGTTTCCCCTCTCGCTGTGTCTCTCTCTGTCAAATAAATAAAATCTTTAAAAATAAATAAATAAATAAATAAATAAATAAATAAATAAAACATATTCTTCCCTAATGATGGCTAGAAGCTATTAAAATGAAAAAAAAAGTATTCTTGATAGCAAAACCCCAACTTAGAAAGACATACAAAACAACTAACAATAATGTCCTACATAAGGAATTGGAGACACTGGGGTATAAAAATTTCACAAGTTCTACTTCTTCATTTATTTCTCTTTTGTGTTTATGAGCCAGAGGCAGCTGGATCCTAGATACCTGAGTCCTTGCCTTCCTTTAAAAAATGAATGATCAATGTATCAGTTAGCAATCTTGACAATAGGCCATCTTAAACTGGCTTAGACAATGAAGGGATTGATTAGCTCATGAAATAAAAATGGCCTGATGTGGCATCTCAGATGACATCAAAAGGATTTGATTCTTCACTCGCTTGTCCTCTGCAGGGTCAGCTTACCCTTTAGGCTCCCAAGGTGTTAACCAAACTATCCCAATATCTTTATTCATGAGAACAAAATAACAAATTCAGATCCATCCAATATCCTTGCAGCACATGATCCAGCAAAAGAGAGAAAAGTTCTTTACCCACAAGTTTAAGAAAACTTCCCCTTACTTTGAACTGGTTCTGAATAGACCATTCTGGAGCCAATCCCTATGCAGTGACCTCCAATAGAACTTTCTGCAACGATGGACAGGTTCTCTAACTGCACCTGTTTACAGGTAGCCACTGAGCACTCAAAATATGGCTAGTGTCAGCTGAGAAACTGCTTTTTCATTTTATTCTAATTAATTAAAATTTAAATATAAAAAGCATGATGTGTCTAGAGGCTCCTGTGTTGAACAGTACAGTTCTGCAGTGAGAGAAGGGTGGATTACACTGATTGACTAACCCAGTGCCCACCCTGCCTTGAGCTGGGGATAAAGTGAATCCCATTCATTCCACAAAGGGAAATCATTCTGTGTGGTGTCCCAGAGCCCACCATTTTTATTTCCCAGAGATTAATGGCCCAATTCAACATGAAATCCTTTGCCGAGGAGTCATATTTATAGATCTTACCTGGGACAATGCCACGTGAAAGTCACTTTCGAATAATAGCCTTTTAAAGCTGAGAGCGACCTCAGGGCTTGCACACTTTAGATCCATATTTCACAGAGAAGGAATGGGCTTGAAGCATCAATTGCTTTGGTTATGGAAGTTCTGAGCAGGGCCTGGGTATGCTGACCTTCAGCCATTTTTCCACCGTAGGATTCGGTCTTCATGCGACAACACTCCAATAGGCCCACTGTGACAGAATTAACTTCATTCTACATGAAGCTTTGTAATCATTGGCTTATTGCTGCTTCCAAGAAAGAATGTTACCATGGAGGTCTTATATTTTACACTCAGAAGTCTCAACGAGCCTAAGGGGTAATATAAACAAAGTAGGCTGGCCTGGTGGGGACTGGAGCTGAGTGGCTACCACACGCTGTGTCTAAAGCAGGCAGCCACCACTCTGCTCCAGCCAAGTGTGGCCACGGGGGTGCGTCAGCCAGCCCTGCCATATCTTCAGATGAGAAATCCAGGTATGTCTAAGAACTCCCCAGATGTTTCAATGCTGGCCTCTCATGTTTACACTTTGAATGACTTATGCAAGCCAAACAAGATCTGTGAATGGGTTTAACCTGCAGTTTGCACCCTGTGGTAGAGATTTATAAAGTCTGACCTCCTGAAAAGTAAAGGCTTCAGAGTAGTTGCTGCTAGAGATGCCCATGTGTTCCCACGCATGCTAAGTGACAGCTTCCAAATGCAACTATGTCTGAGAGCCTTCTCGAAGCCTGGGGCCCACTGGTCTGAAGCCCCCTTGGCCATCAAGAGGGGCTGGCAGAAATGTTAAAGCCCTAAGAGCCCAGAGGAGAGATGCCTTCGGTCACTGACAGGTGGAAATTGGTGCATAAATCCCACAGCTCCCTGGCCCCTCAGCTAGGATAATTCCAAGGTATGTTCCGCACTGTCTCCCAGAGTTCCTCAGTGGCATGGACGTTCCCATGCCCAGAGTGGAAACGATCCGATAATTCATCCTTTATTGGCTGCCTTCATTTGCCTGTCTCCTTCCACCTGTCTCCCTCCCCTACTGCCCTGCCCCTTTTGGGGGTCACCTTCCAGATAAACTACTTGAACTCGAATCCTTGTCTTGGGGTCAGGTGCTGGAAGACCTCAACCTACAAACACCAGAAACCTGAAATTGCTTTTCGGTATTTCACTTGTTTTTATTTTGTTTGGTTGGTTTTGTTTTTCTTTTTTTTTTCCCCCTCTAGTAATGAAATATGTCCAGGGCTAAAATATATGAAAAATTCACAACATAGTCTAAAGTGGCCTCCACTCTGGTATTCTGATAATTCAATATTCACAATACGGTGCTGAAACTGCTGCCCTCTTGCATAATGATGCTATGCTATAGGAACAAATGTTCATCTAAAAATAGAATCCATTATGTATACCAGCACAGTTGTTAGTTTCTTAGCATAGCAACTAGTTCTGCCCCATAAAACTTTTCATGGAGGCATTCACTTCAAACAGGTGCAGTCTGCCATGCCACAATACAATTTCCAGACCGCGGTGCCTAAGTAAGTGGGGAGTTTTGCACATGCCAAAGAGAACTCTCATGCAAAATCATTCTCATCACAGTCCATGTTCCCTATAGAAGACAGAATTAAAAACCACAAATTCTATTGGGAGACACATGAATGTTACCACTCTCAAAAGCATTATGTAGAGGTGATTAAATCACATGCTTCCTGTTACACCTGCAAATGATCTGGCTCTCTCTGGTTTCCCTGGTGGGATTGTGTGTCAATAAAGGAAGATTCCTACAAATTAATAAGAAATGACATGATGTTATAATTTAACAAGATGATATCTGTTTCTGTATCCATAATACAAATTTAAGTTATAAAATGACATAATTACACAAAATCATTTTTACAACCACATTTGCTTACTCAAGAGTGGAGTGAATTTAATTGAATATAGAATTCAAACAGCAACTTGGTCTAATAGGGTTGAGAAAAACATAAACATAAAGGTTCACAAGCTTGGGATAGGAGGAGGACGTGTTTGGTAAGGATAAAACAGCTCATACCTGGAACATTCAGAGAATGTAAAATAAAATGAATTTTAATCAACTGAGTATAAAAAAATCTATTTTGATTCAATCTTGGATACTGAGAATCTTTCTAAAAAATGCTAGTAATTTCCTGCCTTCCTAAGTACAGTAGAGGGAATGTTATTCAATTGTAGACAAATAATTCAAAATCTTGTAGGGCCTCTGGGTGCTCAAGCTGAGTATTACTTCTGACAGAAATTAGGCCACGGACAGGAAAGGTAGAGTGAGCACATCCTCTCAGGAAGTTTACTGACTTAATTTGTGATGTCAGCTTGCTTTCTATCAGTGTTCACCTTGGCTGCACATTAGAATCAAATGAAGAGCTTTCCAAAAAAAGTCCAACATCCTGACCACACCCTGGAGCAATTAAGTCAGCCTCGCTGGGGGTAGGGCCCAGGAATCAGCATGTTTGAAGCTCCCCAGGTGACTTCAATGTGCAGCCCAAGTTAAGAATCACCTCATACTGTTCGCCTCTTCTCACGAATGTAAGAAGCCTACGGAGGTTTCTCTTCAGACAAATCTTATAGGAAAAACTAATTTTACACATTAAACAGGTTCTTTAAAAAGCAAACAGTTAAGAGCCAAGGCATATACCAGACTACCTGGGTTCTAATCCTGCCTCTGCTAGTAACCAACCATATGACCAGGGGTCATTACTTAACCTCTGTGTGCATGCCAATGTCTGTACCTGTAAATGGGGATAATAATAGCACTATCCTCATAGGTTTTGGAAAAGATTAAATGAGTGTGTCTGTGTACGCATGTGTGTATTAGAACAGTGGCTTGTGGAAAACATGACATACGTGTTTGTTATTATTGGTGACAATGGTAGCCATGATAATAACAACAATAATTAAAAGGTATGTGCAAATTGGATTTGTGCATATTAAAAAAAACTTATTTATAATATTTGAACACCAACTTCCTAATAAAATGTTGTTCAAGGTCAGTGCCTTTTCCTTTTTAAATTAGTTAAACAAAATAAATGATGATAAAATAGGAAAAAAATGGAGGAGAAATAACTAATTATACTCTTTATTTTAGTCTATTTTTAGTGTGGTAAGTGCTTAAATGACTCAACTGTCCATCTAAATTTATTTTACCAGAAAGGGTGGGGCGGGAGACTTGTCTTGCTGATTAAGTACAAAAAAGGCTTGACAAGGACCCCATCTGTAGGACCAAACTATCTTGGATTGGCAAGAAAAGGAACCAGAGAACAATCAAAAACACTCACTCTATCTACAACATCTGTAATTCAAACAAAGGAGCAAAACAGGTATCTGGGAATTCTATTCATAACAAAGGCAAACACATTTTCCACATAACAGGAAGTAAAACTATGAACAATATACCAAACGTATCTCTTCCACACATCTCCCCAATCCAGTGCCTCAAACTAATGTTGGTATCAAACGGTACGACTATCCCATTATAGTAGCTTCTTAGCATGGAAAGCACCCAATTTAATTTTTCCTTATAAGACTGGGAAGAACGAAATATAAGCAACTCATAAAACTGAGGCATAATTTTTAATTAAATTATATTAAGAGTAAAGTGTTTTGAATTAAAGCCAGGGTGTTTTATATTTCTCAACTCTGACCACAGTGTATTTGAACAGGCGTCACTATTGTTATTGGCATGATGAAGTGCAGTGAAGGTGACATGAAAATCCTATCAATGCACTTATACCTTACAAACAATCCCAAAGAAACTGCAGTGCTGCTGTATCATAATAACCAGCCTGATTTTAAAAGACATTTGAAGAGGTTACATTTCAGTTAGAAATTCTACTAAAAATCCATGAAACACAATCTCCCAGAAGAATCTGTGAGAGATTCCATCATAATAACGTTTCTTCTTATGTTGTGTCTACATAACCCAAGCAATCATAACATTTGGTTATAGTATACTAGCTAGAGTTCATCGAGGAAAAAACTCTGGGGCTCATGGCAGTGAAAAAGAAGGTGGTGTTGAGAATAAATGGAGCTTAATCTAGAAGTGGTTTTGATGAGGAGAGATTCATTCCTCAGCAATCAAAGAGACCAATGACTATCTAAATTACGCTTGAAAACACTACAGCTTTAATCTCTAAGGATCTGATCAGTATGGAGGAGGAGGAACTGCCTGATGTCAATATAGCTGTGATAATCCTAAAGTGATTTATCTTAGGAAAAAAGACACAAACAACCATGGTGGCATCCGATTCTTCTTGTGAATAATACCTTTTTCCTCTTATCCAAGACTTTTAAATCATCTTAAAGTTTATTCCATAAGATGCTTCAGATTCCCGAGGGTCCAAGAAACTTTCACCTATGATGGAGTATTTATTAGTGAATTATCCTCAGAGGAAAATTCTTCTAAACAATAAATCCCTTCTTTTGCCTTCCGTGGCTCTGTTCCCAAAACATTATGAAATACATAAATAAACATCTTGTGTGCCCAAACAGACCTAAGCTTCAATGCTTTTGATCAAAAGACCACAGCTGAGTCTAAACAGAACACATGTCACTATTACCTTGAAGAAGAAAAATATATATATATTTAAAAATATACATAAATAGATGATCACCTGGCTTTCAAAACAGCACATCTGTGGTCCCTAATAATTAGTTGGAGACACTAATTGTTTAATCAGAAACTAGTTATTATATCCCAATAATAAAAAGCCACCACAAATAACCTTGAAGGTGCCATGCTAAGTGAAATAAGTCATGGAAAGACAAATACTGCATGGTATCACTTATACGTGGTATCTTAAAAAAAAAAAAAATCAAACTCTGAACTCATAGAAACACTACAGAAGTGAATGCTGGGGCCTGGGGTGGGGGCAGGGTGGAGGAAATAAGGAGAGATTGGTGAAAGGGTACAAACTTTCAGCTAGAAGATTAATAAGGTCTGAGGATCTAATGTAAAACATGGTGGCTATAGGGACGCCTGGGTGGCTCAGTCGTTAAGCGTCTGCCTTCGGCTCAGGTCATGATCCCAGGGTCCTGGGATCGAGCCCCACATCGGGCTCCCTGCTCTGCGGGAAGCCTGCTTCTCTCTCTCCCACTCCCCCTGCTTGTGTTCCCTCTCTCGCTGTGTCTCCCTCTGTCAAATAAATAAATAAAATCTTTAAAAAAAAAAAAAAAAAAATAAAACAACATAGTGGCTATAGTTGAAAATGCTGTAGTATATAATTGAAATTTGCTGAAAGTAGAACTTAAATGTTTTCACACAAATGAAAAAATAAATAAATCTGTGAGGTGATGGATGTGTTAATTCCACAGGGATACTTTCACAATGTATATGTATATTAAATCCCCACGATATACACTTTAAATATCCTACAATTTTGTTTGACAATAAATTAACTAATAATTATACCTCAATAAAGCTGAATTTTTTAAAACTAAAATTAAATTTAAAAAATTAAATTAAAAAAAAAAGCCCCCACAAAGGATCGAAAGTTTACAAAGTGCCAGGCATTGTGTTAGTCACTTCACGTAATACATTTAACAACAATCCTAAGAAAGTAATACCCCATCTTGCAGATGAAGAAATCCCAGGCTTAGAATGTGAAGAAATTCACCCAAGGTCACTCATTTAATAAGGTTGAGCAAGAGCTCAAACCCACATCTGTCTGACTTCAGAGCTGGTTTTCTTAACCAGCTTCCAGCCTCCCAAATTATGGATGTTTTAAGGAAACTGCTTGGCTTAAAACAAAAGTATTCTTCTAATAGATTCCAGTGCCTCTACTAAGAAATCCTCTTAATGCCCTTAATTAGGGGGCATCTATATTAAGATGTCAAGCATTAAGCATCTATATTAAGCAGTTCCTAGAGACGGATTCTAGTAAAATTAGCTTATTTTAGAGGTGGTTCCAGGACACATCAGGAGTGAGGAATTGAGACAGGAAGGGAAGGAAGGACATAATGGGTGTGTTTGCATGCCAGTTACCACTGTGGATAAGTGGGCTTAATCCCACCAAAGAATGCTTGGAAAAAAACATAAAGCTTGCACCTTTGAGTTATCCACCCAAGAGGTGAGGGAACCGTGGTATTTACCTATCAAACTCCTTGGGTTGGAGGGGTTGTTAATTCTCAGGGTCTTCCAGGCAGCATCATGGGTGGCAAATTGAGCACTAGTGACCAGAAACAGCAAAAGAATGCAAGTGCTGGCCACTAGGGGCCAACTTGGGGCTTGTGGAGTAGTAAGGACTTGGGTATAGATTTCGTGCTGCATCTACACTATCAATTTCTTCAGTAATGGTGAAGCAATTCAGAGAAAGTGAAGAAAAAGATTCAGTCCCTAGATGCTGCTGGTTAGTTAGCAATGATTGGTGTTCTGCTCCAGGCCAAAGAATGATCCCAGCCCTCAGAAAGCAATCTTCCGGGCGCCTGGGTGGCTCAGTTGGTTAAGCGACTGCCTTCGGCTCAGGTCATGATCCTGGAGTCCCGGGATCGAGTCCCGCATCGGGCTCCCTGCTCTGCGGGGAGTCTGCTCCTCCCTCTGACCCTCCCCCCTCTCATGTGCTCTCTCTCTCATTCTCTCTCTCTCAAATAAATAAATAAAATCTTTTAAAAAAAAAAGAAAGAAAGCAATCTTCCCATGCATTTTGCTGTTTTCTAAGGTAATTTAAGTTATTGTTTCAGACTTTGGGGAAAGCTACCAAATAAAAATGAATAGAGTTCATCTTTTTTAAATTTATAACCACATCATTGTACTCAGTTGACTGTTGAGTATCCTACCCCATTTACCATACACAAGAAAGGTCAAAATTGATGTTTCTGGAATATACCAGAGAAGTGTGCCCCAAAGAAGAAACACCATCGCTAAATGATGGTTAATGAAATGTGTGGTACCTGGCAGTTCTTTATGGAAGCCAGACTAAGTTTTTAATAGGATATTCCTAGAGTTTCTTGTGGAGATCTATGATTCATCATTTATAATATTTGTGAACCCTGGACTCTCATGTTGAAAAAAAATGTGTCATTGAGGCTTGCGTAAATATTTAATTTTTAAATTTTGCTTTTGAACTCTGTATAGAAATTTAAGATTACCATAAGAGAAGACAGTCTATACTTGTCATTAATAGAAACTTAATCATCGCTCTGTACAAGGATCCCAAATGGCGTCTCATGCAAATCACAGACCAGAAGAAAACGGCAGATGGAGCAGATGGTAGAGCCTATCCCTCCTGTCCTAAGTCGCTCAAAATGACTCAATATGCAGGTATAAATTTATGTCTATGAACTACGGTCATGGGTAAACAGAAAGGGGGTTGTACTTATTAAGTCAGAAAGTATGAAAGGCAGAAGATAAATGGAAAAAATGAAGTGGGAAATGACATCCCTGAAGACCACAGGCATTAAAACTTATAGGAGCAGACCTATGGGTCATTGTGGTGGTGGAGGTGTCAGTTCTAGGAGCACAATAAGACCATCAACTCAGGTCAACCTGACACCTCAGTTCCCACCTCCCATGCCCTCCACACCCTGAACTACATGAAAGCCACAGGAGAAAGGGTGCCATCATAGCTGGCTCCAACCAGAAAGAACAGAGAACACTAATACATAGGGCTACCCATTTAAAGAAATTAAATTTAGAGCCTACCTCACAATAGTCCTCAAAACACATTACATGACTGCTATGGTCTGAATGTTTGTGTCCCCCCCAGCCCCTGGCCCAAATTCATACGTTAAAAACCTAATGCCCAAAAATGGGATTACGAGGTGGGGTCTTTAGGAAGTGCTTAGGTCTTAAGAGCAGAGTCCTCAAGGATATGATTAATGCATTTATAAAAGAGGCTCCGGAGATCTCCCCAGCCCCTTTCACCATGTGAAGATACAAGGAGAAGTCTGCAACCTGGAAGAGGGCCCTGACCTTGGACTCCAGCCTCCAGAACTGTGAGAAATAAATTCCTGTTGTGCATAAGCTACCCAGTCTATGGTATTTTGTGAAAGCAGCTTGAACAGACTAAGATTAGAAACTTAAATTAAATAATAATGATGGCCATAAGGATGAGGAATAGGAAAGTCCTTAAGTAAAGCAAAAAGTAAAAAAAAAAAAAAAAGAATGAAATGTGAATACATCAAAATTGAAAATGACAAGTCATCTTTTGCCATGCATAAGTTAAAAGTTAAGAAATTTAAAGACAAACCACAAACAGGAAGAAAGTATTTGCAACATGTATAACAGCTAAAGGATTAACGTCTAGAATACATAGAAAACTCTCAACACAAGGCAAGGGATATAAGATTTATGTAACAGAAAACAGGAACGTCTATAAATGTATAAAAATATGCACAGCTTACCAGCAAATCACACATTGGCAAATTAAAACAAAGAGATACAACAGTTGCATCAGATTGGCAAAAATAAAATGTTTCTTAATAGTGTTGGTGAGGCCTGAGGAAACAGTTCCTCTCACACAAGACTGGCAGGGTTATAAAATGATGCAACTATTAACTAAAATTTAGGATATGTATAGCCTTCAATCAGCAATTGTAGTTCTGATAATTTACCTCAGGGAAACCCTGACCCATATACCCAGAGCGGGATACACAGGCTGACTATTGCAGGATTGTTTTCTGTAGCCCCAAATTAGAAACAAACACCAAATAGTCCATCAGTGAGAGATTATCATTAAATAAAATTTAGTAATCCATTCTATGGAATTTGATACAGCAATTTAAAAGTATGAGATAGATACACAGGTACTTACATGAAAAGTTCTCTGAGACAAATTATAAAGTAAAACACGGGTTCATGGAACAGTAAAAATAATATGATGGTATTTAGGATACATACAGACATAAAAAAAAAAAAAACGAAATATTTCCATAGTTACGCATGTAAAATTCCTTCAAAGGAGACTTGGAAATATACCATGAAGCTGTTACCAGGGTTGACTTCTGGAGAGAAGACTAAGACTGGGGTTAGAGATGGAGAGTGGTTAAGGACATTTATACTGCTTTACCCTTTTATGCAAAGAACGTATTTGTATTATTCACAAAATTAAAAATAAATAAAATCTGTAATAAAAAAAGAAAAAGTAGTAGGAGTCCTTCATTTATAAATGTATAATCTTCCTCCTATTCCTTTTCAACTTAATGTAAGTATGTGCTCTTCTTTCATCTCCCTCCAAGCTCCTCTTTTAAGGAATCAAGGAAGAGTCCGCTGAGCTGCACTGAACGTCTTGGATCTGAACTAGTAGTAACTAGTTTTATTTTTACACCAACCTTGGCACAGAAACAGGGCATCAAGTTGCAAGGCAAAGGTCTACTTTGTTTCATCTTCTGGGAGGATAGGTTTGTACTAGCTCTTTAACATTGACTTTTTTCTTTTTGGCTTCTCCTCCAAAATTGTGATGCAGATGTTTCTTGTAGTTACATGATTTTCATGGCTGACACTTTCTGTGTTGGGTCCTGGTCCCAGTATGGGACCAAAGGAAAGGCTTAGCCTAATGCTGGCAACTTCTTAAATACTCAGGCTGTGTAGGAGGCCCTTCTCACCCACGATTACAGATAAGCTCATTCTCTTTATAATACACACCGACATAAGAAAAACCACCGTGCTTCAAACAGTCCTATTCAGAAACTTGTTGTTGCTACTTACAGTCACTGAGATGTACAGAGCCAACGGTAAAGAAGAAAGTGATTAAAATAAGTTCAGAGCTGGTACAACGTATGAACATTTATCCCTTAAGATCATGTTCATATTTATCTGCTTCCACCAGCCCCAAAGAGTCTTTCAATGTTTCACCAAAGCACATGTTTGCTACCTAAAAATTACTTGGTACTAGCTCCAGCTTTTAATTCCTAAATCCATCTCCTATGTTGCCTGTCTTCTTTGCCACCTGTCACTTCTATGACGAAAAATCAAAGGGGGAGTTAGAGGAAGGGAGCATGTCATTGTCCGTAAAGGGTGAAATCGGTGGCTCCGGTCTATAGTATCATGTACAGGATGGTATAATGTATCATGGAGTAGAGTATCGTGTTGCTGCTACAGAGAGGACATGGCTAAGACATTGTGTAAAATGTGAGAATTTTCCTCTAGGGCTATAAAAAGAAAGATCTCGTTACAAGGGCTTCTTTACTAAGAGCTTCTTAAAGTCACTCAGCTTGCCTCTGAGCAGACCAGGCGTCGCTCTGGCACAGGTCTGATGGACAAAGGAGAAACAAGGTGGGAAGAAGCCCAAAGGTAGCCGAGAAGCACATTACCATAAATACCAAAGCAAGGTTCCAAACCCATGGAAAACACAGTGCGTAAAGTCGATGAATAAACTTAAAAGTTGATTGTTTTTCCTCTGAGACACGATCTCTATAATACATGTGATAGATTCACATCACTAAGAGTCATGGCTAGAAAAAATATTTTAAAGAAAATGGGCCTCTAAGTAACATCATGATTGCACCACGCGGCCAGGTACCATCCGATGATCTTATGCAAAAACATGGACTGAAAGCTTGGCTTGCCATCCCTCATTTGAGAGCATCATCTTCTAGCATACATATCCTCTAATATATCACTTACACCCATCCATCTCCTAGAAGTGAATGTATCACTCCTTCTGGCTCCAAGACCAGGCTTAAAGCCAGAAGAAAATGACAAACTTGGAAGCATGGAAAGTTTAATTTTTTTTTCTTAAATCCTCTCATCTTTTGTATACTGATATATGATCATTGACTAGAAAATAAACTTCCTAACTCTGATATGTGACTGAGAGATGACTTAGGTATTTAAAAAGTGAGAAATGAAATTTACCATCTCTTAGCAGAACTGTAAGATTAATATCCATGGGAGGGACAATAATAAAGAGATAGAAGGAATTGCTACTGCATTATTTGTTTCAATTGGTCATAAACCACATTACAACCAAGAGAAAATCATTGCTGTAAAAAATTGAAAGAAATTTTCCTACATCTGTAAATAGGCATTAGTCAAAATCCTGGGTTCACTGAACAATGGAGATGCATCAAAGAACCTTTGGTCCTAAACCCTTTCTCTTTCTTAAGCAAAGAAATATTTATGACTGGTCTTAGAAGGGAGCTTAACGGAGTTGCCATGAATAATTTAAAAAAACCAAAATACATTCTGTTGCTTTTATAGAAGCTTGATTTACCAGCTGAAAAATCAAACTGACAGTTTAGTCCCTTGTACAAATACCCAACCTTTAAAAATGCCCGAGACATTATAAATATATCTTTCATGAATATAGCTCCAACAGTTCTAAAAATAGCCTTTAGGAGGAAAAAAAAACTCTTTCAAAGCCATTGTTTTATATATAACAGCAGGAAACCAAACAGAATGTCAAAGCCAAAGTGATTAACACACCCAGTAATAAACATGAACATTAAGTAGGAAATCTTACTCAAATACACTTTTTTTTTTTTTTTTTTTTTTGACATTAGCGTGGAGTCTATGGTTTAGCCCTGCATCTACCTGGGGCCAGAGATGATTCCAGTGCACCCGTATTCAGAAATTAACCTCAGGGCTACAAGGCTAAAATTCGCCTTTCGGATGAGTGTAAACAAGCACGTCCAGGACTGGCTCTAGGAGCCAGAGAGTACTGTCCATTACCCTGAGAGTTTCCCCCAGGCTCCACCCTGACCCCAAACGTGCCACTGCAAAGAGTCAGTTCCAGACCACTTCTCACAGGTGAAGTCGAGGTTGCCCTGAAGGCAGAAGGAAAGGCTGACAAATTCCAATAACTTTGGCTATAGGGACCTAACTCAGGGATGTGAAAAGACTAACAGTCCTTCACAAGGTGGTACCAGGTATTTTATTGGTTTTAATATGTATTTAGCACACTCAATAAAGCTTACCCATCTCTCCAAATAACAGAACTTAGAGAGTCAAAATATTCTGTGTTCTGTGGCCTCACGGGTTCAGGAACAGAACTATGGCATTGTCTCTTGAAATAATAACTACTTTCTGGGCGCCTGGGTGGCTCAGTTGGTTAATCGACTGCCTTCGGCTCAGGTCATGATCCTGGAGTCCCGGGATCGAGTCCCACATCGGGCTCCCTGCTCAGCAGGGGGTCTGCTTCTCCCTCTGCCCTCTTCCCTCTCGTGCTCTCTGTCTCTCATTCTCTCTCTCTCAAATAAATAAATAAAATCTTTAAAAAAAAAAAAAAAAGAAATAATAACTACTTTCTATGAATATTTTTTTCTGCCCCTTAAACTCCAAATAAATCTTGCGATCTGCAGACATTCTACTTCTTAATAATTCAATATGGAATCATCTCAATTGGTTTCATAGTAAATGAGATCCTAAATTCATGATATGGTAGACAGGAAGCTCAAATGAAAAGAAAAATCCTGAAAAACTGAAGGTATGAGCTAAAGGGATCTTATTCTTAATTTTCTAATGTGTACAAATGATCACGACCCAATTCCCCCCGAGGCTGGGAGAACCCTTTAATAAGCAGCAAAGGGGAGAAGGAAGAGGAAAAGAAAGCCAAACTCATAGTCATTTGGGTCAAAAGTGACTTTCTTATCATTTTTCTTTATTCTTGATGAGTAGACCTGGAGGGGGGACTTAAGTCCCTAATGCTGCCTAATTTTCTTCTACAACAAATTTAATTCACATTTCCATGTTCTTGTCCTGAAAAAATACCAATTGTTCTAGGATTTAGCATATCTAATACTTCGGACTAGAATCCTTGGAAAATCCTAAGACATTTCCACCTTAGGGATTCTAAGCAGAATCTTTAAATAAATTACAAAGGGTCACCCATGAAACAGATATACTTAAAGTAACTTGTGGGTACAAGGATATACTTGTAAGTAACTTAAACACTTGGCAAATCAGCAATCAACTGGAAAATGTAAGAAAGACATATCTCACTTTTTACCTTATTTTGATCGGTCCAGTAAAAGAAAAATCCCTGAGGGTCAGTCCTCAAAATAATTGGAGTGACAATAGCGGAGTCCTAGAAATATAAGAAAAAACACGAATATCAACATATATCACCGTAGAAAGTCCCACCGAGGAGTCGCTTAACAAGTAATAATTGTTAAGAGTTTCTCCAAGGTCATCAATGATTAGCAAAAGTTTCAAAAAAATAGACATGACATCCTAACTTCACAGCATTATTAATACATAACTAAGCTTCTTTACTAATAATTAGAATATCTGTGCATTACTTGTAAAGAAAAAACCCAGCGATGCATATATTTATTAAGACAAATTGACATGTTTTCTATTAAAAAGTGATACCTAGTTTTCCAAATAATTTTAAGATTAAACACCATTACCTATTGTATATAAGTAAAATTAATTAAAATCCATGTTTGAATGTAATATTTTAAATTACATTTGTGCTATAAAATGATCTTTAAAAGTACTAAAGAGAGTAAACATACTATTTGGGCATTGCTGTTTCCAAGGTAACAGTAAATAAGGCCATGATCTACATTTTCAGAAAGATATATACGAAATTGTTACAAATTTAAATTTCATAAGATAAAATAAAACATCATAGGCAAATAGTCTTCGGAGTTTAAAGAATGCACTTTATAAAGCAAAAACGGCATGCACTGTAATTATAATATTAAACATTTCTAAAATATGTGTTCTTTTCTTTTGGCAATTTTCAGAAAGGCATACCATCTGCACAAGAAAACACATGTCACTGGATATGGATTTTTATACTGAAATACTTGGGCCTTTGCAGGAATTACATTTTTAAAAGAGACATAAATTATCAGTTTATTTCAACTTTTTCATACACATTATAACCAAGGTATGGCATATCCTCTACCTGATCAAAAAGATTTATAATGAAAATCAGAACTTGCAGAAATAATTTTGGAATTGAAGATTGTTTTCCCATTGGGAAGAACAGATCAATGGTTTTAGTCTACATGGTGAGTCTCATCATAAAGCTAGGTTCTGAAGGCCATCCCCTTGGGGATGCCTGTCCCCTCTGGGTGCCTCATCTTACACAACTACAACTGGAAAAAAATGATAATAATACCTACCTCAAAAGGTCTCAGTGAGAATTAAAGAGGATAATTTGGGTAAAATACTTGGACCAAATGCTTGGCTCATAAAATTATTTATTATTAGTGGATTATGCATAAAAACTGATTTATTAAAATAGTAAATGAAAGTTTATCATGGCATTTTTTTATCGTAGTTAATACCTATAACATAAATAGGTTAATACCTATACCATTTTTTTTTTTTAAGATTTTATTTATTTATTTGAGAGAGAGAGAACGAGAGACAGAGAGCATGAGAGGGAGGAGGGTCAGAGGGAGAAGCAGACCCCCTGCTGAGCAGGGAGCCCGATGTGGGACTCGATCCCGGGACTCCAGGATCATGACCTGAGCCGAAGGCAGTCGCTTAACCAACTGAGCCACCCAGGCGCCCTACCTATACCATTTTTAAGTATAAAGTTCAGTGGCATTAAGTATATTCACACTATTGTGCAGTCATTACCACCATCCATTCCCAGAACTTTTTCACCTTCCCAACTGGAATACCACACTCATTAAACACTAACTCCCCATTCCCCCCTCCCTCAAGGCCCTAGAAATCACCACCTACTTTTCTGTCTCTATGAATTTGACTAGTCTTGGTACCTCATATAAATAGAATCATGCAATATTTATCCTTTTGTGACTGGTTTATTTTGTGACTGGCATCATGTGTTAAAGGGTCATCCATGTTGTAGCAGGTGTCAGAATTTCCTTCCTTTGTAAGGCTGAATAATATTCGATTGTATGCACATATCATATTTTGTTTATCCACCCAGCTGTCAACGGACATTTGGGTTGTTTCCACTTTTTGGCTATTGCGAATACTGCCACTATGAACACAGGTTCACAAATATCTGAGTCCCTGCTTTCAATGGTTTTATACCCAGCCATGGAATAACTGGATCATTCGATAGTCCCGTGTTTAAGTTTTTGAGTACTGCCATTCTGTTTTATCCCGATATTCTTAAGGTGCATTCTTAACGTGCAGTTTGGAAAATATCTTTCACAAGGATTGTGTTGTTACATGGAAATTCGGCTGAAATTTTAAGATTTCAAAATTACTTCTAAAGGTAAAAATAAGGACATTTGAAAACAAATTTAATATGATAATGAAAGAACATTTTTAAAATAGTTTAAGCTTCTTCTATGAGATTATATACATAAAAGTTCACAGCAATATTTGCAATAAATCACAGCAGTATTTTCAGGTCTGTTTTATCACCCATCATCCTCTAGAGTCAGGCAAAATGAAACTTTCTGACAGGCTCACGCAGCACACATCCCCACTTCCGGTGAATCTGGAATTAACCTGCAGTTTTAACATAGTCTCAGATCGGTTCCTTTTCTTATCAGAGTGTCTGACAAGAGCATCTGACAAGATTCTAATCGGGATCTTGGTGACAATTGACTGCAAGGATCCCAGACAATCAAATATTTAAACTCAGCAGGGTAAACCTGCTCAAATTTGTATTTTAGAACACTGTACTAGGCTGCCTCATTTGCTTCCGATACTGCTATTTCTAGCTTATTCCTTCTCCTCCTTCAAAATTACAGCTCCTTTGTTCAATATTTTCTTGACCCCACTCTTCCGGCCACGGTCCCTCTGTTAAATGATCATTTATCTCGGCTACCTGCCTGCTTCCTCCATAATCACCTCTAACATTCCAAGATCAGCTGGAACTTGGCATTCTTGCCATCCAAGGCAGGATTTGACCCAGATATACATGAATATCCATTTTCAATTCCACCTGCTTTTTTCCCACCTCCCACATAGCTGCAAGTGCCTATATTCTCCCCGTACCAAAGTAGCCACTCAACCCAGATCACAAGTATTCCTAATTGTCAGAACATATGCTCTAGTTTGAAGTTTGAAATAGATGGTCATCCTTCATTTCCAAGGCAACTGCAGACAGACTGTAACTCTTGCTGCATTTTACTGCAGAAAAATGGAGACAACTCTCCGAAGGTCTATTTTTTATTTCTCTCCATCTATATCCATAAGACATGGATTCCAATTAAGACGGCGGTTTTCAAACTTCTGGGTCCATCAGATTTACTAAAGGGACTTGTTAAAACACAGATTGCTGGGCCCCTTCCCCAGTTTCTCATTCATTAGGTTTCGGCTTGAGTCTGAAAATATGCATTTCTAATAAGCCCTCAGTCCTGCTGCTGCTGGTGGTCCACAGATCCGCTGACATAGGCCTACAACAGGTGAGGCTTTGGGTCAGGAACATAGTGATATAAAGTCCCAAGGAGAACCAGCGAGCTTAAAATGTAGACAAACCTGTGTCTTATAAGTACATTGCCTCTAAGAATTCAACTTTAACTTGCCTGTTGCAAGTTATAAGGATTTTTTTTTTCCCCAATAGACATCTGCCTTGAAAAAGAGAACACTGGTAAACATATTGTCTTGAGTAATAGTGGATGATGCACGGTAAATTTCCATTTACTTCTCTTTATTTGATAGAAACTGGTTTACTCGAATCCTTACCTCATCAACACATCCATAGTGAGACTAATATAATGATGTAAGAAGCTGCTGCTTTGCAACTTATTTTTTTTTTCATTATTGTCCCGCTAAGGAGCCCTTTTAGACATTTATTTTCCTAATCATCCTCAATGAAATTTTAATATCACAGATACTCCTATCTATTTATATGTCATACGTATATCTTTATACAAAATAAAAAAAGATTTTTTTTTGTCCCTCAAAAAGGATTTTTTTGTCCCTTCATTTTTTTGGAGGTGATGTGGCCCCAGTTGAGAATGCATGCTCTGTGCCTGCATTTCCAAGATGGACTCACTAGCCACCTGTGGCTACTGACCACTTACAATGTGGCTAGTTCAACGGAGATGTGCTGTACGACTTCAAAGACAGGGAATGAAAACAAGAATATAAAATAGCTCATTAATAATTGTCGATATTGATTATATATTGAAATAAACATATTGGGTTAAATAAACTCTATTGTTAGAATTCATTCCACCTGTTTCTTTTTACCTCTTTTTTTTTAATTTCTTTAAAAGATTTTATTTATTTGACAGAGAGAGACACAGGGAGAGAGGGAACACAAGCAAGGGGAGTGGGAGAGGGGGAAGCAGGCTTCCCGTGGAGCAGGGAGCCCGATGCGGGGATCGATCCCAGGACCCTGGGATCATGACCTGAGCCGAAGGCAGATGCTTAATGACTGAGCCACCCAGGCGCCCCTCTTTTTACCTCTTTTAATATGACTCCTAGGAAATGTTAAATTTCCTAAGTGGCTTACATTCTATTTTCTCCTGGGTAATGCAGCTCTCAAACTTATGGAGAAATAAGGTGTCTCATTAGTAGGGAAATGTTTTTCACAAAGCGAACTTGGTCAGATAATTCCACCAGCAAATTTGGGTTTTTTTTTTCCATTTACGCAGTTACCATCCAGTTTTAACATCTAAGTAGTGCAAAATAAATCTAGTTGCTTCCCTAAGCATCAATGATTCAAATATCTGAATAGAGCCAGCAGGTTGCCCCCTCAGAGCTACATACTCTGCCAGGTCGAGGTATGCTGTGTGCAGAATTGTGGCCCCCACAAAAAATTTATATGTCGAAGTCCTAACCCCAGTACCTCAAATAAGTGTCTTGGAGTCTGTACACAGGTGATTACGTTGAAAGGAGGTCACAAGGGTGGGCCCAAACCGAATGAGGCTGGTGTCCTTACAGAAGAGGAAATTTGGACACAGAAACAGAGAGAAGGCGATGTGGAGACACAGGGAAAAGTCGGCCATCCACCAGGCCAGGTCATTGGCCTAAACAGATGCTTCCCTCATGGCCCACAAGGAAGGAACCAGCTCTGCCAACACCTTGATCTCAGATGTCTAGCCTCCAAAACTGTGAGCAAATCAATTTCTGTTGTTTAAGCCCCCCAGTCTGTGGTACTTTGTGACAGCAGCTCTAGCAAACTAGTGCAAAGAATAACCCTAAACCTTACAGCTAATGTCAAGGACAAGTCCATAGACCCACAGCATATTCCTTAGTACCATTATCAGAAAGTCTATTGGCCAATGTCGACCACAATCCTAACTCCACAGTGATTCGATGTTTTTATGCTGTTACAAGAGAACACATATGAATAAAGGCATGTACTCCTAAATTAATCAATATTACAGAGTCAACAAGGAAAAATCACAATGTTCCAGAGGGACTGCCCAAGACCTGCATCAGGAGAAAGGAGAGCCAAAGATGGCAAATACATATATTGCAGGGAAAACAGCTGTGTAAACAGGGAAAAAGAATCCTAAGGGTCACACAGAAAAGCAGACGTGATCCCATCAAACATTGGCAATGCAACCCTAACTATGCAAACAAAAAATAAAAATAAAACAATAAAGGATGCTAACGTATTGGCTGAGGATCAGTGAGGTCAGACTTCCACATGCATCAGCATTGATGAGAATTTTCTTCCACAGGTCTATCCAGTCTGAAATTTCCCCCCAATAAAGGAAAACAGAGGAGGTGTGTTACCAGGTCCAGAAGAGAAGACGCAAAACAGTGGCGAGAAGCACCATTTCAATATTCGCATTTTACTGATAGGTGTAAAAATCTCTCTTAACACAATACAGGGAAAAGTTGGAAACGTATTTCCTCAAATACCACACAGATTACTTCAGACACTGTAGTCCAGATTCAAACAAGAGCCCAGATCCCCAGTCATCCAAGGTGCTGTTGCTTAATGGGGGCATCAGCTGAGGAAAGGGACCATTTTTTAGTAAGATATAGCTCTGGTGGGTATAATGGAGCATCTCACTGTGGTTTGAGTTTGCATTTCCCTATGACTAATGACTAATGATGTTGAGCAGTTTCTCATGTGCTTACTGGCCGTATGTGCGTGTGTGTGCGCACACGTGTGCGGATGCGCGCACGCATGCACATGCATTAGCCCAATACTTTTTAAAATCAGTTAAGATTTAAATCAGTGGTTTAATTTAATCAGTGGTTCTGAACTGGGGCAATTTTGCAATGTCCAGAGAAAATTTGGTTTGTCACACTGGGGCTTTTGCTACTGACATCTAGTGAGTAGAGTCCAGGGATGGTGCAAAACATCCTACAATGCACAGGCCCCCTACGATAGAGAATTATCTAACCCTAAATGTCAATAGCACTGAGGTTGGAAAACACGGCTTTAATGGCTTCCCATCGACTTTATGATAAAACCTTGCAGTGGCCTCAGCAGGCCACTTGCCATCCTGCCAGCATTACCTGAACCACAAGCCCCCCACCTGCTTATTCGGCTCTGTCCTCCAAAGGACATCCTTTGATCCTTGGAATGCCCTCATGTGCTATTCCACTGGCCTGACACACTCTCCCCTCCTCTTGATGGCCTAAGTCCCACTTAGAACCCAGGTCTTTCCATAAATAGAATGCCTCCAGGGGACCCTTCCACATTTCTTTTGCTCACATATACTTCCATACCTTTTTCTGTAGCACTTACCACCATTATAATGAAATAATTATACTTCTATTTCTTTAGCATCTCTCTCCCCCAATAGAATACAAATTCCCCAAGGTCAGGAACCAAACATTTTATCGTCATAACTTCACCACACTAACAAAATGTCTAGCTTTGAAGAGGCATCAATCCATATTTTCATTATGAATACTGCATGGGTGGATGAAAAGCTACAGCAGGTAAAGAAGCAAGGAAGCAAAGACAGGTTCTGGAAAGTATCAGTTGGGGTTGACAAGGAGTAGCTGGGATGTCAGGAAAGGGGGATGGTGGGTATAAGCAACACTTCAGTCATGGCAGGAAAATGATGGAGGGGGCAGTAACTACAGGAGGAAGGCTGGAGAACATTGTGCGGAATTCTACCTTGTTTTTTATGACTAAAAGGCATATTGATATGTTCTTGGAGGAGCTTCAGAGGAGGGAAAACTTTAACAGATACTATCAAAGGGGAGATAATAATAAAGTCAGGATCCAGAGAAACCAGGAATCTTGGGCTCCAGAACCTAGAGACATATGCTTTCCCAGGGACCAGAGGTTAGGTAGGAGAATGTAGGTGGCCCCAGTAATTAAAGGAGGAGTGGGGAAGGAAGGAAGTCTTTGTGAATCATTAGCATAATAAAGAGAATGTTTTCACAACCATCAGTCTTTTGTTCTATCACTCCTAAGGCGTCTGAATTGCTTTAAGGGTAATTTTCACAGCAATCCTTGGGTAGGGGTGCAAGCATCTTTTTCAGAAAACAGAAGCCACTGGTAACATTCAGAATATGAGATGCAAATACATTGAGCATCATAATTTTCAACCAATATTAAATTGCAATTGAGTACACACTCAACCTTAAGCCATATTTATACCTTACAGGAAATCGGTCCTGTAACCGCAGTCAGCCCTGTATTGACAATAAACATTTTGCTTCTCCAACTCTCATCCAGAAACCCTATCTAGGAAGGCCACAGAGTCCCTTAGGACTCCGGGAGATTTCAGATAGAATGGAAGGATGTAAGGCAGGGATTTCCAACCAATGTCACGGGCAGTATGTCATGAAGGTCTCTTCAGAACCAGACCACCCTCCAGGTCTGCCTCCCCTGTGTGAACCCAGTGCAGATGCACACCAGACACTTCCTTCATTCCACAAACATTCCCTCAGCACCTACTGAGTGCCAAGCCTATGCTCTGCCCTAGGGAAAGAAAGAAGATAAGTAACATAAAGCTATAGCCCTCCAGGTGCCTTGGTCCAGTTATAATACAGACAAGGCGTATCCACCTCCTGGTACACACCCTCCTGCACTGGTAATCTAGAGCTGGCTTCTCGACTGACACTACCTCAAATTCAAGCCAGTCTGCATCCTGCTTAGGGTCATCGTCTACATTTCCTTCATGCCTACCAAGGTTCCCAAGATCAATGATTTCCATAAGAAGCCACAGGACCCGTCTTCATGGGAAACCAACAAAAGACAACATTTTGCAAGTATGTTGGGAAGAGAAAAAGGTGGAGAAGCACATGTAATGAGTCTTGCTAGACACAAAGCTTTACTTGGTAGGCAATGAGAAAATGGTCTTTGTTTTAACACCCTTCCTGAATATCCACATATACCACGTGTCTATATTGAATGACTGATACAGAACCTTTGTAGACTAGAATATACCCTATGCCTCAAAGTAGCAATGAAGCTTTCCTATGTTCCCATGTAACACGATGTAGACAAAAATGGACTTTGCATATACACCATAAAAATAACTGTTTTTGAAGACAATAGCCAAAAGTTGTAAGTATGTAGGGATCTAAACCCCCTTTGTATGAATCCTAAAATCAGGGAGATTCTTTGGAGAAGAATCTTTTTCAACTAGTATTGATCTGGATTCTATTTAAAGTCTTTTATTACCAAAAGGATTCTGTTTGGAGATACCACGGTAGCCTGGAAAGAGCCCAGAATGTAACCAGACTTAATTTTAAATTTAACTAACCAGTTGTATGTCCTTGGACAAGTCACAACTCATTGGCCTCAGTTTGCTTCTATGTAAAATGGGAATAACGCTTGCCTTTTCCTACCATTCAAGGTGGTCTTGATGACTGAATGGGAGTGAATGTAAATAAATAATAGTGCTTTATTAGCTCCTGTTATTAGAACTCACTCTCGATATTGAAATCCAGAGGCAGCGTTATAGCAAAACTCCATGTTACTCAAATGTAATATTGAAGGAGAAAACATGGGATGTACATGGTGATTGCACGTAAGGACTGAAAATCATGAAATCCTAGAACCATAAAAGACCTATCAAGCAGGGCTCAGTGAAGAAAACAGAAATCTCTCTGGAAATTTTGAACATAAAAGGATTTAATTACAAGCAAGTAAGCATTTGACAGGATCACAAGGATTGGGGAAGGGGGCGTCAGGTTGGGCCTCCATGAATGACCCCAGAACACCACAGCACTGTCCCTTGAGGAGAGCTATTGATTTCCTCCAGCACATTCAGAAAGGTAAGAAATCCAGAAGGAACTCCTGGAGTCAAGAACACACTAGCTTAGTTGAAGACAAAGGAAGAGTAACCTGAGAACAGCGAGCACCCTCTAGCCATTGCCTCTTTAGGCCCATGGCCCCGGAAGCAAGCCACTGAAGAACAATTAGAGAAGGTAATGTTTCTTCTTTCAGCATCTCACTTATCTAGGGAAACAAGCCCAGGAATGCAGAAAGGTGGCTTTTCTCACACCTCCACTCTCCGCATCTCCTATGAGTGCATCTCATACTGGTGGAACTTAATTTACAGCCAGAATATCAGATGCCTCCAGAGAGTCTGGTAAATGTAGCTTTAGATTTCCAGACTCTGCATTTTAAAAAGTCCCACTAAGAGGATGTGAAAATTGATGCTACATGAGACTCAACCATACATGAGACAGAAAACCTGAGAAAGCTTCATGCTTAGGGTCCTTCATTTTTTAAATCTATTAGCTCATTTGCTGCCTTGTTCTGTGGTCTTCCATCTCTTTTTGAGTTCATATGGCCTCTTCTATAAAATGAATCAAATTAACTTTCTCTTACCTAACTTATAAACAAGTTCCAAATAAAATTTGACTTTTTAACAGCAAAATAATCTCTTAATCTTTTAAGTATCACTGTTATAGACCGATACCCATCGTGACGAGTTCGGGTAAAAGTGTTTTCTTTGCTAACTAATCCATTTTCCCTGACCCTGCTTTGTAAAACTTTAATGTCATAAAAAGAAACAAAACATAAAGCAAATATCATGAACTAAAAGAGCCCCTGAAATGAAAAACAGATGTGGGATGCTTTTGTTCTGTTTTAATACTATTTTTTTCTGATTTTATATAATAGTCTCTTTCCCCATTTACAATAATTTAGTTTCTTGATAAATGTACAGATTTAGTCAACATCAATTAAGACACAGACCCAAGCATTTTTTTTCAGAATGCAAATTAAAGTTAAAATTTCCAAAAATTGAAATTAACCTGTGAAGAAGATAAGAAAATCAAATAACAGAACTTAAAGCGATCAGAGGGGAACCAGAACTCTTAAAGAATCGAGCCCTCTTTACATGATATTTCAGTTAGCTTGTTCCAGAAATTGATGGCTTCTTTAAAATCTCATGTGTAACTGAGCTCAGAAATATGTCTCCAGTCCCTTTCCCTACTGATACACAGGAGTATATGGCTTAGATTGGGGCATCAGACATGACATAGATGGGGAAAGGGAAGCATTATGAAATCTGCCTGAGCAGATGGAATTTATGACATGATTTGAAAAGGCTGCATGAACCTAACATCAGCTTGGGTAACAGGAAAGCCAACATTTTCAGTCACCAAGGATGTGTATTTAGGTGAGATCCATAGCATTAGTCAAGAATTCACAATCAATCCCATTGCATTTTCTGCTGGTACTCCTTGTTCATGATAACATGAACCGATCCTGATAAAGACACATTTAACCACGGGTTACCAAGTTCCCAAGTTCAACACCAAAAAAAGGAAAATGTTCCTGTCCCATTTAAACATCATTGCAGGTAAATATAATTTGAAGCTGTTTGTTGATAGGCTGAACTTTCAAGGGAAGTATTCAAGATATGCTAATAGCCAGAGCAAATTATCCTAATGCACCACAGGCAGGAATATCAAAGTCAGGCAAGATAAGAGAGAAAAGGTAGAAGAGAAAAAGATATCCCACAAACAGCATGCTGCTAGTCGGCTTTCCTATGCCAATAACAGCCTGTGGACATTACATTTCCTTATAAATTACTAGAGTTTTGTTAAACTGTTTCCTCCTTTGGGGCATTTACACCTGCTTCCCTTCCCAGACTTCACCTTAGGACAGATAAGGACCTAATCAAGTGCCATCTAAACAGAAGTAAGTCATTTTTGCTGTTATTGTTCGAGAGGGTTCATTCAGCAGTAATAAAAACATGCTTTAGGCTGAAGAGGGTTTGTTTTGTTTTCACTGGAAATTAAAAAAGAGGGGTTTTTTTAGATCAAAAACAGGCAAAACAAATCTACAGAGTTCTAAGTCAGATTATGGTTAGCCCTGGGAGGAGGTGTAGCGAGGGGAAGGGAGCACCTGGGGCCGTCAGTGCTGTTCCCGACTTTTGTCTTTTACTGCAATGCATGTTACACGCTGATAAAAAGCTTAAAATAGCTTTATTTGACTAGCTTTTGGAAAAGTTAATACTTTTACACTTAAAGTAATTACTATCAGTGAGAAATTCACAAAAGCTCTTTGGATGTCAAAAATGGACATATCTGGGCATATTTAAGTGGCCTTTTAGAGGGCCCCTGTCAGCTTTCCAGTCTACAATCTGCCTTTCGCTCTGTGGGGGCCCCAACCAGATCCACCACCTACCAGCAAGAGCTGTTTCTTTCCGTTTCCCATAACCTTTCCAAAGTGAGTGCAGCCGAATGCCCATCTTGTGAACCCTTCCCCTCTGCTCCCTTCATAAATCTTGTCCAGGTCATCCATCATTCTTCTGCCATCATTTGGGAATCTGTAACTGCAGATCTACATAATGCAAATATTCTAACTAAGCTTTTGTGTATGATGCTGGGTAGTATACTGCACCTTCCCCATTACCTGTTTTAACCGCAGAGATTTTGTTTGTGGGGGGAGGAGTGGTGGAGAGGGAGGAGGATGCTACTTGTTTCAAATCCATGGGGCATTAATGCAAATCTGAACCTTTGAGCTTCCTCAGCCTTCTCCTCAAACAACTTAGCCAGTCACAATTACAACTTTTGAGTTAGACTGCTTGCGAGACAGAATGTACAGAGATTATTTTTATATATATTTATTTTAAATATATATATATATTCTTACTAAATTACAAGAGTTTCGTTTAATTGCTTCCTCCTTCCATATATATATGTATGTATTTTAAGAATTTAAGTAGAAATAAAGCTTTTGGATGCTTTTTAAACTGACTTGCTTTAAAGAAAATGTGTCCTGCTTTTTATATAGATTCATTTTCTCTGAAACACCTGAATTTTTTTAAAAAGGATAAAAATGTGATTTTTTTTTCTTTTTCTAATTATAAAGTACGAAAATCAAAGCCCACATTAAAGGCAACAAAACACATTTAAGGTCTGGATCTTCCCACTTATAGAATAAAAGAGTCATCTAACATACACTGGCCACTATGACAAAATTCATGGCCCTCTAACTACTGGGGGGACAATAATTTTTAAAACTGTGTTTTATTGGGCGCCTGGGTGGCTCAGTTGGTTGAGCGACTGCCTTCGGCTCAGGTCATGATCCTGGAGTCCCGGGATCGAGTCCCGCATCGGGCTACCTGCTCGGCGGGGAGTCTGCTTCTCCCTCTCCCGCTCCCCCCTCTTGTGCTCACTCTCTCTCACTCTCTCTCTCAAATAAATAAATAAAATCTTTAAAAAAAAAACAAAAAAACAAAAAAAACTGTGTTTTATTAAGGGTTTCCTGTGTGTTGGGCACTACGCAAAACAATGCATGTGCCTCCCCTCACTTAACCTTAACAGCAGTTCCGTGCAGCAGGAAATATTACAATCCTCATATCAAAGATGAGGAACCTGAGGTTGAGGTGCATTAAGTAACTTACAGTGAGATTGGAATTTGGAGCGCAAGAGTAGAGAAAAAGAAAGAACAAACAAATGAGAAGCCTTCCATGCCCTAGAGGTTGTAGAACAAGAAGACAAGGTCCTGGGAGCTTACACAGGCACAAATCAGGGGCTGGGAGGGCCTACTGTAGGGTTTCTAGCCTTTCTCTTTTCCTCCCCATACTTTCCAGTACAGAGCAAGGCCAACCACCAGAGAAAGGGGGGCCAGACTCACAATCTCCCAAGCTCCCTAACTCAGATGCAGAAAGGAATCCCCACCCCCCCTTCATCTCGCCAGAACTCTCCCACAACACCCACAGCCCTTTACACCACCCCCCTCCACTACAGGGGCTCAGAGTATACAAATGCAAAATAAAAGCAAGGATAAAGTTGCATCCTTTGATACCATTGGTAAAACAGATCACCAAGATAGGTCAGTCCTGGATCTGCTCGCCTTGATGTTCTGACTATACATGCTATTACTAGTTGTTCAAACATTGAAATAATTCTATACACCCCACAGACCCTGGGGACCCCCAGCCCTCCTCAGGATCAGGCCAAAGAAAGGCCAGTGTCTGGTCCTGGTGCAAGAGGGGGTTCTCCGAGACCCTGCTCCCACTCCATCGCCCACCTACTGTCTGTTGTGATTGGTTACTGCCTACATCAAAGCTTTTGACTACCACCCTCAGAGCATCCACAGCCATGAAGCAGGCAGGAGCCAACAGATTATGCAGGGCAGTGCACCTGCTAGGTGACATCTTCCATTCCATATGGTGGGCAGAAAAACAGGATGGGTGATTATGGTGTTTTAACCACTCAAGGAACAAGAGATAATCTCTCCACAACTTTAAATCGCCCCACATTCATCATTTTCAAATGTATTATTACGCTTTCTAATGGGCTATTGAGAATCTGTTTTCTGAGTTTGCCCATCTTTCTTCTTAAAGGCCAGAGAGCAGGGTTCTACAGTTTTTAAGGGAGATCAGATATTTGAGAGATTTTAAAATTATTTCCAGCACTTACGTTTCCTCTAGACAAGCAGGTGGGGATGCACCCCTGGGGCAGGGGAGATGCAAGTATTTCCCAAAGTCAGAGCCAAAAGGAGAAACACAGCAGTCTCCCCTGCTCAAAGACAGACAAGAAGGCCTCTCAAAAATCCTCTAGCTTCTCTTTCCCTTCCTAACAGTCCCACTAGAAGCAGGCGACAATGTTGGAAATTTTTCATTGCATAAAGGAAATGCAAAAGACACGTATGAATGTGAATTAAGCCAGCCTACGCATCAGAGACACTTCATAAAATATGCCATAAGATCTAAAAAGATTGTCCATGATTCCGTCATTGAGGTCCTTCTACCTCTTAGATAGAAAGATAACAATTGGATGAATTTCTCAACAGGCAAACATAGAGATAAAATTAAAATCACAAACTAGCAAAAACTGACACAGGCTGACAAGATCACGGGAGCTATCTATCATACTTTTTAAGTTACTTCACAAACCATATCTCAGTGATTTCCAAGTGTGGTTCCCCAGACTGGCAGCCTCAGCAGCACTCAGACCTTATGAGAACTGCTGATTCTCAGGCCTTCTGAATCAGAAACCGAGGGTGGGACCCAGCGATCTGAGTGTTGCCAAGCCCCCTCTGATGATTCTGATGCATGCCCAAGTGTGAGAAGTGCCGCTTTATCCTACTGGCTACTCCCAACCACTATATGTAAAACAGGTTAAAAAAAAAAAATGTAGCATTCTCAAAGTCTTGCACAAGAGGCAGCAAAGATTCAGAAAAGTTAAGTGATTAACCTCAAGTCACACAGCTGACTGGCAAGAGAATCAGCAGGTAAACTCAAGCCTTTGGACTCAAAATCTAGTTCTCTTCTGTCTTCCTCACAAACTATCACTAAGATGCAATATAATAAGCCAGATCACCTAAACTGGCTTGATTTGGGAAGGGCAAATATGAACTGGAACCCAGGTTCAAATATGAACTTAGGTCACCTGTATCCACCTGAGGAGAATACAGGGGACCTGAGAAAGTCTGGTCTCCTCTTCGTTCAAGATCACCATGGAGACAGCCCGCCAAGGAACTTGCAGGAGAGTTCATCATATTCCTGATAACATGACTCCTGGGTGCAGTCTAGGTTCTTCCCTATAGAAGATCTGAGATTCTCAAGGCTCCCGCTCTTTAGTGCCTACATCCTTCCTGTAGGGTTTCCCAGGAAACTCACTGTTGCTGTGCTCAGAAGGAGCGCTTCTCACCTTCTTCAGGCGGTGTCTGACTGGAGGCCTCTCCATTACTCTCATTGCATCACTCCTCATCTCTATATGATCGGTGTTCTCAGTCATTTTCTGTCTCCTCCACCTATCATGTAAGGTCTATAACAGCAGAGATTCTGTCTACATTCGTCACCACCTCATGAGCTAGGATAGGGCCTGGCATTATCAGGTAAGGAAGAAATACACATGCCATGAATGCACATGATAAAAATCATCTACCGGGATGTATCAAAATGTGTTCCATAGAAGAGCCTCATTTTCAAAGTGATGCTGCTTATCTTCTTCCAAATACGACATTCTGGACCATTGTTTAAAATCATCACTGTGAATAAATCCAGAGCTTATGGTGGAATACTCTTTTATATCCTGTAAAGTCCTTCTCTCTCTCTCTTCCTTCCGCCCTTACCCTCTTGCTCATCACATCAGCTCTCTATTTGAGACATCAAGATGGGCAAGACTGTTTTATTCATTGCTGAATTGCATTTTCTTTTTCGTTGTTGTTGTTTTCCTTTCACACAAACAAAGCATTTAATCTGTGTCTGAACTTATTGTTTAGATTCTATTCCATTTACAAAAACATCCGGTCGTTACAGTGGGACGGAAGAAGAGAAGTGTAAAGTCCTCAGTAAAAAGATGTAGGTTTACATCCTTGCCTACAGCATTTAATAATTAGCATTAGCTTTCAAGGAAGCTGTGGCTCATACTCCAAGTTTCGTTTACACTTCCAAATGGACAAAATATAGACACAGACTCACTCAGCTAAGTAATTGGATCTGCTACCTGGAATATTTAAATTGTTTTCAGACACTGGAAAATGGCTTAAGAAGATTAAAGAAAAATACCCTGGAGGATAACAGGCTATAATTTACTAGGTGGAAAATCTTTTCAGCAAGAAGAACACCTTATTCTCCGATAATTCCTCCTGTTTAAGAGATGTCTTCTTCATTTGGACCTAAATTTCTCTAGATCCTGACAGCTCAGGTTGATCCCAGTGGATTGTTCTTATCAAACCTTTTGAATGACACCCAGGACACATAAATTGATACCATAATGTCCTCCATCTGAAGATTCCCATGTTTTCAGCAAGATTATTAATAAAAGTGTTTGAAGGCAATGGTGGGGGTGGGTGTCACTTGAAGTCCGGGGGTCCAGGGCTCATGTGAAATCCTGGAGATCCGGGTCCGGGCTAAGCTCTGCCCCACTTGGCAAAAGACGCACATAAATGGTGGGGGAACGCCTTGCCGGGTCTGTTTCGAGGTGAGGACTCCAGCCAGCTCAGTTCCCAAAAAAACTAGCTCTCCTCATTTGCCCGCAGGCCCACTGAGCACTCCTAGACCCCTCAGGGCTCCAGCTTCTGCCCTCTAGTCCTCCTCAGTTGTGTCCTAACCGGCCCTTCACAAGGCCCCTCACTCCCGAGCCAGGCGCTGAAGTTTGGCATCAGCGACCACCTGTCGGCTGGACCGCTGTGTTCTCTGCCGCGTGGGCTCCCATAAGAGCGCCAGGGGGGTTAGCAGTCACTGAACAGTTTCGGACTTCGAGGCCGTTCCTTCTGGAGAGGGGGCAAAAGAGGTTATGGGGGAGTGCGTCTGCGGGCGGAGAGGGGCGCGTCTTGGTCACACCCCAGCGCTCTCCAGCTGGTCCCAACTTCACACTTTCCAAACTCTCAGGACCGTCCCTGGCAAAGCCTGCCCCTCCTGCTCCACTGGCCCCAAAGAGACAAGACCCTCAGGGGGCGCCTGCCAGACCGAGCAAGGATGGCAACTCCTGAACCCGTGGAGCCCAGGAGCGCGCGCGAAGCCGCTGCTCTCCGCCAGCCGCCTCGGCAGTGGCCACCCCGTGCGCCCCGAGGCCGCCCCGGCCCGATCCGGGGCGCCCATTGCATAACGCGCCCCTCGCCCCACCCCCACGCCGCCCGCCCCGTGCCCGGCCCGGTGCCCCGCGCCCCCGCTGGGGCCCCCAGCCCTCCGCCCCCGACTTACATCATCCCACTTGACGAATTTGGTGCCCTTCTTCAGGCTGTCGGACACGCACACGGGCTTGAGTTGCAAAGCGTGCACTCCGGGCTGAGCCCCGGCCATCTGGGCTCATCGGGGCTCCGGGCGGCCCGGGCGAGCGCGGCAGGGACGGGGCGCGGGGCGCGGGCTCCTTTCTCCGCTCTCGAGGCGCTCGACTCTGTTCTCCCGCCGGCCTCCCCCGGCCTCCCGGCCTCCGCACCTCCTCCGGCGCCGCTCAGCAGGCGGGGCGCGCGGGGGCCAGGCGCCGGGCCATGCCCCGGGCGGGACGCGGGGTCGGGCGCCCGCGGTGGCTGCGGAGCCTCGGAGGGCGAAGGGAAGCCGAGCCGGGCTGCCGAGGCTGCCAGCTGCCGCCGGGTACTGCTCCTCCTCCGCCGCCGCCTCGAAGCGCACCATTCAGCACATCCTCTATACACAGAGGGAGAGCGCGAGTGACACACGCTCGGCGCCCCCCCCCCACCCGCTCCTTCCCCTCCTCCCTCCTCCTCCCGCCCCGCTTCCCCGCCACCCTCGCTGGCTCGGTCCCTCCTTCCCCCGGCGGCTTCCAGCCCAACTTTGCGCGCTGGGTCAGGCGCCGGGAAGCGGGGACGCAGCGGCACCTCCCGGCTCCTGGGCCCCACTGCAGCCAACGCCTGCGCCGCCCGCGCGCCCTCTGAGCATGCCCCATGCCCCGGTTGCCGGGGTGCCCGGGGTGCCCGCGAGCCGCGCGTTCCCTGGGGCTTTCCGGGGAACTTGCGCCGGAGCCTGGAATGTCTTCGCATCCAAACTGGGTGGGGAGAGGGAGAGGTCGGGAGCGATCAGAGAGGCAGCCCCTAGCTGAAGCTCTCCAGCGCGGCCACAACCCAGCTCTTTGCAAAGACAATTATTATTTATTGGTAGAGAGGAGAGCAGTTGAGAGGCGGCGTGAGAGCTCTTTGGGGAAACCTTGCGGCGCCTGAGAGTTTGCAGCGCGCTGGTCTTGAAGCAGGGGCATGCGGTTAAGTCGTGCTTTTGAGAAAGAAAGTCCATCCTAAGAGAAACAATGGTTTTGTTTCCCATGGAGACAGAAGGCCCCCTCTCCACGTGGTGTGGTGTGTGTGTGTGAGGCAGAGAGAGAGAGAAAGAGAGAGACAGACAGAGGGAGAGGAAAGACAAAGGAGAGAGAGGTGTCTTATGGATAGAAACTTGCTCATTTAGTAACATGAATCTAAGAATGTTTGTCCTCTTTCAACAAACATTTCTCATTTCGTAAAAAAGAGAGGACCCCCATCAAAATAGGTAAAATTTAAATTGATAATACCAGTGTTTGAGAGCATATAGAGCAACTGGAACTCTCATCCATTGCTGGAGAGAGTATAAAATGGTAAAGCCATTTTGGAGCAGTTTCTTATAAAAAGTCAAACGTTTACTTATCCTAAAACCCAGGACTTCCCAAGAGAAATGAAAATGTATGTTCACACAGACTTATGTAACAGTGTTCATGGATGTCTTCATCATAGCCCAAACTGGAAAGTACATATGTCAATCAACAGGTTTAATGGGTAAACAAACAACTGGAGGAATTCTGGAATAGGCAAACTAGCCTATTTTGGCAGAAAGCAGGTTATTAGTCACTTGTGGCCAGGAATGGGCAGGGATTGACAGAGAAGGGGCACCAGGGAGCTTTGGGGAGTGTTGGAAACGTTCTATATCACGCAGGTACACATTTGTCAAAACTCATAGAACTAAAATGATTACATTTTATCATAAATAAAATTTATCTTGGGGCGCTGGGTGGCTCAGTCGTTAAGCGTCTGCCTTCGGCTCAGGTCATGATCCCGGGGTTCTGGGATCGAGCCCCGCATTGGGCTCCCTGCTCCCTGAGAAGCCTGCTTCTCCCTCTCCCACTCCCCCTGCTTGTGTTCCCTCTCTCGCTGTCTCTCTCTCTCTGTCAAATAAATAAAATATTTTTAAAAAATAAAAATAAAATAAAATTTATCTCAATGAAACTGATTTTTAAAAAGAAGAAACAGTATATGAACAAAGAAAAAAATGAGAGAAATCTTCCTTTCTCTTAAGCATTTGTTCTCTCTATCCTCTGCCCCTAGGGTTTTCCAGGCCCAGTGTTTATAAACTAAGTCAAAATATTACCAAAACTTCAATGGGGAAATTTGCTTATTAAATAGTTCAGTGCATTCAAAAAATATGTATTGATCACCAGCTATATACTAGGCACTATAGGAATCACCAAGGATAACCTGGTGAACATACCCCTGACTCCTGCTCTCTTGGGGGGTGGGGGAGCTCACCTTGTCCTTGGAAGCCACTTGCTAGAAAGAATCCCTGTAAAGACTGACTTGTTTCATCTGGATCACATGTCCGTAAACTAAAATCTGAGTAAAACTCAGCCTGGCAGCCCTGGCTTGCCAGTTACCTTGCAGAAGTCTCCGGTCACGATCCCATGTTGCTTTTCCTTACTTTAGAGGATGCAACAAGACTGCCTCCAGGGTTCCTGGCCTTCTCAATTGTCCTTACAATGGATCCTACCAAAGTGGTTCTTTTCTCTTTCCTATTCTGTCTTTTCTCTTTATTTGCCTTTTCTTTCCCCTTGCAATCTCTCCATTATCTACAGGAAGGATTCTTGGTCAAATAGGTTTTACCCACCAGAGTGGCTAAGGAAGGCAAGACAGACAAGAGATGTGCCCTCTAGAAGAGGAATTTGGAGGATTAGAGATGGGCTGTAACCAAATGAAAAGGTAGACCTAGCTTCTTCGTGGTGCCTTCCTTGTTCTTTTCCTTGCCCCTTTCTGTATCCACACATTTTGCCATGTGACCTTGCAGTTTTCAACTAGATGCCTGTGATTTATCCACCCCATTGATGTTGGACTGTACCACTTGCTTTGGCCAATGGGATGTCAGGAGATATTGATGTGAGCAAAGGCTTAAAATATGCTTGTGAGGTTGGGCTTGCCCCCTTGGGTTCCTTGTCATTGCCATGAGATAAACATATTTCAGGGAGCCATATGAGGCAGACCAAGGCCTAATCCCCAGGTTAGAGGACAATCCGACAGAACCCATCCTAGATTTGCCAAAACCCAGTCAACCTGCAGACTTGTGAACATGACAATAGATGCTCATTGTTGGGGTGCCTGGGTGGCTCAGATGGTTAAGCATCTGCCTCCGGCTCAGGTCATGATCCCAGGGTCCTGGGATCGAGTCCCGCATCGGGTTCCCTGCTCGGCGGGGAGCCTGCTTCTCCTTCTCCCACCCCCACTCTCCCTGCTTGTGTTCCCTCTCTTGCTGTGTCTCTCTCTGTCAAATAAATAAAATCTCTAAAAAAAGTAAATAGATGCTCATTGTTGAATGTTACTGAGAGGGTCATTTGTTAGATACCATCATGGTAGCAGTAGCTGAGTGAGTCATTCATATAGCATTCTTGTTCCTTCCCAGCTGTTGCTGTGAATGTGCATACAAGGAGAATAAAGCTGTAGAATTCTGAAGAGTGTTGGTCTTTCAAGACAAACATGGGCTCCCAGAACTTCCTGTGCCAGCAAGAGGATGCAGTTTGATCCAGGAAGGCTATGGGATAAATCTCTTCAACATGTATGATGAGGCTTGAGGCAGGTTGGTTCAACCCCCTCATTTTCCACACCTCTGGGTAAGGATACAAGGCAGAAATACTTTTAAAGTGTGGGGATTTTTGTCGTGCAAAGGGACCTGTAGGGACATCCAAAATTGTGTGAGCCAGGCCTATGATCCATCAAGTTCAGTGTTCTGTTCTGTTTTTAAAACAATAGAAAGTTCTGTGTTTGGGGTTTTGTTTTTGTTTGTGTTTTTGTTTTTTTGTGAGAGCACAGATTTGCCCTCCAGAATGTCAGCCTCAGGGAGTTGGCAAAGCTAACCTTTACTGAGTATTCACTATAGGCCAGAGCGCTAAGCTAAGCACCTCCCAGACACTCAATAACATAATGCTTACTATTCAACAGCACCCTCCCACCCTCTTTTTCTTGTAAGGAAACCTTGATTTGATTCAGATGCTTAGGGAAGGTGGCCCCTTCCTCTTCCCAGGGAATGAACAATTATTGGTCTATTGGTCTAAACCAGTTGTAGAATCCTATTCTCCTTAGTCTTTGATTGGTTTAGGAGGTGGTTAAGAGACCCAAATCTGGCCAATGAATTAGAAAGGTAGGGCTTTAGGGAAGCATTTCTCTCCCCCGACCCTCTCTCTCTCTCCACAGTACATTGCTGTGTAAAAAGAATGGCCAAGTAGAAACATGCAAATATGGCCCTTTGTGAGACTGTTAACTCTTTGACCATTTCTAGATTTCCTGATAAGTGTCTTTATTGCTTAAGCCATATTGTTGCTCCCAGCTGATCTGGTGGACAATATTATTATCCCCCATTTTACTAATTACGAAGTTGAGACTTGGAGGGATGAATTAACCTGCTCAAGGTCACACAGATTAGAAGTGAGATTGAGACCAAAGAACACTGACTTTAGAACTTGCCTCTTCACCACTATGCTAGTCACTTCTAGAACCTACAACTTAGATCTGAGCGATTTCTCTCTGCTTTCAAACACAATATGATATAAATATTCCCAATTTCCCTAGAAAACTATGGTATGTAGCCCAGTCTCTTATAATTCACTTACGGCCTGCCATCGTGGGAAGAACTGGTGTTTTAATTTGAACAGACATACTTTCTAGCAACCAGTTCTACCAATTGCTAGCTGTGGGACCCTGGGAAAGTCTCTTACCCATCGGAATATTTCTAATATTGTATTTCCATACAATAGCCTAATGGGTAATGGGTAAAGAATTATGGTGATCAAAACTCAGTGTGTGCCAGGCACTGTTGTAAGGGCTTTACACTTTTAGTTCATTAATCCTCACATGAACCCCAGCCCCTGGATTACTATTCTTACCTCCATTTTATAGTGGAGGAAACTGAGTCAGTCAAGGGTTAAATGTTAGTCCACGATTTTTCAGCTAGTAAGTTGGAAGAACCAGAATTCAAACCTGGACAATTTGGCCCTAGAGCCAGTAGAAGGAATCACCACCCTATGTATGCTATGAAATCATGTGTGTAAGCCTCTGTCACATAGTGCTAATCAGTGGTAGTTAATGCATTTATAATTATTCCAAAAGGGTACTCTATTGCCTTAATGTGCCTTAGAATAACTTTTTATGAACAGTATTCAAAGACAGCAACCTAATTCTGGGGTCTGTGATCTAGTCAACTTCTTTTTGCCTGCACTGATTCTCTAAACTTTAATCATACCCATTTTTATCTCTAACCTGCTAGAATTCAAAAGCTCTTTTCCATTTTGAATAAATGAGTTTTAATTGCATGTAAGCATCAGATTCCTCTAACTCTACCCTTTCTGAAATAGCAGAGATATGAAGGAAAACTTCCCAGAACCAGCTTTAACGTAACTACATCTGAGTTACATTAAATAGTCTTTGGCACATAAAACCCTCCATGTGTGCTGCTCCATACCCTTTCCCTGCCTGGCTGTCTGGAATGAAGACAACCCCCATGGTGACCTTGGGAGCCATGTGTTGGAGAAGGCAGAACCTCTGTTAGCCTGGGTCCCTGGATAGCGGCAAGGTGAAGGTCACCCTGATCACTTGCTCACCTGCCCAATACACTTATGTGAACAAGAAATACACTTTCAGAGTACGTAAGTTAAGAAGTAAATATCATTAATATCATTAGTATCGTATTTACATTTCACATCAATATAAGAGATAAGGTTTATACATCTTGGATGATAAATAGGAACATGCATCATGATGAAATTGCCAAGTTCTGACTCAGTGAGATCTGTTATCAAGTAAAACACTGAGATAAGCAGAGGCTCAAAAGAAGAAACTTAAAATTATCACCAGCACATGGAAAAAAAAAAAAAACCTATACTTTTTTTTTCCTTGGAGGCTCTTATTTCAACCCTTTCTTAATAGCACAATGCATTTTGTCTACATTCTATCACACAAAAGAGAAAAAGCTTTCAGATTGATTTAATTATGTTACAAAAATGGTGAGATTTTTTTTCTTTTGGAAAAACAAGAAAAATACCTGATGTTCATTTAAGCTCCATTTTATCATTCATGTAAAGCAAAAGCTTTCATTGAAATCTGGCTGATCGCCTTAAACACCATTTAAAAAAAAAAAAAAGAAGAAGAATTTGGAAGTGCAGCTCCAAAAATGTTTAAAGAGAGACACTCTCAGCAGAATCTGGCTTTCACAGAAAATGCAGGCGTTAGGGAGTGAGGACCACAGAAGCGATGCCTCAGGACAGATTGGAAGCATTGAAGAAAGACCTCTTCACCTCACCTTTCGTCCCTCCTGCCATTGCCAGACCCTCCGGAGTGTCAAGATACAAATCTTCAAGAGCCAGTTTATCTTCCAGACATGTATCTGCACTGTTCTATAAAAATAAACGTCAGCACACCCATAATCCTCTCTCACTTCAAATATAACCACCACGCTTTGAGTCTCTAGTGATATCTCAACAGAATTTAAAGGAAGTTTCTTTTTACTTTTGAGCTTTTGAACACAATGAATGGGTTCACACTTTGGAAAAAAAACTTTTGTCCTATTGACTGGTTTCAGGTAATAATCCTCTTCCTGATTAAAGTAGAGTTAAATTCTACAATGTTGTACTTCTTCTTCTTATACAAAGATTTCAGTCACCATTTACTGATAATGGTGGCTTTTAGCAAACAACATTTCTTTGTTTCTAGTTTTCTTGTCTAGCATTCTCTCATTTCACTACCATTGCTCCACCTTAGCAATCTAAGAGCAAACTCTTTGGTTATAACTATTCATATTATTATTTATTTCTTTAAAGATTTTATTTATTTGACAGAGAGAGACACAGCGAGAGAGGGAACACAAGCAGGGGGAGTGGGAGAGGGAGAAGCAGGCTTCCCGTGGAGCAGGGAGCCCAATGTGGGGCTCAATCCCTGGACCCCGGGATCATGACCTGAGCCGAAGGCAGATGCTTAATGACTGAGCCACCCAGGCACCCCTCATATTATTATTTAAAACATACAAAGGCAGTGAGGGAAAGTTGTTTTTCCTAAAAGGCTCTTCAGAGAGGCTCAAGTTGTCCATCCAGTATCCATTCTCTCAGAGCCTATTAGCAGTAGGACTCTGTTGATTGGAAACCTCCAGAGTTCCCTAAGGGGAAATTTGAAACTGGCCCCCTTACACAGCGCTGGCATGGGGTAGGGGGTAGGGGGTGGGGACTAAGAGAGACCAAAGAAAGAGGTAGATAGATGGGTAGGTGGCTGGTTTAAAAAGCAAAGGAACTTATACAAGGTTGTCTTGGAGGCAGCAAGACAAGGATATCCACCAGAACCTTAAAAGTTTAGAGACAGGCCTTGCCTTGGTTCAGTCACATATATGGTCCAGGTGGCCTCGACAACACCCTAGCTCTCCAGGCTGCATCTTTGAAAATGGCTCCCACTGTGGGAATGGTTGGCAGAACATACATTCTGGAACAGGGGAGGGAGTGAGGAGATTCTGATTGCCTGGGTCCAGCTCATGGGTCAACCCATGGTCACATCCTCTTGATGACCTCCTCCAACAGACCTCAATTTAATTTGGAATAGAAATGTACTTTGTTCACCCTCCCTCCTTCCTCCTTCTTGCTCCATGGAATGACCACTTGACGGTCGAAGAGCCAGAGCCAGCCAGAAGCTGACCTTGAGAATGGAAGCCAGGAGCTAGACTGGTAGAACAGAAAGTTGTTCTTGGATCTCCTAACCATCACATCACCCTGGACCATCTAGAGTTTAAATGAGGAAAAAAAAAATCTCTATCTTGATTAAGTCCTTATAATTTGGGGGTTTTTAGCCTAGGCAGCCACAACTGACCCTAACTGATAGAGAAGCAAACACCAAACACTCTGGTAGCTTCTAGTGTTGCTGTTTTACTCCACATCAGTCTTCAAATGCCTTTCAATGCTCTGCTTAGCAGGTTGGGAAAAATGTCTTTGTTTTTTTCCATGTATTTCTCCAGGGTTTTTGTTCCTGAAGAAATTGCTGGTTCTCAGTCATTCCACCAGTTCAGGATCAGTACAGAAACACTGATTTTCATAGAAAAGAATTGTACTCAAAGTATTTGTGAGGGTAAGTAATGAGTAGCATAGTGATGCATTTTATTAAAAATAAGTCCCAATGCCACGGTAGCAGCTACATAATTAGAGAAAGATATCACCATGTAAGTCAAACTACAATGATTTACAGAGACTGTGAGGTTTTGCTTTTTCTCACTTGAAAACCATCTTTTACATTAATGTTGACATTATAATATTCTAGGGAACTGACAGAACAAGGGTTTGACAATTTCATTCTTCATTGAACTAAATAGCATGACTCAAAGGAAAGAAATACACTCCAGCTCCCTTCCAATTTTAAAGACTGAAATAAATAAATAATCCCACATCATTGTTGACCAGACTTTGTAATGCCAAACTGAATCATATAGATAAAGAATAATGTTGAGCTGGGATTTTGCATTCACAAAAAAGAGTGCCAGGTTCACACCTCAAGGCAAGTAAAAAACTGAATCAATTTGTACATACGTATGTTGGGTGGATACAGGTATTTTATAAATATATATACATTTCCCTACTGTATATTACCTCCATTGGTACATATTAAATATCAGACTCCCATATACAAATATGTACAAAGAGCAGAGAACAGCTAAGCCAAGCAACAGATGGCCGTGATTATGTTACAAATTAAAAAAGAAAAATAACTTGGAAAATGGTTTACTTAAAATTGCAGTAAAAAATTTTTCAATATGAAGATGCAGAAACACCCCCCTTCTTGACTACAAAGAAAAAAATGAAAATGCTTTAAAAAACAAGTTGTCCCTTTTGTTTTGGGGAGTCGTTAAAAAGGAAAAATTAAGTTGCAAATAAACACAATGGAGAGAACCTCCCCCGCTTGAACAAATTATATTCTGTTATTTAAGCTATGTTGCCACTGATTCTTCCAAAGGCTGAAACAATATAAAATTTGCAACCATCCTACATGCTAATTCTAATTTTACCCAGTGAAGATAATCATCTCTCTTGTTACCTATTCAAAATAATTTATTAGAAGGAATATCATCTTTAGTTGTAGGTCAGGAATGGGCATCCCTTTAAAGTAAAGGTCAGAGAGTAAATATTTTAGGTTTCGCTGGTCATATGATCCTCTATCACAGATACTCAACCCCATCATTGCAGACTGAAAACAGCCATAGACAGTATGTAAATGAAAGAGTGTGCCTATATTCCAGTAAAACTTTACTTTTTTTTAAGATTTATTTATTTATTTATTTATTTATTTATTTATTTATTTATTTGCGAGAGAGCACATGAGCACCTGTGGGGAGTGGGGGAGGGTGGTGGGGGCCAGGGCAGGCAGAGGGAAAGAATCTCAAGCAGACTCCCTGCTGTGTGGAGCCTGAGGCAGGGCTGGATCTCACAACCCAGAGATCATGACCTGAACCAAGCCAGGCGCTTAACCGACTGGGCCACCCAGGCGCCCCCAATAAGACTTTATTTACAAAAGCAAGTGGCAACCTGGATTTGGCCCATAGGTTGCAGTTTGTGAACTCCTGTTATACAGGAAGAAGTAAGCTCCAGATTTCTTGAAACTCTCTTTTAAAGTAACTGAGGAAAAGGGCACCTGAGTAGCTCAGCTGGTTAAGCATCAGACTCTTGATCTCAGCTCAGGTCTTGATCTCAGGGTTGTGAGTTCAAGCCTTGCATTGGGCTTCACCCTGGGTGTGGAGCCTACTTAAAAAAAAGAAAGTAATGAGCATTTATTGCCTCATAAGTGTATCATTTCTTTATTTCTCTGTGGCATGGGGTGCATAGCTTTAATTCTGCGAGTATGCTATAAAGAGTAAGCCTGCATAATACAACAGATTTGAAGCAGGATATGTTTTATATATGAAGTCAAGCACTGTCTGTCTAGGTGAATGTAAGTGAATATAAAATTTTGGCACATCACAACCCAGTAGCAGCAAAAAAAGCCTGGCAATAGCAAAATTCACAATAAAGAAAAATCTAAGGAAATCATCTTGCAAAATACATGTTCCCCATAAGATAATGTTTGGTGTATCTAATACATAACTATTCAAATTAATCTTTCCATGTGAGAAATGCAGCTATTAAAATAGCATTTCTCATTAGCATTTCTTGTGTAAATGAAATATAAAACTGCACCAATCATATATAGATAATAGGCTAACTCTCATTAAATATGGCTATGATATCTTCTCTGGGGTTTCTCTTCAACTCCATACTTGTCCAAGGAGAATGTATTCACTCAGAAGATGTTAATTGAGTTCCTACTGTGTGATAGACAATCTTTTAAACTATACAATTAGTTTTCTCTCTTTCATGCCAACCTATGAAATCTAGGAATTTGTAAATGAGAGGTTTATGGTATCATTTATCACCTTGCTACTCACTCTGTAGTCCCCAGACCATCAGGATGAGCATCCCTGGGGAGCTTTAGAGATACAAAATCTTGGGCCCCATCTCATATCTGCTGTATCAGAGGGTGCATTAGTCAAAAACCCAAGGGATGAGTGCGCACACTGTGTTGGAAAGCACCTTTGTAGTATATTAGAACCACAGTCAAGTAAGCGCTTCTCCAATGGCCTGGAGTCCTGGCTCCAACTTCCTTAGGACTAATTTCTTATCAAAGAATATCTTGGCATTGAGGATAGTCCAATTCTTTTAGTTTATAAAATAATCGTAGTGCCTTCCAAACATATATCATAAGCCTCATCTCCTGAGATGTATATTCTTCCCAAGAATAGCTGAAGCCAACTCTGTATGATGGAGTAACATGCTAAGTTTTGATGGATTATCGAAGTTGGGCAAAAATATCCATGTTGACTCTCCTCTCCATGGGTAACATACTAGTCAGCCAGTTACCCATGTTAGGATATGCTTCTGTGTGCTCTGGTGGAAAGTTATGATTGAACCACGTGAGAAAGCTAATATGCTACTTAATGTCTATACCCAGAAAATTCATTTGTCTTCATGCCTTTCCTCTTTCTTATCCCTAAATGTCGGGAGAATTGGTTTTTGTCCTCATGGTACAATGACCAGTGCTACTCAGAAAAAGGGCACTACATGATTCTAAGTTGCTCATACTTGATACTTGAATTTTTAAATATTGAGATCATCTAGTCACATAATTTCTTATCTCCTATGAATATATTTAATTTTTAATCCCTCATTTAGTCAAAGACTTTTATAAATTTTGATCCCTTTTGGGATGCATGTAGTTGTAGTAATAAAGTATATCCTACATCCATATATTTGTTTTTTATTCCAGAAGAAGGGGCAGAAGGTGACAGTTGGTCACTGCTTTCTGGCTGTTCAGCCTTAGCTGAAAGTTGCTTGACAGGTTTGGGTTCTCAAGAATGTGAGATTAAATCTACAGATTAAAATTAGAGAAATAGCTGTAGTACTCACACGGGAAAAATATGTTTCCCATCGAGAAAATAGTTGCTTGGTGATAGTGATGACATCAGTGTGTGCAAGTGTGTGCATGCACGTGTGTGTGTGTGTGTGTGTGCACGCACATGTTTAAAAGCTCCCCCAAAACTGTTTATTGGGTAAATATTTGTCTATATTTTTCAGAACATTGAACCAATAAGCGCAATGTCATAGATACATTTAGGTTTTATAATCATCCAATTATACAAACACTTAGTATTTAAGTGTCAAATAAATCTACAAGCTTCTTATAAAGAGAAGCAGCCTCCTGTCCCAACCCTATCCAATTTCCCTCTCTCCAGATATAAGTACTTTTCAATTATTTTACCTGATTATTTTGGCATTTAGTTGCATGTCATTAAATGATATATTTAGCTTACTACTTAATGATTCATTCTGTTCACTATCTGTTAATTTCTCAATATGGAAGATGAGGAATTTGCTCTTTGTCAACATCTTTTCCCCATCTTTCTCCTGCCCTCCTTATCCCACCGCGGATGTAGATTTATCTTCATTTTGGTTAGCTCTTATTTTGTATTTACATTGTTATTCATATATATATATATATGTATACATCGCACATATATGTATATGAATACATATATACATGTAGAAATAATAGCACGCATATATAGTAATAATGCATATATTTACATTGTGTGTACGTATGTATATACATATGTATATGTATGTATATATATGTGTGTGTGTGTATACACTATTCATAGCTAAGTCATGCAGCTGTCACGATTACCTTTCTTTCCTGTACATTTTTATTCTCAATGCCTTGTTTTATCATTTGATCAGCTTGTTTTGTAGTTACCACTAATTCCAACAGATAGAGCCTCAGTTGTTCAAAACTTCTGTGATATGCGCAAACATAATGAATAGTCTCTCAATCTCTTTGTCTTTGAAGAAGTCCTCCTCCGGGACTTCTGATGCTCTCCAATCTTGAGTCTCTGTCCTTCAAGTTCTGGACCACCATCTTCTGGAGCTTTCCCTTCCTCAGACTGAGAATTCCCTTTGTCTCATCACTGCGTTGGAACCCTCAATTCTTGTTTTCCTCATTTTTGCTTAACCCTTTTGGTTTCAAGGATTTTATCATTATGTAACTTCCTGTCAGTGTGCTAGGGACGTAAATTACTTGAGAGTCGACACGCATAAAAATTTTTTTTCTCTGCCCTTCACAACGAATTAACATTTTGGTTCAATGGAAACATTCTAGTTTGGAAATCATTTTCTCTTAGAATTTAAGGGGCTTTTTTCTATAGTCTTTTTGCTTTCAGTATTGCTTTAGAGAAATCTGACTCCTTGTCTTTATCCTCCATATAAAAACATTTATTTATTTTCTCTCTGGAAATTTGTTGAATCTTCTTTTTGTCCCCAGTGGTCTGAATTTATATGCATTTTGGACTATCGGTTATTTTCATTCATTATAATGGCATTCATTGGGGTCTTTTAATTTCAAAAATTGTAGGAAATGCTCCCAAATTCTGGGAAGTGTTCTAGAATTATTTCATTGGTTACTTCCCCTTCTGAAAGTCTCTCTTTCTGGAACACCTCCTGTTTTGGATGTTGGACCGTCTAGAACATTCCTCTGATTTTCTTCTTTTCTTTCCTGTCCTCACGTCTTTGTCTTTTTCCTCTATTTTCTGTGCCATCTCCTCAGTTACATTTCCAGCCCTTCTGTGTCAGTTTTCCTCTCTGCTATCATGTTTTTAATTTTGAAGAGCTCGTTTTTGTTCTCTGAATGATGATTTTTATAGCGTCTCTGGCTCATTTCCAATTCCCTTCATAATGTTAATTTACTTTATTTTTAAAGTCTCCTTCTAATGGCTAGTCTTTGTTCCCACCTGTTTGCTTTCTCCTGCTTGCTTTGCCTCTATTTTTCATATCAGATACCTCCCACAGATATGTGGTGACCTTTAGTTGCTAGTTTATTTTAAAGAGTGGAGCAAGGATAAAAGCTGACTGAAAGCTCTAAATGCATGAGCAGAGCTTACAAAGTGTGGCTCATACTGTAAAATGATCAGACTGGGCTGTTTCCTTGAGTAACTTCAGTATCAATATATCTAGTCTTTTCTCTCATATTTGTCAGTTTTCCCAGCAAAGATTCTCCCATGGGTTAGGATATCAGCGTATTTTAAAATAAGTGTGACTTCTCGTTATCATTATTTAGAAAAAGCTTAGGAAATATTTACTTTATGCACATGACTTCCTGTGTAACTATAATAATCGTATGAGATAAGTGATATTATTATCTGCAACTTGAAGGTGAGGAAATGAGGTTTAGGGAAATGGATTACCTCCTTATCAATGTCATATAGTGAATAATGTAGAAGCCAGGATTTGAATCCAAAACAGCTTTCTCCAACATAGGTTTAACAATGCGATTTCAGAATGTTATAAATGTCTCAGTTAAGGGACGCCTGGGTGGCTCAGTGGTTCAGCGTCTGCCTTCGGCTCGGGTCACGATCCCAGGAGCCCCGCATCGGGCTCCCTGCTCAGTGGGGAATCTGCTTCTCCCTCTCCCACTGCCCCTGCTCGTGCTCCTGCTCTCGCTACCTCTCTCTCTGTCAAATAAATAAATAAAAATCTTTTAAAAAAATAAAAAAATAAATGTCTCAGTTAAATAAATATATGAATTCCATGAGCAAGAGGTTACAACAGATAATCAGTAATGTTGGGTAAATATAAGCCAAACAGAACTCTGAAACCAAAGGGCAGCATAAGACTTTCATCTCCACAGGTACCATGTAGATTTGCACAGGCCCGTGGGTTCAAAAACAGTTCAACCGGCTGCAGAGAATGAAAATTTGAAACAAGAATTCATATTAGAACTTCGGACGACAAACCACTGGAGTAGCCGTAGGTTTCCTATATAACTCTCACTCTCTCTGTTTACTGACATTTTAAAGTCTGACAAAAACATTGCAGGAAAGATTATTTTTCTACTTCGTGACTACTTAAAAAGCTGTTGCCTACTCTGAATGCATTACTCTAACTTGTTATTTCAAACACTTTCTGAGGGGTAACCGTGGCTAGGTAGCTTCTTCTGCTGTATTTGGAAATATCTAAAACCATCATTGGGGCTATAGTTTTATTTATTTATTTTTCGAGATATAATGGACATATAACATATTAGTTTCAATGTACAACATAATGATTTGATATTGGTATATATTACAAAATGATCACAAGTCGGGTTCACATCTATTACCACACATAGTTACAAATTTTTTCTTAGGATGAAAACTTTCAAATATTAGTACAGTGTTATTAACTATAGTCACCATGCTGTAGATTACATCCCATAACTGATTTATTTTATAACTGGAAGTTTGTACCTTTTGACCACATTCATGCATTTTGCCCTCCCCCCACTGATTCCTTAATTGTATTATTTTACATTTTCTGTAGTGATTTAAGTGATTTCATTGCAATTATCTGGTTTTACTTTCTCAATAACACCTTTTAATTTTATTTTCTCCATATCCAATAAATTTTTTTAAAAGATTTATTTATTTATTTGAGAGAGAGAGCGGTGGGGAGGGGCAGAGGGAGAGGGAGAGAAGGTCTCAAGCAGGCTCCACACTCAGCGCAGAGCCCACCACAGGGCTGGATCTTAAGACCATGAGGTCACGACCTGACCGAAACCAAGAATTGGATGCTGAATCGACTGTGCCACCCAGGAGCCCCTCCATATTCAATATTGATACAAGCAAAAAACTTCTGTTACTAACAAAGGCCAAGCAAAAAATGTTATTCTCATTAATCTAAATTCCTCTTCGAAGCTCTCTGTTTAAATGAGGAAGTAGTCTAGGGGCGCCTGAGTGGCTCTGTCAGTTAAGCAGCTGCCTTCTGCTCAGGTTATGATCCCAGGGACCTGGGATCGAGCCCCGCAACAGGCTCCCTGTTCAGTGGGGAGCCTGCTTCTCCCTCTCCCTCTGCTGCTCCCCCTGCATGTGTGCTCTCTCTCTGTCAAATAAATAAAATCTTAAAAATATATAAATAAAAATAAATGAAGAAGTAGCCTACAGAAGCAAAGAATTGTAACCTCCTCCCTCCACTCTGCCACACACACACATTTAAATACATTCTGGTATTTAAAGATATGAGTAAATATGTTATATAATTGTTCTTTCGATTAGTGCCCCAATTCTCAAATATGATTAAGTAAAGACAGCTTTCCTCCCTCTAAAAATACAAACAAGATGAAAAACTTCATAAAATGATATACATTGTTTCTGTAAATTAAATCCAATATGTAAAATAAATAGCTGTTTAAGAATTATCCTGTTAGAAGGGTGGCTGAGCAGGGTATAACACCACCATTTAATGCATCTGATTTGTTTGCTCAAGTAGGACAAATGGAATGTTTCAGATTTTAGAAAATACATGCCGGCCAAACTCGTACATTTATAAAAATAGTTGGTGTATCTTACAGATCCCTGTAAGTACAAATACGGCTTTCTCTATGCAAGCTGCTTGTTGTAGTAGCATGCTGATGTAAAAATTTCTTTAGTTTTTAAGCTTCATAGGTGTTTATAAGCCTTTAGCTATTGCTCCTAAGAAAATTCAAGGAGAGTGGTGTGGTAGACTGAAAGCAAAGAAGGCTTTAATTCACTACCTCTCCCTGGATCTATTCTTTCTGCAATGTCCTTTTGCAGCTTCTCCCATCTAGCAGTGGAGTCTTTACCTACTCCTCAAATCTGGGCTGGAGTTATGACTTAGTGTGCCCAGAAAAATGGTACAGAAGTACACTATGCCAGCTCTGAGCCCAAGCCTCAATCATGCCCAGCCACCCAGGAGATAAGCCCTGGATGTGAGAAACCAATGAAGAACTTAGCATTTCGGCCGAACTCATCCTAGACCAGGTTAGAGCCAGCCAAGCCCCAAATATGTGAGAGAGCCCAGCCAATGTCAACAGAGCTGCCTCATCACCCATAACTGATTGCAAATGTATGGGTGTATCCAGCTAACCCCAGAGATCTGTCCAGCTGACCCACATACTCATAAGCAGTAAAAATGTCTGCTGTCTCAACCCACTAGGTTTGGGGGTGGCTTATAACAGCATTGTTGCAGGAAGAGATAAATGATATGAGTGAGGATATCTCTAGCTATTAGTCTAGAATCTTACAAAACTCATAATAGACTTTGTAAAAATCCATTCTTTAGTATTCTCTTGCAAATCCAGAGTTTGCTTCCACTTGACCAAAATCATTCAGGTCATGACTTTCCTATGTTCTTTTTAGAAATCCTAAAAAATTCCATTTTCACAGACTAGAATTCTGACTCTAGTATTAGTCAAGAGTAACAAAACACTATTTATGTAACATGAAAATAAATTGACGTATTAAATGTTATGACTCATCATCTATACTAAACTAAGGAATAACTTTCATTTTTATGACACTTGATTTTTTTAAATGTGTATTCTCTTATATTCTTATATTTCCAGAGACAATTCAGGAGGTAAATGTTCTTATCATCCTCATTTCTCACATAGGAAATCTGAACCTTAAAAACCAATGAGTGACTTTTCCATTTTCATGCAATTTTTCATGATACGTTGAAATAAATGTACCTTTCTTCTATCTAATTAAGACATGTTACTTCATGAGCCCCATGAACTATTCTGCAGGAAGGAAAGGCAAATGTAAACCCTTTCAAATATTTCATATTAATATTTATGTTCAATAACTATATATTATGTGGTTATAATAACTTATAATTAGGTAGCCCTTCAGGGATTTCAAAACCCAGATGATGCAGGAAGGGAAGTTAAACATCTCTTTCCATAGATGGAAATACTAGAGTTTAGAAAAGTTAATGAGTTCACCAGGGTCATACAATGATGGAACCAGATGTGGTTTCTCCCAGTTTTTAGACACCAATACCAGAAGCCTGAGTCTGACCCTTTGCTTGAAAGAGATTTATTCAGGTCATTTCCTTAATATTCTGCATGTTACAAGTTGCACACCAACACAGCTGAGATCATCCTGGCCCTAGAGGAAAAGCCATGCCAAGTAAGACTAGTGTTGGGTGAGCTGTGTGGAGACTTTGCAAGTTAGGACTCTCTCAGACACACCACACAGAAGGATCTATTCATGAAGAAATAGACCAAACTGATTCACTGGCTTCTGCTGTGTGTGTTGTTTGGAGTTCATAGAACAATCTTTGAATCAGTATTTTGTTCTCTAAAAAAAGGAAGGGTAAGGGAACTGTCACATTCAATTAATGAAGAATATCCTTCGATACTAGCAGTGTGGATGGATTGAGTCTGTACTTACTGTGCTGAGAGTATGCCAGTTGTTCTCTGGAGGAATTTGGATACAAATTGCAGCCTACAACCCTCTGGAACCCAGGACGATAGCCACAACTGACAGCTGCATGCAGTGAAAGTGGTGAGTTAAACCATGGACCCCATCTGTTTATGCTTCTTGACAAGAAAAAGTTACTCTTCCAAAGATTGGCAGCAACCCCATTAGCACACCAGGTCCTTTCAAGCACATTAGCTTCCTCAGTCTCCACTCAAGCGTAGGCTAAGTACTCAAGTGAGTTTTCACTTCTGTCACTTAAGGCTTGGGATAACAAACTCACCATGTTGGTTGTATTCCTTTGACCCCTCCAGATCCACTCTCTATCCTTCTACATTTTGCTCTCTGCCCTGGCCCCTGGGATGCTAACCTGGATGGATTTATTAACAGGAGTATCTTGCTCTCTGTCTTCTGGTTGGCTTTAGTCGTGGGGTGCACTAGGTTGACACAGAGGGAAAGAAGGAAGATAAAGTCAGGGTTTTTATTATCCTGGCTCCCTGCCTGCTAGTTAAGTTAGCTGGTTTCATCTACTGAAGACAATAGTTCCTATCAAGTTGCCCTTACAGCTTTCTCCATGGATTCTGGGAACTACTTCTCCTTACCTCTTTAGGTCTAGGAGTGGTAATAATGGCTCCCCGTGATTATTACTAGTACCAGGGTCCAGCACCATCCCTTGTTTTCTTCCCTAACCTTTATAATAGTCCTTTTATTAACCTTCCACAATTACCCAGAGTGTGTCATCTGCTTCCTGCTGGGACCCCTGACTCATACTTTGTTGGATAGCATCTCATTGGACCCACTCAAGGTTATTGTGTTCATTTATTTAAAAACACATGTGACACATTGATTGCATTTTAATGAGCAGTCTACATGCTGTATCGAAAGCACAAGGCTTGGTTTTCATCCCTGCCATATGTGACTTAGCTTTGTGACCACAGGCAATTAAATTCTATTTTGAAAACTTTTTTTTTTTGTCATCTGATATATGCCAGGCGCTGGCTAGGACCTGGAATACAAAAATAAATAATTCAAGATATCCACCCTCATGTACCTCATCATCCTAATAGAGGAGGTAGAGACATAAACAAAGATCACTAAGACAATATGATAAAAGCTATGTGGTGATTTATATAGATGCTATGTTTGCCTACAGTGACTTTCAGTTTTCTCATTTGGTAAATGAGCACAATGATATCCATCCTGCTGATTTCATGAGATGAAAAAACGATTCAATGACGTAGGTGAAAAGTTTTGAAATACTTAAGAATATTCAACAGTAAAGTTATAAAGTTATTATTAGAAGTATTACTGTAATGTTATTATTACTTTATTATATTACCTGCTTTAATCCTTACTCTTTTAAAAAGTAAGTTAATTATAGTGTTTGTTCCTCTCTGGCATTATCAGAAACTTAGGCATTACTTCTCTCCAGGAAAAATTTTGCTTAGCATGAACTTGAAGAAATAAGAATAAATATCTTGAACATCTAATCTTATGAATTTAATCTTATATTTAGCAAGTGATATTTATGGGTAGACTATAATAATTAAATCATAAAGACAATGGAATCCTGATGATTCTATTCAGTTGTAAATAACTGCCCAGTTATGAGTTGGAAGATACTGCTTCAACTAGTTTAAAAGGGGGGGATTCAGAGGGGAAGACGAACCATGAGAGACTATGGACTCTGAGAAACAAACTGAGGGTTCTAGAGGGGAGGGGGTGGGGGGATGGGTTAGCCTGGTGATGGGTATTAAGGAGGGCACATACTGAATGGAGCACTGGGTGTTATACGCAAACAATGAATCATGGATCACTACATCAAAAACTAATGATGTAATGTATGGTGATTAACATAACATAATAAAATTTAAAAAAAGCAATTAATAAAATAATTTACTGGTTGTACTCAGGTGGCTTTCTTTGAAGATAAATGATCTTCTATATCTTTATCTAAATTTCTAGCTGAAGCTATTGATCAAAACATAAGAATCAATCGTTTTCTTCAAAATGTGCCAGGATTATGCCTGGTGCACAATTTTTCTCTAACCTTCTCACAGCAATAAAAATCTTGCTCTTTCTTTTGGGGATCTTTATTTACATAGTTTAGTGAGGCTGCTCATTTTTTACCTCTTCTCATCTTGGGAACAGGACACCCAGGTCTGAAAACTCTGAAAATTCTAAACACCCGGCCACAAAATTTGACTTAAGATTAGTCATGTGACCCAAGGCAGACCAGTCAGAATCTTCACTGAAACTATTGTGTTGCAACTACTTGGAGATACTCTCATGTATCACTGGGGTTGGTAAACTGAAAATGGACATCTTGTCTACCATGAGGAGAGAGCTTATCCAAAAGATGGAGAGATCAATGATTCAGCCATGAATTAAGACAGATACACCCATGAACTTTTTAATTACATCAGCAGAAATAAAAAGAAATCCTTTCTTTGCTTAAGCTAATTTGATTTAATATCTGCACTGACAATCAAATCTTGATTATTTCATATTGCCATGTAACTAAAAATGAAAATGACTGAATGAATTAGAAATTAGGATTCACCTTCTCTCTTAAGAAAATTCGAGGAAAAAATAACTTAGAAATATACTAATTACTAATCACAGAGCAATATGAGATGACTTTACAACTGTACAACAAAAGCAGGAAGCTATGATCAAGAAACAATTTGAGAAAAAGAAAGGATTCATGTAAATTTGAAATAGACTTACTGAATAAAATGTTTAATTGAAAAGTGGAAGAAAACCAATCATTTAATTTTCCAGGACGTAGGTTATTCATTCAATCACTGAATCTTAATTAAATACCTACTATGCTCCTGATTCTGATAGTATGTACTACTAGGTGCTTAGGTTATACTAGTGGAAACAGACACAGACTCCTGTCATTCAGAGCTGACCTTCTAGCTGCTGTGGACAGACAATAAATACAAGCATAATAAATGGGTGAAAAATCAGAGTATTAGACAACAAGTGAGTGAACATGGAAACAGACATCAAGCACACTGGAGGGAGCAGGTTTTGCAATTTAAATGGGATGATCAGGGCCAGCTTTTTCCTCTTAAATTATGATATAAGCAAAGATTAATACCGATGAGAGAGTGGGTCAAGAGAGTATCTGGGAAGGGAGCTCCAGGGAGAAGGAACAGTTTACACAGACTCTCTAAGGCAGGAATATGCCCGGGTGGTAGAGATAGAGCAGAGTGGCTGTGTGGCTGGATTGGAATGAGTAAGGGTGAGCGTAGTGGAAGATGAAGCCAGAGAAATACCAGGGGCAGAGCAGGTATGATTTTATTGGCTATTTCATGGACATTGTTTTACTCTCAGAAAAATGGGGAGCCAGTCTAGGGTATGAGTAAGAATGTCATGATCTAACTTATGTTAAACTCGGCACACTCCGGGTTGGGAAAAAATTATGAAACTCCAAGATTAAAAACACAAATATGAAGAAAAAAGGAGGAAAATTATTTTAAAGAACAGTTGAAACTCATCAAGGGTCTGTCTGGCAGGGATAACATCCATATAATAGATGTGTCAGAAAGAGAAACAGAAATTGGGGGTGGGGAGTTGGGGATTGGTGGAAATAATCACAGACACCATAGCAAAAAATTTCCCATTGCCAAATTAAAACATAAGTCTGCTGCCCAAAAGGCTCACTGAGATTTGGAAAGGAAAAAAGATCCATATCTGAAATCAATTTAAAAAAAGAGAGAGAGCCTAGAGGCTTTCAAAGAGGAAAACACCAATAAGGTGATTACCTAAGAAATTAGAATGACAGTGACATCAGACTTCTCATCAGTAACAATAGATGTCAGAAGATGATATAGCAATACCTTCCAAGTTTAGAGAGAACATTACTTTGAACTAAAAATTCCATATTCATTCCAATTATCAATCAAGTGAGTGTAAGGGATAAATAAAGATGTTTGCTGACATGAAAAGATTCAAATAGATTTTCCAAAAATCCTACTTGAGAATGTCCCTCAGCTAAATACAGAGAAAATTCAAAAACATTGAGGACATTGAGCAAGAAAATAATAACTAGGAGTAAGTGTATTATTTGAAATTACAAAGATAACCAGTGAACTAACTAAAAATTAAAGGTAACAGAAGTTGAAAAGGGAAGGAGATAGGGGCCTTGGGTGGCTCAGTCGTTAAGCGTCTGCCTTCGGCTCAGGGCATGATCCCAGGGTCCTGGGATTGAGCCCCACATTGGGATCCCTGCTCTGCGGGAAGCCTGCATCTCCCTCCCCCACTCCCCTGTTATGTTCCTCTCTCCCTGTGTCTCTCTCTGTCAAATAAATAAATAAAATCTTAAAAAAAAAAAAAGAAAAAGAAAAAGGAAGGACTTAAATAGGGCAGGGGTAGAAATGAGGTAAATTACTTTTCGTAATCAATGCCAATGGACACTTTAAAGTTTGCAAAGAGAAATAGAAGAATTAACATATTATTTAGAATTATAGAAGTAACTAGTAGAAGAGTTGAAATTGGTAAAAACATGATTCTCCTTGAGAATTGGGGCATCAGAAGGAAGGAGGCAATTGCTTTTCATTTGTACTGTTCTATTTTATTTGAACTTTTTTTTATTAACACATAATGTATTATTTGTTTCAGGGGTACAGGTCTGTGATTCATCAGTTTTACACAATTCACAGCACTGAACTTTTGTTTTTATATGTACAAATTACTTTTATAAGAAATTAACAAAAATTTTAAATGGTGGCTGTCTCATTCTCATTCCCAGCAAAACTTTAAAAAAAAGTAGAATCTCTTTTTTGTTGTTGTTTTTTTAAAGATTTTATTTATTTGACAGAGAGAGACACAGCAAGAGGGAACACAAGCAGGGGGAGTGGGGGAGGGAGAAGCAGGCTTCCCACAGAGCAAGGAGCCTGATGTGGGGCTTGATCCCAGGATCCTGGGATCATGACATGAGCCGAAGGCAGACGCTTAACGACTGAGCCACCCACGCGTCCCAAAAGTAGAATCTCTTACAAAGAAATCCAAAAAAAAATTCATGGTTAATGTGTACTATCTAAAACATGACTGTGACAGCAGCTGATGAGCACCAGAAATGTCACCTGTTCTAATGAAATGGAAGCACTTGAATTATCGAAAAGGCTGTCTATTAAGAAAGCATGTCTTTTCCCCGAAGTTAAGTTGCTGCCTAGAATACAAAAGGCAAGCAGGACAGACATAACTAGTTATTTGAGCTAATAAGTTTTTAATTCTGTAATTAGTTTATGAGGTTACAACTAAAACCACACAAGATTTAAAAGATACACATAATACTCTATCAAATATTATATAACTTGTCACAGCTAATTGTAGAAGATAATTTCACAGAGAATAACTCAAAACATTATCAAGTTGATAAGATCAGAAATAGAGAAGATCTTTTTGAAAGTTCTAACTTGCCATGTGTCAGTCACTGTGAGGGAATTTGTGCCTATTTTCCACTTTTCCAATAACTTTGTGTGGTGTTTACAACTTCAGGTGTTTCAATGTTTTCTAGATGAGGAAAAAATAGGCTTGGAAATAAGTCCACTAAAGTGGCAAAAACAAGATATGAACATCATAGAAGCATCTGCAGTGTGAACACATAGGGAGATCTGGAATCGGAAGGCTTCTTTACTCACCTGTCTGATGACAAGGCTGGGCTCAACTGGGACTTTTGAAGGATCATGGCGTCTTGTAGGTTGGGCTCCCTCACAGCATGGTGGACTCCACGTATTTGGACTTCTTATATGGGGGCTCCGGGTTTCAAGGGCAACTGTTTCAGCAAACAAGGTGAAGGGTATATGGCCTTTTATGACCTAGCCTGGGAAGTCATATAGTTTTCCTTCTGCCATGATTCAAGTTGAAAACAAGGGGACAAGGACCTACCTCTTCATGAAAGAAGTGTCAAAGAACTTATGGCTATGTTTTAAAATTCTGCAGGAGCACATTACACATCGCAAGAGATAAATTGAAAATATGAGATCAAAATAAACATCAACATAAGTTGCAATATTTTTTTTGCCCCACTGGCTCATCTTGCTCATTCCCTCTGGTATGGACCCCACATTGGAGATTGATTGGTCTAAATAAGTGAGACACAAGATTTCCCTGCTGAAGGGAACATAATGGTTGATGTTCCTGTATGGCACATGCTCTCATGGATGTACCAAGTTTTAGGCACATTTCCCAGCACACATGTTCCAACTCTACCCCTTCCTCTCCCACTCTAGAATTTATATTACAGCTCAAAGAAGTAAGAATGATTATTATGGGAGTAAACTTAAATCTATTCTCCATTAGTAACAAATATTATTCACAGTATGATAGTGAAAAAATTACTTGCCTCACTCTTCAAAATTGCTTGTGACACATCCATGATCAATGTAGCGGCACAAGGATCAACAACTGTTGTATGGAGTACTGTCACACAGGTCTGGTGTTGGCCTCCCTTGTCCTGGAATTCACCTCTTTGAAAAAATTGCCCAAGATAGTGGGTGATAGGTACATGATCTTGAGAGAGATTGACATATCACCATAGTGGAAGCTCAGGAACATCTAAAAGGAAATTGAGCACAGAGACAGATAAAGACTGGGGGATGTAAGAATAAAGGTCACAGGGTAGTAATATTTCATTGTAAATATCTGTTCTTCTATGCTGTGATGTAACAACTCTCCTTAGCTGTTATAATTATCAACACCACGCTAGTGCTCCATGTCCTTCCCTTGGGTGGGTGCCAGTGGAGAAGAGAGAAGCCCTGCAGGATGGCAAGAATAAACAAGATAGTGAATTTTACAGGAATAACGAAGTGGAAGGAGAGGTAACTATGGGATGTAAACCCTCCCTGGAACTTGTGGAAATCTTGGAGAGGGCAAGAAAATTTGCACAGGACTCAGGGTAGGGATTCAAGCCAATTTTGTAAATCTCAAAGGACACAATGTAATGTTTGGTTATGAAGCTAGCAAAAGTGTTGGCTGGCACTCAGCCAAGAGTCCAGTTTCCTCCAGTCTTTGTTGGCAAAGTAAAGGAACCTGACTCAGCTGCCTGTAAAATGAGATCAGGAGAATCTGTCACACCACAAATATGGCCAACACAAAGCAATGCTCGTCTCTAGCATCAACTGCTCTGCCTCCTTCCTTCCCTACCATCACACAAGTTCCAACAGGAAAGACATCCAGTCTCGAAGGGAATGCACACCATGCCATGTGCAAGATGATCTTTTGGAACATGGCAAGATGATATTAGAAATTGTGTTTCCATTTGTTTTCATCTGTGTTTTAAAATGTGTGAACTGCATTCATATAGAAGTGCATACATATCATTTGTCAGTGTACTTTAAAGATGGTATGCATAATTATTTTTACTGATGAGCACTTAGGGAACACAATGTTGGATATTACAGATCTGGAGGAGAAAGTGTTGTTTCAGGGCATCCACAAACTAAAGAAGAGTTGAATCAGAACACGCCTCTAGAGTAGGCTGGCAGAGTCAAAGTATCTCCTGGGCTCTGGATAAGCCATTAAGTTTCCCTACATGTCTCACAGCAGTTAGTCGCCTTTAGACTGTGATGGGTTGAGAAATACTAAGATGAATTATGCAAGTTTCTTGGGGAAAAAAATCTGCTGAGAGAGAACATGATTACTTATAATATTAAATTGGCCCACATATCACTGCAAGACAGGATTCCTGATGGATGAATTTTGACACTTCCCTGATTCCTCTACCTCTAGCAGTTAGCAAGATTCAAACTCACAGTATTGTGTTTTCACATGAAAACAAGGAATTGATATTTACTGTCAGGCAGTTTACATATGTTAATCCATTTGACCCTTTTTCCCATTCTGTAAAAAAAAAAAAAGGTTAATATTATTCCCCTTTTACAGGAAAAGACCAGAGACTATGAAATTTGCCTAATATTCCACAGTTAGGTAGGAAAGAACCAAAATTCAGATCCAGTTTCTCTTGATCCCCACGCCATGTTCTTCGGCTATGGTTTTCCTGGTCTAGATAAAGATAAAGAAGTTCACTGAGGCCCTCAGATTTTGAAAAGAGATTTTCCCCTGTGTTTTTGTAGCAAAGAAGAGGCACTTCCCACAGGCCGATATTTTGAAATGGAAGAAGTCATGTTAAATGAACATTGAAATTCATTTTAAAAAGAGAAAGTGAGATCATTAAAACCCTGGTCACGGCATTTAATTGTTGACCCCTGGATGATCTGTAAAGCTCTCTTTGACACTCAGCAACTGAATGTTGAATCAGAGAAATGATCATTGGGAAAAGTTAATTGTCCTCTCCATCTCATTAAACCAATTTTGTAAGACAATTCAAGAGAGTAGATGGCTATGCAATTTCCATGCATCATTTGTTTGTTAAGTCACTCAGCCCTGGATACCATTTATTTTCCAATTCAGAGCTAAATACATGTATAAAAAAAATGGGTCCTGAGAAAGGGTCCATGAGGGTTTGATGAAAAGGGTCAGCAACCCCATTGGAGAGATAGCATATCTCCCCTGAAGGTGTATGCACTTCAAAGCATGCTATTAAATGATAAGAAGGAGGTGGAAAAACGTAATTTCTCCAGAATAATTTTTGCAACCACAGAAATATCCTGCACAAGTGGACACTCAATTATTTCCATCTCATTCCTAAATGTACATTGCTGTGGCCTGTGATGAAATATGAAGAATGTCTAAGGAACCGTGTCTTCTGGGAGTTGCAGATAACAACCCATCGCCTGCAATAATCATATGTCTGTTGTCTGAAAAGTGGGGAAAAAACTCAAGGGGACTACAGAGATGAGTGAAAATCATTGCACTATGGTGGGCTTGGACACAAAACTACTAATAAATTGCAAAAGAAGAGAGCACATCTCAACTGAATAATTTCATGAGAGGTGGTTATATTGGATATTGGAAGGTGGATATTTTTTTAAAAGAATAAAGTAATAAGAGGTTTATATTCACTGTATAAAATTATCTGATTAAGCATGTGAATAGTTCATTGAGTATTTGTAGCTTTTTATAGATGCAATTCCTGTTTCAATGACATTACATAGGCAAAATATTTTTTTTAAAGATTTTGTTTATCTCAGAGAGAGAGCGCGTGAGCAAGCATGGGGAAGGTGGAAGGGGAGGTGGCAGGGGGCAGAGGGAGAAGCAGACTCCCTGCTTAGCAGGGAGCCCGATGTGGAGCTCCCTCCCAGGACCCTAGGATCGTGACCTGAGCCAAAGGCAGCCACTTAACCAACTGAGCCACTCAGGCACATATTTTTTTTTAAGTTTGGAGCATTAGTAAGCTAATTAGAATAAAGCCACTAGAGTCAGCATGGAATTAGCAAAGATGAGGAAACATTATAGTGGGAGAGGCATTTGTTTTCCAAGCCTGACTTATTTACCTTCAAATATTTACCTTTAACACATATTTCCACTCTTCTTTATCCCCCAATCCTGTTGAAACTTTCAGATCTGTATTTCTTTTCTTGATTCAGTAGCCTCAAAACCCTCCTTGAAAGTAAAGGTTGTTCCAATGTGTCAATTAAAATGATGGTAAGCTGCACTTAATAAGTACTTTGTCACTTTTAGAGCCTTTGGATAAGCTGTTAACTTGACCTTGATCTGAAAGAAAATGTGATTGCTTATGTTCTTCATTGTTTTATCTATACCTTCTCCTATCTTCCTATTCCCGAGTGGATGAGCATTATTCTGAGTGCCCTGCCACACTGTTCTCCCTCATTCTTTCTTTTCCTTTCTCTCAAATTCCACATTATTCTCTCCCTCAATAATATTTTTATCCCCAAAAAGGTTTCATTCATAGAAATAAGGTGCCAATTTATTAGGCACCTACTCCATACCAGGCACTAGGCCAGGCTCTCTAGCAGTATAGAGGGAGATATGGAGGCAGAAGGGGAACTATTTCAGTATTTTTTTCCCACTTCAAGGTTTGCAATAAACACCATTTTCTCAGCTGCCAAAAGCAGAGTATTACCTGCCAGCTACTGTAATCCATGAGAAATGGTTAGAATTCATTAGATAGAATCATAGGACTGGAAAAGATTGTAAGATGTCACTTCTGGGTTTATCAGCCTTTTGTGGATTGGGAAATATATAGACTAGTTCAGAACATACTTTTATATATACAGAAGACAAACTGATAAAGACGCTCCCTGGTTTTTTTAGATATACAAAAGCTGAAAGAACTCACCTCCAACAGACCCACACCATAAGAAATCTTAATGGAATTCCTTTCGACAAATGAAAAATGATACCAGACAGAAATATAGATCCACACAAAGGAATAAAGAGCACTAGAAATAGTAACTATACATGTAAGTAGATAGGGATCATTTTTTTTATTATTGAAATTTCCTTAAAAGATCATTTACTGTTTAGACAAAAATAATTACAATGTAATGTAAGGTTTACAACATATGTATAAGTAAACAAGTATGGCAATAATCATAAAATCTGTGAGTGGAGAAATGGAAACATACTCTTTTAGGATTCTTAAACTCTCTAAGTGGCATAAGAACAATCGATAGCAGAATGAGACACTTTGAAGATTCATGCTATAAACCAGAAAGAGATTACTAAGCAAACAAAACAAAGAGTTATAAATGATAAGCCAACAAAGTAGATAAAACACAGTAAAAAAATAAATGCTCAATTTATCCAAACAAAGGGGGGAAAAAAGAGAACAAAGAACAGAAGAGACAAACGGAAAACAAATAACGAGATGATAGTGATACAATGGCGCATACCAGTCATCACATTAAATGCAAATGATTAAAAAACTCCAGTGTAAAGGCAAAGAGCATTAGATTGAAAAAGTCAAGACTCAACTATATGTTGTATACAGGAAACAAAATATAATTTAATATGAAATAACAAGTTTAAAGTAGAAGGATGACAAGGAATATGCTATGCCAATCCTAAGCAAAAGAAAACTGGAGAGTCTATATTAATATCAGACAAAGGAGATTTTAGAGTAAATAATACTACGGGTATAAAGATCATCTGATAATAATAAAGGGGTCAATCCATCAAGACGACATAATAACCTTAATTGTTTATGCACCCAATAACAAGAGTTTGAATACACATACATGAGTGAAAACTGATAGAACTGTAGGAAAAAGTGACAGGTCCACAATTATAGTCAAATTTTTCACTCTCTCTCTCAGACAATGATAGAACAAGAGGACAGAAAGCCAAAAGCAATAGAGAAGATTTGAACAACCCAATCACCCAAATTAAATAGACTCACACATATATCGACAACTGATTTTAGGAACAAGTGCAAACACAAATCAGTGGAGAAAGGTTAGTCTTTTTAATGAATGGTCCTGGTTCAATTAGATATACAAACAAAAAATAAACTTTGATGCATTCTCTTACCATATATGAATATGAACACAAAATGAACTGTAGACGTCAATGGTAAACTTAAAGTGTTACAACTTCTAGGAGAAAATCTTTGTGACTTTAGATTAGGCAAAGAGTTTTTACATAAAATGCCTAAAGCATAATTCATAAAAGAAAACATTGATAAATTAGACTTCATACACTTGTTGACAAATACTTAGGAGTGGAATCCAGTCATTCCACTCCTAAGTATTTACCCAAGAGAAATGAAAGCATATGTCCATACAAGATATTGAATATGAATGTTCACATTTGTAGTAGTCAAAAGCTGGAAAGAACACAAATGTCTTTCAACAGATGAATGGATAAACAAACTGTAGAATGTCCATACAATGGAATAAAGTTACCAGTAAAAGGGAATGAATTATAGATGTACACAAAAATATGGGTGTAGCTCAAAATAATTATGAGTGAAAAAAACCAGACAATAAAAGAGTAAATGTATTATTTCATTTATGTAAGATTCTAGGAAAAGCAAACTCATCTATAGCGACAGTTTCCTGAGGAAGCCTCTCCTGGGAGAAGAGGTAAGGAATGGAGAAGGATTATAAAAAATCATGAGGAAACTTCTGGAGGTCATGGACATATTCACTCTTTGGACTGATGTAATGGTTTCATGGGTGTATACCTAGGTCCAGATTTATAAAAAGAATACTATAAATATGTGCAGTTTTTATGTCAATAATCAAGTTGTTAAAAAAGAAAAAAATTACAATGAAAACAATACTTATATTTTAAGGTTATTTTGAACATAGAACACATTTCCTGACCCATACTAAGTACTCGGTAAGTTATGATTATTGTTGTATTGTGAATCTTTCTTTATGAATCCATAGTCTTTTCTTGGGTTCAGGAATACTATAATTTACCTTCTATTTCATGAAAGTTTGGAGAACATGTTGGAAATCTCTGCTGTAATAAAAGTAGATAGACTTCTGGCATAACCTCAAGGGAAGAGAAAATGTGACAACAGTAGATAAGAAACATTAAGATGATGCCCCCGGTCTGGTTTTGATTCCTAAATCTAGAAAATATTACTGGATTTTGTGTGTTCTACTGTTAAGCATTTCAGTGGGTATAAAACTCCCCCAAATTCTTTCAGAGTGTAAAACCTGATTTAGACGTGCAACTGCCAAATAAATTGTCTGAGGTTGGATTTCTCAGACATGATTTGAACACAACTAGCAACTAAACTGAGACATGGATTCAGGTCCATATACTCTGTTTGGGTGACCCCTAAGGCACTAGTTGTTGTTAGAAATGATCTCAGGATTTACCCCAAAGATACAAATGTAGTGATCTGAAGGAGCACCTGCACCCCAATGTTTATAGCAGTAATGTCCACAACAGCCAAACTATGGAAAGAGCCCAGATGTCCATCAACAGATGAATGGATAAAGAAGATGTGGTATATAAATACAATGGAATATTACTCAGCCATCAAAAAAATGAAATCTTGCCATTTGCAATGATGTGGATAGAACTAGAGGGTATTATGCTAAGCTAAATAAGTCAATCAGAAAAAGACAATTATCATATGATCTCAACTCATATGTGGAATTTAAGAAACAAAACAGGAGCATAGGGGAAGGGAGGGAAAAATAAAACAAGACAAAATCAGAGAAGGAGACAAACCATAAGAGACTCTTAATCATAGGAAACAAACTGAGGGTTGCTGGAGGGGAGGGGGGTTTGAGGGGACAGGGTAACTGGGTGATGTAATGAGCACTGGGTATAAGGCTGATGCATCATTGAACTCTACCTCTGAAAATAATAATACAACATATGTTAATTAATTGAATTAAAAAAAATTGATCTCAGGAAACACTAGTGGCGGGGTAGGGAACTAACCTAGGAAAGAGAAATCAGACTCTACAGGTTACATTATCAAGCAAGTTATCAGTATGGTCCATCTGCTGCTTAAATTCGGCTGGCGAACTCTGGGGGACGATGTAGATCATACATTAAAGTTATGCCAACAGAGTGGCAAGAAAGGTTGTGTCTCTGTGGTTCAGCCTCTGCTCCGATATCGGTTGGAGTTTGCATCCAGAACATTTTCCTCCCTCTGGCATTTTCGGTTTGCCCTGGGCATGGGTCAGAATTCAAGCTCACTGGCAGAGAGCAGCAGATGTTTACAATAAGCAGCCTTCAAGGTGCAGGGGTGAGTCCCAAGGGGATAAGAGCAGGCTCTCAATAGCTACGGTTGCAAAAATCATGCAGGAATGCAGCCCTTTTTTGGATTTTCATTGCCAGTTAAATTATCTTTAGAGTCTGTCACAGCTACGATTGAATGCATTGCTTCACCACTTTGGGGTGTATGACTTCAATATGCTAGTGATGTCGTTGGGAAATGCTGTGAGACTCAAGCTGCCCTGCCGCTGTGCCAGGCTTGTTATTCATGAAGAGAAGGTCATAAAGTATTTTGTGAGTTGGATTATCATTGTACAGATTTCCTTCCTAAAGAAGCCAGATCATTGATATGTTTATGCAATTTGTCATGTGTTTTATCTTAAAAAAAAATAGTCCTTGGGTATTTAGTACAACTCTGGTGATAACTTATTTTTCACCCTTAGTTACAGTTCTTGAGCACTATTGTGCCCCTGCCCATCTCCCATTGAAATTTTCAGAGGTGACAGGCTTCATATAGGGAACTTGACTACAGAAAGCCTCATTGGACCAAACACGTGACCTTTTCCTAGATAACATGCTTTTTCTTTTTTTGATCAGTCTTAACCAATAACATAATTTTCCTTATCCCAAATGAGAAATCGGTATTAATGATACATGAAACATGTCACAGAAACATGAAAATTCATCATTCTCAAGTGACTCTTACGGGAGGAATTTCCAAACCCAACTGAAAATGAGATGTATTAAAATGTTGAGAATATGGGAGGTGTTCAAATTTGACTTGACTATCACTAGCAGGAATATTATGAGGGTCTCAAACATCTATGGGACATGGAGCTAGTTGATTGTCAAATCTCTCCCAATTCTAAGATTCTGAGATTCCTTATAATACCCACAGCATGTTCTGTTTCGAGGTGGCCTATATTAGTTATCTATGCGACATAACAAATTACCCCAAGTTTAGTGGCTTGAAACAACCAATATAACGACCTCACAGATTCTGTAGATCAGGAAACTGGGTGTGACTTAGCTGGGGTCTTCTGTCCCAAGGTTTCTCCCAAGGCTGCTGTGATGGTGTTAGGCTGGAGTCAACTCAAGACTCCACTGCGGGAGAGTTGGCCCATGTGATTGTGGACAAGATTCAGTTCCTCACAAGCCGCTGGACTAAGAGGTCTCCTTGAGTTCTTTGTCATGTGACTTCTCTATAGGGCAGTATAGTGGCATTGGCTTGCATTAAAGTGAGCAAAAGAGAGTCAGAGAGAACAAGCAAGAGGAAAGCCAGCCTTTTGTAACCTAATCTTGGAAGTAATATCCCGTCACCTTTGCCATATCCTGTTTTCTGGAAGCAAGTCATTAAGTCCAGCTTACACTCAAGAGTAGGGTGAAAACCTAGAGTGGGAGGGGACCATTAGGAGCCATTTTAAAGATTTTTTTTTTTTATTTATTCACTTGAGAGAGAGGCAAAGAGAGCACAAGCAGGGGGAGAGGCAGAGGGGAGGCAGAAGCAGACTCTGCACTGAGCTAGGAGCCCCATGTGAGGCTCGATCCCAGGACACTGGGATCATGACCCGAGTGGAAAGCAGACGCTTAACCATCTGAGCCACCCAGGTGCTGGGAGCTATTTTAGAGGCTAGAACATGAACCTGAAACTTTTCCTGAGACAAAGCATAGTTTTTCCTACATTGCCCCAGAATCTTAAATTTTCACATACTTCCTAGTAAAGGGTGTTCCATCTCCTGATCCCCTCCAGCAAATTATGTTAAATGCAAATGTATTTCACAGGAGAGTTATGTTCCGGAGCAGCCGTGAGAATCCAGGAATAGAAATCATCTTTAGATTCAATGCACATGTGGTAAAGGCTATTTAATTTTTCTTTGGGGGTTGAAGAATAGAGAAGGATATTTAGTATCTCTGAGGGATCCAGAATACAAAAGGGCATTAGCACAGGAGAAAAGGTCAACACAACGACACTGAGTACTTGGGGAGAAGAGGGGACTCCACAAGGAACACTGAGGTAAAGAAGACAGATTTTCATCTAGGGCAGTCCTGCCTTTGGGGTTTCCAGGAGCATCCGGGTTTTTTGGGTGTTTTTGTTTTTGTTTTTTCAGGAGCAGCAGATTTTTGAAACCACACGTTGACCATATCCTTCTCTTGCTTAAAAGTTTCCATTTGCTTTCCATCGATGCATATAATGTAGAGGCCCCTTTTAGGCAACCAACTTAACAATGGAAACCTGAGTAAGGTAGAAGGGGCCACAGTGAACCCCAACCCCCTGGCTGAATACAACAGGCCCATGAGGTGACCCACCTCTAAACATCCATAAGCCCTAGCTGACCAATGGGCTACTTACATCCGGACACAGGTACCAAAAAAGGGAAAGTCCATATATTCCCACACCGCCTCACCTTCCCCCCTTTAAGTACAGCCCCCCCACCTCAGCCTCATGGCAGACAGTCTGTGCTTTGCTGTCCTGTCCACCACTCCCTTGCAGTGTACTCCATAAACTTCTATCTCCTCTGTTCTGCCCCGGGTGAATCCTTCCACCACCTCCCACACCACCACCCTCCACCCGATGGGGTCGCCCCACATTTGGTGGCCCCTGCCGTCCAATCGGAAGACCCCACATATATAATATCAAAACTTTTTAGTTATTTAAAGCCCTCTCAGAGCTCTCTCTATAGTGCTTTTTCAGTCTATTCTGCAAAGACCCAGGCTCCTTTTTTCCATTTCAGTAAAACTGACCTAAGGAAATGAGAAACTCCCCTGATCAAGAATGCCCTTCCCTTGGTGTCTCCTTATTTGCATCCTCATAGCCACATGCAGAGTCTCGCTCAATCTTTTCACATCAGGGTCCCTCAAACTGCCATGGTTTTTATGGCTTATCCTATTAATTTGAAAATTAATGCTGTACTATCCCAAAGCTTCTTGTTGATTATTGCTCTTGTCTATTTATATCGTATCTTTTTGATTGTTTATGTCTCATTTCCCAACATATACTTGAAATTTTTTTGAGGAGAAAAAAACTTCTACATTTTTTCTGTAGTTTCAGAGTTTCACAAGTTGATGATGTTTGATGCAAAGTTTAGAAACGGGTCAGTGAAAATAAACATACAAAACAAAATAACACCTATGTAGCTAATGTGGATCTATATTCTTTAACACGACATAAGAGAAGGTCAAATATTTTTAAGCTTGACATCTTACAGATCAGCTGTATCAGTGGTCGTGTGGTGTTCTCCAGGGCCCACCTCACTCCTGTGCCCAAAACGGAACAGAATAGCCATGAGTGCAGAGACTTACACTGTTTGGTTCAGTGCTTTCTCCCAGGGCCTAGAATAGTATGACTGGCACATTATCAGTCCTCAATAAACGTTGTTAGAAAAACAAAGATCATAATTCCTTGTTGCCAATAATTCCTGATATTTATAAGTGACATAATTTTTATTTTTATTATTTTTACTTCTTTAAAAGATTTATTTATTTACTTATTTATTTGAGAGGGAGGGAGAGAAAGAGGGCACCAGCAGGGGGAGGGGCAGAGGCAGAGGGAGAGGGAGAATCCGCAAGCAGACTCCCTGCTGAGTGCAGAACGGGACACAGGCCTGGCTCGATCCCAGGACCCTGAGATCATGACTTAAGCCAAAACCAAGAGTCGGCCGCTTAACTGACTGAGCCACCCAGGCACCCCTACTTTTACTGTTTTTTTTGTTTGTTTGTTTGTTTTTTTTTTAGTAATCTCTAAATCCCCACACTCAATGTGGGGCTCGAATTTATAAGCCCAAGATCAAGAGTTGCATGCTTTTCTGACTGAGCCATCCAGGTACCCCTTTAAGTGGCCTAATTGTTTTTTTTTTTTAATTTAGATGTGACAAACTAGAGAGACAAGAACTCATATTATGTAAATCTATGAGAATTCCATATATAAATTAGGTGACATCTCTTATCAGTGAAGAAATGAAACATTCACTAAATGAAATTGGGACAATAGATTTTCCCACCAGAAAAAATAAAGTTCAAACCCTATCTCCCACCCACCACTCACAAAAATTAATTCCAGACGGATTAAAATCTAAATATATAAACAAAAATGAGGGAATATGTTTATGACTTTGGGAAAGTCCTGAAAATGCTACAGAGAAAAAATTTGATAAAGTTTAATCATATAATTGTAAAGTTAATTATCAAAATAATTATAAAATATATCATTATTAAAGTTAAAAGACAAGTAATAAAATAGAGGAAACTACTTATAACACAAATTCAATAGATATACAGGATATATAAATAACTTTTTAAATTCAGCAAGAAAACACTTTTATAACATGTAGCTAAAAGGTAAACACTATAATAAACTTCAACAAAATCACTGCATTTCTTCTTTCACAAACATAAAATTCAAAGGCAGGAAGTAGAACTGACCAATAACTATATGGAAAATATGTTCAACTGCACTCATTACCTAGGGCACTGAATATTCAAACAAATTTGATGCAATGATTTGTATCAACTTGGTAAAAATTGAAATGTTTGTTAACCCCAAGTGTTGGCAAGGGTGGGAGATACATTAACTTTCATGCATGACTGGTGAGAATAATTTAGCATAGCCATTTTGGAGGAGAATTTGGCAGGGATTCCTGAAAATTAAAATTTGTATCCCCTTTAACTGAACAATTCTGCTTCTGGTTATTGCTGAAAAAAACATGACAGCTGTGCAGAGAGGCACATAAAAGGAATGGTTAAATAAAACCAGTTGAATCTCTCCTATGGAATAACTGTATATGGTAGTAAAAAAAAAAATTAGTAGTTCTGTATGTTCTGACAAGGAAAGATCTCTAAAACATTTCTATGTGACCCATACAGTAGTAATACAGCCATATGAAACCTTTCTTATACCTAAGATCCCCATATATTTCCGATTCTATATTTCTGTAAGTTCTTTGATAGGAAATTTAGAGAAGAGGAAATGCAAAGAGCCAATAACTATATGAAAATATGTTAAACTGCACTCATTACCTGTACTTTTGTAAGTGCACAAATGCATCCACACACATCCACACACACTCATGCACCCATATATACACAAAGCAAAAGAGATGTCAGGATAGACTGTGAAGGGGCTGGGATTGGTGGCTATTTGTGATATTGTGATTTATAATAATAACAAAAATATATATACGACTATGTATGTAATATTTATATTGGTCTCTGCCCTCAGTTTCTGACATAGAGCTCCTAAAACCCTTGTAAATTCCTAAGTGATAAGAGCACTAGGAGCATTTTTTACTCGAATATTTGGCCTTTGACCCCGGTTCCTGACACAGGGCTCCTAAAATCTTCGTGAGTTCCTAGGTGATAAGAAAGCCTTTTATTTTAATGAGACAGCTCTGGGTGGGTTCCGGAATGGTCCTGGATAAGAGACAGTCACCAGAAAGAAAATGCCATGCTTAGAAGCTTGGAATTTTCAGCCCTGCCTTCCATTCTCTTGAGAAGGGAGAAGGGCTGGAAATGGAGTTAATAATAGATCATGCCTCCATGAGGATGCTTCCTTGAAATCCCAATAGTATGGTGTTCAAAGAGCTCCTGAGCTCAGGTTCCTCCCAGACCTTGCTTTATGTATCTCTTCACCTGGGTGTTCATCCGTATCCTTTATCATATCCTTTAATAAAGGATATATTAGACATCAGTGTTTCCCTGAGTTCTGTAAGCCGCTCTGGCAAATTAATCAAACACGAAGACGGGGGTGGAAGGTCTTGAGAACCTCCTATTTGTAGCCCAATCAGCCAGAATGTGGGTAACCTGGGGACCTACTACGTATGATTGGCATCTGGAGGCGGTGGGAGCAGTCTTGGGGGATTGAGCCCTTATGTCCAGGGAGATAGTGTCTTGATTTAGTTAAATTGTAGGACACCTAGCTGATGCTGTGGAGAATTGCTTGGTATGTGGAAAGACCCCACCATGTACTTATGACCGGAAGTGTCAGAAGCGAAGGGTCAGCTGTATAAAAATACAGTAGACATATAGAAGGGAAAACTGAGGATTTTTTTCCAATACTCCATTCAAAAGCGCTTTTGTTTTATTTGCTATTTCAATCACAAAATTTGGCAATAGAATCCATGTATTAGTCCATATAATAAAAATTTTAATAAAATTAAATTAATTTTAAAGCCATGGGGGAATATAAATGACTAAATTATTTGGAAGTGTTACTTCTACTAAACAAATTTAAAAATCGTTATTGCTCATTTTCCTCCCAGGCTCTGCCCATGGGAGATCAGACAGGCATTTCCAAAAAGCAGGAAAGATATGTATGCTCATGACATCAGATTTTTTTCTCCCCCCAGTGTTTAAGCTGCTGATAACTCTCCGTTCTCGATTCTGACTTCCGTCAGTGGTCTCCTGGGGCTGGACAGACACAGGAATGCAGCAGCTTGACTTCTCTGAGAGTCAGAAGGAGTTCATCACCAATGTCCTCCAGCAGAACACACATGGCCTGGTAATTAACTAGAAAATTGACAATTTTCAAAAATGGACCTAGAATGCCATTTTTTCAGTTGAAGGTCTATTTTTACACCTTTGTATAACAAAGGAATGTCTTTTGATGACAAAAATTTATCATGGGTAATGACTTAATTCCCAGTAATCTTATTGCTTGCTAGGATAAACATAAAAACAATCAGTGATAACCTTTTTTTTCATCCTGGAAAATTATCATATGCATTTTTAAAGACTTTTCCATGAAATATCAAACCATATATTCAAAGCCCCTCTAAAAATGTAGGCCAGACCTACTATTTAGCATCCTAAAAATTACTGTTCCTCCTGACCATGGGTAGTTGCCCATGGTTGGGTAACCTCAGCCTTGTTTTGTTTTGTTTTGTTTTAATCATTTTTTTGCCAAGTGCATTATCAATAGTTGGGAACTGATTGATACCAGTTCCCAATTCCTTAGATGTTTGAAATCTATTCCTTAAATATTGTTTTATGACTTGCATTCTTTTGTAATGTCTCATATGCTCTAAATGTGTTAGGTATATGCTTTTAAATATACTGTTGTGCTTCAGTCCTTTAAAATAAGGTAATGGATTCTTTCCATATATCAAGGGCCACTTTAGTGTGTGGGAATAAAAGTTCTTTCCTAATAATATTGCCAAAGAATTAAGTCTCTTGCTACCTTTGGAACCTAGATAGGAAATTCGTTTGTTCCTTCTCTCTCTCTCTCTTTCAATTTCTCTCTCTCTTACTCTGCCTCTATCTTTTTTACTTTAGGTCTGAGTATGAATTATAGAAATTGATATCACCCTATGTTTGAAATTATTGGAAGTGAAATTATGTGCTAATGCCTAATTTTTCTATAGTTGCCAAGCTTGGCTCAAAGTAAAAATCATTAAGGGGGAGAGATTATATAATAATCATTTTAGTTCTGAATGTAGACATCAGTTGAAAGGACATTCCATTAATTAATAATTATGTGTATGGAGAATTTCCAGAAATATAACTTAGAGAAGGCACAATCAGGGAGGACCCAGAGGCAGGCATCTCTGCTAAACTTGGGTAAATGACTTTTCTCCAAAATGGCTGCTTCTAGTTGGCATTTATAAAGTTTACCAAAGTAGAAGATAAAAGACTTACACTTCATGATAAAGAAAATGTGTTTCAAGGCCTGTCAGCTATTTATAACTTTGGCAAAATCATAGTCATCTGAGTTATATCAAAAGAAAAAGCCAGGAACTGACTAACCTTGGTTATCTCTTCCAAGTATGCAATAGGCCTGCTTCTGATAAATTCTGTTCTGAAACTTTTATTGAAAAAAATCCCAGCAGGTCTACAAACTGTGTTAGCTTTGTGAATTGCACACAAATTACCCATGTTCTTACTCTGAGCTCCGATAATGAACAATGTGTGTTTATATTTGTGTAAAATTAGAAACAATATACTCATGACAGAATTCACATTTTTATTCTACAGCCTTTCCTGCCTAAAATTGTACAGGAGGTCAAGAACAACAGTCCTGTCGTGTTTGTCTTCCTGTCCCCAGTACTTGGCACTGAGCAAAGGACTGTTCGTGAATGCATTAATCTTGATCATGCATTATTCATATGTATGCGTGTGTATGTATTATTATGCGCCATGTCTGTTTTTTAGTGAATGTAGGAGAAACTCAGATTTATGGGTGGAAATGTGGGACCACATCTACAATGGGGCTAACTCTGCAACCTGAATCAAACCTTTTCAGCCATCTGCAGGTTACACACCTAAACTTCATTGAGCCTGCCACTTGCTTTTCTCTGCCAATCCAATGCCTGGGTTGATAACAATGAGTTTTTTAAAGGCATGTCTTAAATACGGATCATTGGCAAATTTTTAATGCTCAGTCAAAGGAAGGTGCTGCAAGAAAGGAATCACTTGGTTGTCAGAGCCGGTCACAGATGGAGGAGGTAAACCAATTTGTATAAGAGCCCTGGATCTCTGGGAGGAAGGAATCCAACCATTTCCTGCTAAGTGATGTCCAAAATTAGAGAGATTCATTCACAAATCTGAACCACAGTGACAACCACTTAGCAAGGAAGGGCTACAGAAAAGTTGAAAGTTACAAGCCTGCAGAGAAACGGATTCAAAGTTCAGCTCCAACATTAGAGTTTAGCAGGAGATTGGTGGGGGAGTCTATGATTCTGGGCTAAGTGTTATTTTGAAGAACAGAATTGGGTCTTCTTCTTCAAGCCAGAAGAAGCCACTGTGCAAAAACTAAAAGGCTACTCACTGAGAATATATAATAGCCAGAATTTGTCTCTTCTCAACTGATCTGGTCAAGCCAAGAATGTTCTCAGCTATGGCTTTGATGGTAGCAGCAGAACAGGGGTCTCTCCTCAGCAGGTTTCTCCCCAACCAGCAAGGACCCTTTCACCAGTGGATAGCATCTCACTTGCCTATAGAACATCCTTCTGCAGAGACTATCAACGGAAGCCATGGTGGACCCTAGAAACTCTGTTCCATGGCAATCTCAATATCCATCCAAGATCAGCCAATAGCACATCTGTCTCTCCATTGCTCTGGGGCTAATGGCACCTGCAAAAGAGTGTTTGGGTAAGAGGCTAGGAGAACACCAACTCTCCCTCCCGAGGTCAGTTCTACCTTGAGCAAAATCTAGGACCAGTCAAGGTGTCACCCTCCCACCCATGGTTGCTTCACAATAAGGAGATAGCAACCTCTATTGGCAGCCAGCCCCCCTCCAACACTGCAAGGCCAAGTGCGCTGGATTGCTCTCTGTTCTATAGTTATGAGCACTCACAGATTTCTGGTCTCTAATGGAGTGGACTGGAGCTGTGAAGGGGAGTAAAGTCACCTTCAGAACTTCCATTATTGACAAGTAGAGAATAAAATATAATAGTCTGAGGACTGACTGAAGAATGTAGTTTGTACTACAAATAATATGGTGTTACCAATTTAACAATAATATAGTTTTTTTTTTTTTGAAATTGACCAGGTTAGTAAATTTCATCAAAAGAGCTACAAGGAAAACTATGACTGTTTATAAGCATGTATGGTAGATGAGTTCCATTAATGTCCCCAATTTTTCATACTTCCTGGCAGGCACACACTTTGGGAATGCTTTCCTACCCTGATTCTGGCTGTGCACAGGTGGTTTTTGACCCCAGCAGAGCTTTGAAAAAGCACTTGGGTTTTTTCACTTTCTTTCCTGGGCCCCTGCCACCATCACAAGAATATATTTGGATGAGCCTGAGGAAGCATGAGGTATGTGGACTGAATCTGAATTGTCCCACCGGAGCCATGCTAGATCATGTGGTTCCCAGCGAACCCATAAGTTGACAGCAGACACAGGGATGAGCCTGAGTAAGATCAGCAGAACCACTAAGGTGAGCCATACACCCATAAGAAATAACAACAGTTGTTGTTTTAAGCTTTCAATGATGGTTCAATTCAATGTGTGGATCATTACTTTTGATAACAACATCTGTTTATGGTTTTACATTTTTCTTTATCTCTTTATTAAAAAAATCATTCTATATTCTGAGGTAGTAAAGGCTATACTTTTATCTGATAGTTTTACTTTTTTCTTAAAGCTAGTCTTTACCTAGTTTTGTTGTATTTTATGAAGTGAATTATGGATTACTTTTTTCCATATAGAAAACCAAATATCCCAAAATCATCCTTCCCTCACAAATTTCAAATCCTTTTTATTTTCTTGTACCAATGCCTCATGCATGCTTTTATTTTCTTTTGTTTTATTCTATTGGCCTATTTATTTAGGCACCATTACTACACTATTTGAAAAAAACATTCTTTTAATTGTTACAGCTTTATTACGAATCTTTATAATAAACAGGCAGGTCATCTTTCTTCTCCTTTTTAAAAATGGTCTTGGTCATTCATTCGTATACTTTTCCTCTTCTATGCAAGTTTTAGAATGAGTTTGTCAAATTCTTTGATAAATTTTGTTTACTCTTTCATTGGAATTGACTGTATTCTCTGGTATGGCTAGAAAGGAGAGAAAAGATATGTTTTTATATTCAATTCTTTCATCCAGAATATGATATATCTCACCATCTAATCATGTCTTTCTTTTGGTTCTTTAATCATTTCTTAAAACAAATTTTCTCCAAAAATGGCTTACACAGCTTTTTTTCAAATTTATTACTACGTACCTAGTAGTTGCTGTTATCACTCTGAATTATATCTTTAAAATAAATATATTTATAATTGGTTCCAATCCTCTATTTGGGTAAGTCTGGGTTCTCACAATATTGGGTTGCAAAAATGGAAAAGAGACATTGCCTATGTAAGGTATCAAATCTCTTCAGTTTGGCCCAATTTTCTGGTATGAAAATACTGATTCAACATAATCTCTCCTATTAACTTGGCAGAAACAGCTAAGAATTGTTCCATGAAAATGGGAGTGCACGGAGTATCACTTTAATTTATTGCTAAAATTAAATTAGAATTTGTTTAGGCCTTCTCTAACGGAGAGCCAGTGTCAAGTTCTTGTGGCTTCATGATGCCCTAGCATTTCAGACCAGTGGATCTCAGACTTGCACTCCTTCATGGGCAAACATCTTAATGTCTTAAACTCTCATTTGGCTCTTCCTACTCCTTCTCCTTGATGAAAAAATGCACCAATTTGTGAGATCTCTTCCCTTGCTGATTCTGTTAAGCCATGCTGGTTTGGGATTCCCTTGGCCCTGCAAAGGCCTATCTCTTTCCATGCTCAGATGGACTACAGGATCCCTTAGCTTAGGCTTCCAAGGATTCAACCCATAACAGCCAGTCCTTCTCCCCAAAGGTCTTGTCACTGCAGAAGTGATTAGCTGCCTGCACTTGCTTCTTAGAAATTCCAGAACAGGGGTGCCTGGGTGGCTCAGTCGGTTAATGTTGGACTCTTGATTTTGGCTCAGATTGTGATCTTAGGGTCATGAGATTGAACCCTGTGTCAGGCTCCACTCTCCCTCTGTCCCTCCCCCTGCTCTCTCTCTCTCTCAAATAAATAAATAAATCTTAAAAAAAAAAAAAAGAAATTCCAAAACATTTTCCCCTATCTGTTATGGAGAGACAAGGAAAACTGATACCACTCTCCCTTTTTAGGCCCTCTGAAAGTTATGAGATTCCCATCAAATATCAAAGCATTATTTGATGGCCCAAGTGGACAAGCCTGACTTTAGATATGCTAAAGACTTGTCCATCTTTCCAGAAGGTTCACTCATTCTTGATAATTCACATTTCCCCATCTCAGCTTTTGACTCTTCATGCCCAGAGCCAAGCGTGGGATCATCCTGATACAACACACACACACACACACACACACCACACACACTCTCTCTCTCACAAATTGAATTCTCCCTGGATCTTCTGTCAACAGTTTGATTTTTCCCCTTTCTTATTAATAATAAGTGATTTGAAACATTTTATAAAGAGAACCTAAAAATTGTCAAAATTAGCATGAAATGTTAGAGACAATAGACCAGCGTCCAAAGAAAGTTCATGCTTGTGGAAGATTGCTTTTGCTTCTGCCCAGAAATACCTATTCACTCTCCTCTTCTATATGGAAAATGTTTGCGAAATATTTGTGAATCACTGGCATCGATGATTTCATGTTCTTTATCTAAAAATCTCAAATCAACTCAAAGTGTTGTTACTCTTTTTACAGAGGAGGAAACTGAGACTTGAAAACTGTTATCAAATTTGCACAGGGCTTGTTAGATTTAAGGGGTAAAATCAGGATGTAAACCCATGTCTCCCTGACTCCAAAGTCCATGACATTAACTATTGTGTTACAATGTATCTTTTGCTCATATATTCTGAATTGTAAAGCATAAATGTATTAAAAACAGAAAATATATTTATTATTATTTTTTGTATTAGGACCTTAGTTGTACTGAATTGGATTGTGACACTCTCATGGGTAGCCTACTTTTGTGGCTATATTATTTATTTAATTTATTTGTCATGACTCATCAGCTACCTAGCCAAAACAAAAGCTAAAATTTTGATAATAACCTATCTAAATATGACCCCTTCCCATCCCACTCTACCTCTCATCACTGTAGATAAGCAATATCCTGAATACTATGTTCATAATTTCCCTTGGTTTCCTCTGCCTGACCCAGTATCTAAAAGATATATACCTATAGTTTTTTTTTAAGTTTCAACACAATTTATTTTAATATAAAATACAACGTGAAAGTGCTTTCTAAGAATACAGTAAGCAAACATGATTAAGAAAATAATCTGTCATAATTATTGAGAAATTCTTCCTAAAAAATAGTTTTCTGTTTTCTTACTGCACTGGCCATTACAATTCATGTAAAAGTAATGATAGTAGAGATGTGTATAATTTTAATTATATTTTTAATAATTTAATTATAATTAAAATTATTTAATTTAATTTTAAAGAGGGTATTCACATGTTTGTGAATGATGTTTGATCTAGTTGTTTTTTGTTCTATCAAAATGATTGTATATTTTTCCTCTTAATGTGATGGTATTGTTATAGCTTACATTCATCTTGTCATGGCATATTATCATTTTTTATATACCTCTTCAATTTGCATACATTTTGCTTAGGATATTTGCACCTATAATCATGAGCCAAATGGGTCTGTACATTTTCTATATTAAACATTCATAACCTAATTGACCAAAATGTGCCCATCATATTAGTCTTTAAAGATGCCCCACACAATAAGGGTTATACAATCTCTTCAGTACGATACTTTCGTATTTAGTATCACCTATTGTGGGGATTTACAACATAAATTAACAGTGCGAAAAAGTCCTGCAGTGGAAATGTGTATTTAATCTTGTTTCCCTGTCCAGTTTGACTCCAAAACTTTCTTTCTCCTAGAAAGTGTCCTGTTGAGAGTACAGGGAAAGCTTGTGTTGGCCGGGAAATGGAACAAATACTCCTAAAATTTGCATGGAACCAGAAAAGACCCCGAATAGCCAGAGGAATGTTGAAAAAGAAAAGCAAAGCTGGCAGCATCACAATTCTGGACTTCAAGCTCTATTACAAAGCTGTCATCATCAAGACAGTATGGTACTGGCACAAACACAGACACATAGATCGATGGAACAGAATAGAGAGCCCAGAAATGGACCCTCAACTCTATGGTCACCTAGTCTTTGACAAAGCAGGAAAGAATGTCCAATGGAAAAAAGACAGTCTCTTCAACAAATGGTGTTGGGAAAATTGGACAGCCACATGCAGAAGAATGAAACTGGACCATTTCCTTACACCGCACGCAAAAATAGACTCAAAATGGTTGAAAGACCTAAATGTGAAACAGGAGTCCATCAAAATCCTAAAGGAGGACACAGGCAGCAACCTCTTTGACCTCAGCCACAGCAGCTTCTTCCTAGAAACATCGCCAAAGGCAAGGGAAGCAAGGGCAAAAATGAACTATTGGGACTTCATCAAGATAAAAAGCTTTTGCACAGCAAAAGAAACAGTCAACAAAACCAAAAGACAACCGACATAATGGGAGAAGATCTTTGCAAATGATGTATCAGGTAAAGGGCTAGTATCCAAAATCTATAAAGAACTTATCAAACTCAACACCCAAAGAACAAATGATCCAATCAAGAAATGGGCAGAAGACATGAACAGACATTTTTCCAAAGAAGACATCCAAATGGCCAACAGACATGTGAAAAAGTGCTCAACATTACTCGGCATCAGGGAAATCCAAATCAAAACCTCAGTGAGATACCACCTCACACCAGTCAGAATGGCTAAAAGTAACAAGTCAGGAAACGACAGATGTTGGCGGGTATGTGGAGAAAGGGGATCCCTCCTATACTGTTGTTGGGAATGCAAGCTGGTGCAGCCACTCTGGAAAACAGTATGGAGGTTCCTCAAAAAGTTGAAAATAGAGCTACCAGACGACCCAGCAATTGCACTACTGGTTATTTACCCCAAAGATACAAATGTAGGGATCCGAAGGGGTATGTGCACCCCAATGTTTATAGCAGCAATGTCCACAATAGCCAAACTATGGAAAGAGCCAAGATGTCCATCGACAGATGATTGGATAAAGAAGATGTGGTATATATATACAATGGAATATTATGCAGCCATCAAAAGGAATGAAATCTTGCCATTTGCAACAACATGGATGGAACTGGAGGGTATTATGCTGAGCGAAATAAGTCAATCAGAGAAAGACATGTATCATATGATCTCACTGATATGAGGAATTCTTAATCTCAGGAAACAGAAGGTTGCTGGAGTGGTGGGGGGTGGGAAGGATGGGGTGGCTGGGTGATAGACGCTGGGGAGGGTATGTGCTATGGTGAGTGCTGTGAATTGTGTAAGACTGTTGAATCACAGACCTGTACCTCTGAAACAAAAAGTACATTATATGTTAAAAGAAGAAGAATGTAGCAGGAAGGGAAAAATGAAAGGGGGGAAATCGGAGGGGGAGACGGACCATGAGAGACTATGGACGCTGAGAAACAAACTGAGGGTTCTAGAGGGGAGGCACGTGGGGGGATGGATTAGCCTGGTGATGGGTATTAAAGAGGGCATGTACTGAATGGAGCACTGGGTGTTACATGCAAACAGTTAATCATGGAACACTACATCAAAAACTAATGATGTAATGTATGGTGATTAACATAACATAATAAAAAAAATAAAATAAAAATAAAAAATAAAAGTTAACAATAGGGGACAAAAAAGAGAGTACAGGGAAATGCAGAGTTAGTGGGAACAGAAAATTTCAGAAAAAAATAAAAGGGTTCCTTTGACCTTTAGGAATTTCTACCTCTGGTGCCATGGGGGCACCCAGCAAAGAGGATAAAATTATCCATTTGCTTTGCTTCAACTTAGGCAGAAAATCCTGATGTTCAGTATTAACTGGAGCACACTTGTACAAAAAGTTTATTTTATGCCATTTATTTTCATCAGGGAGCATGGTCCAAATCCAGATAGTCAGATCGGGTTTCGTATTTAACCAAGACAGCTGGTCAACATAGCACAACTAACCCCAAATGTGAATGGACAGAGAGGGGAGTATTATCATGTCCAACATGCTAGAATTACACACTAGAACTTATAATAAGAGCTGTCGCTGTCCCCACCTCTAAACCCTCAGATCGCCTGTACTGCTTCTGGGTGCCCATGCCTCTGATTTTGTTTTTTGTTCCAACCACTCATACCTGTAACTCTCCTCAGAGGACCACTGCTAGGCTATTTCACTGGGTTCTTGGAGAGTCCAAAGTAATTGGGTTTTCATGTTTCCCTAGAAGCAATCTCTAGCCAATGACTAACTGGCACGGAGTATAAAGACCATTTCCTTTGTCTTGAGCAGGGAAAACATTCTGATGTGTGACTCACTCCAGGGTTTCTCATGGGATCAGGCCAAGGACAAGATTTCACCTGGAATCATACCATTGGTTAGCTTTCTTCCCTTCTTTATTCTGTTTCTACCACTGTCTTACTAGTTTCCCCTGGAAATGCTCACTTACTCAATCCTTTGCAATTGTACACTGGTCTTAAGGATGCTTCTGGAGAAGACAAACTAAGACACCATGTAATATGTCAAGTGTCGTTAACTAAGAGGATTCAGAATCAGTCCCAGATTTTTGGCCCTCTGTCATTTGTTGATACCATGGCTTAATCTGAGATGTATTCTTTTTTTTTTTTTAAGATTTTTATTTATTTGTCAGAGAGAGACAGAGTGAGCGTGCAAGCGGGGAGAGCATCAGGCAGAGGGAGAGGCAGGCTCCCCGCTGAGCAAGGAGCCTGAAGCAAGATTTGATCCCAGGACTCTGGGATCATGACCTGAGCCAAAGGCAGATGCTTAACCTACCGAGACACTCAGGCATCCCTCTAAGATGTTTTCTTGATCAAAGCAGAAATACGAGGACCTTCGTGACTGGTCTTCCTGTCACTAGGGGAAAAAATGTACACGAGAGAAGGCCTATGAAATCACTTCTATTTTAAAAACTTGAAAACTTTTCACTCTTTGTGACTATCTAGCTACTACTAGACAAAGTTACCTGAATTTATTAACATTTTGTTATAGCTTAATCAGTAGATGTGGTACAACGTGACTATAGTCTATTGCTCTTTACACAGACGGAATATCACTTAAAGATTTGCAATGCATTCATGCCTTATGTTTCTTCCCACTTACTTATCTTTCAAAGATACAGCCCAGTAAACAATGGATAAAGAAGAATAGAACTAAATAAAAGTATGAGCTACTGTCCCTTTTGATGACTCATTCAGTATTATCAGAGTCGATGCATTAGTGTAAAAACTCCCATATGATCTGATGACATTTCGCTTTCCAGAATTGACCTGAAGTAATGAAAGGTTGAAAAAGAACTGAGCAGGACGTTTCTGGAATGAGATTGTCCTCAGTCGTTTGTGTTTCCCACTAAACATATAAAATTGGCCAGAGAACAAAGATATGACAAGTGAAGTAAAAATGCTTCTTAGAATGTCAAAGGCTGATAACAATATCTGTTTTGAATTTTTATTCTTTTCATAAATTTGAGAATGGTACATAAATTATGAATAATCTAATGAAATTAAGACTGGTTTCTTCTCTGTTGAAAAGACTGCAGCAGCCTGTTGAGTGCAGTAGTTCATGCTCCCAATCCCTTTTTCAAATGACCTGATCTTAGGTCACATTTTATTAGGTTATGCTATACATGAATTACCAATATTTGCAAATTGTTCTCACAATTTGATTTGGTGTAGGCATTACATTTTACAGCTAAGGAAGACACTAATCCAATTTTTGACAGGAGTACTCTTGACATTCCTGGGGTAGGAAGGAAGGCATTGCACTCTTTATGGATCATCATTTTACTCCTTCCTTTGAGGACAGGAATCATACTTTCATATCATCTTAGTCATTTCAATGAGCGGTCTATTTTTCAGCACTTAGTAGGTCTGTTCATTACACATTATTTTGATGTGGGCTTGTGTAAAGGGATCTGCAAAGTGTGGGTATTAAAGTGACGAGCACGAGGTTTATTCAGTAAGTAAATGTAATTTGGGAATATAATTTGATGGGCTTAATTCTTAGGCTAAAAGTCTATTTTCTGTCAGTTTCATAATCTTGAATTCATAGGTTATACTTAACTATGACCACCGACTATGCCTTCTCATATCTGCCCCTGTCATAACTTCTGTCTTTAATTCTGTTTCCTTTCCCCTAATTTTAACATGAGATGAGGGAATTACTATCATTTCACAAAAGTATATATATATATATATACACACACACACACACACACACACACACACATATATATATATATAATAGTGTTACTAAATGGAATCTGAGAATATTCTTATAAAATCAAATTTGTGCTTCTCTGGAAATCCACTGGCTGAAAGAGAAAGACTGCAAAATGAGTCAAATACATGGAAAATGGACTTTTACTCACATTAATAGCTCTCTCTCTCATCACCATTTTTTTTATTTTTTAAAGTATTTTATTTATTTATTTGAGAGATAAGATGGGGTGAGGAACAGAGGGAGAGGGGCAAGCAGACTCCATGCTCAGCAAGGAGCCCGACGTGGGGCTTGATCCCACAACCCTCAGATCATGACCTGAGCCAAAATCAAGAGTTGGATGCTTAACAGACTGAGCCACCCAGGCATCCCTCAACACCAATTACTGAGTAGATCTCTTTCAGCCACCATAACCTACCCTCAGCTTGGTAATGCCTGGACAAAATGCCTGCACAAAAGCAATACAAAGTAAATTGTGTTTTTTCAGAATACATCTCTCTACATTTAAAAGTCACTCTTAGTGGGCTTGGATTTTATGAGAGTGAGCTAAAATGGAGTATCAGTGACCATAAATTATAACATTATTCTGCTATATTCATAAAGATAAAACAGAGCCCTAAGCATCATAAAAGAGAAAATTGATAAAAGTGTGACTCAACAAGGCTTTAGCATGTTAGTAGGCTGTTCTCTAGTCATTCCTACCACTTATGTATACACACAACATTGTTTTCAGTGCTACTCAAATGTGACTCCATTGGCTAATGCTAAATCAATTAAACATATCCCAGCTATCTTCATTTGGGTTCCTACATCAGCAGACTCTCAAAGATTTGAGTATGAGAAGCTTATTTGGGAGGTGATCCAGAAAGTATCAGTAGGGGAGGGGGGAAGTGAGACAAGGAAGAGAAAGAAGCCAATAAAAGGTGAGCTAGCAAAAAGGTAAGTCACTTCTGTGAGTTTTTTGGAGATCAGTCTTGTTGGGAGACTCTGGGAGATCATGCAGAACACACACCTGAGAGTTATCTCTATATATACCAGTTTGCTCAGTCACTGGCTGAGGGCTGCTCCCGAAGGGTAATTCCCTGTCATTTCCAGCCTGCCATGTGCATGGCAGTGAGTAGAAAGGACATCAGCAGCTTCAGAGAAAGCTCTCCAGCACAGTGACACATATAACTTGCAGTTGAAAGTAGACCAGTAGACTCAGAAATGGTAAGACCTAACAGGTATAGACAGGGTATCCATTCTACAATCCAAACAGTTGTGTCTTATGATGTCCTAGAATAAGTACAAGTGAGAAGTAATGTGATTCACTAAAAATTTAATCCTGCAAGATTTTCTGATTAGTGATACCAAAACTCTTACATGTACCTCTATCAAAACCTTTCTTAATTATTTGTTTTCTTTTTCTACTTTCCCATAAAAAAGTAGACTGCTGACCTCAAGAAATCTGTCTCCTTTAAGGGTATTTATTGTCCTAGTATTTATTGTCCACACCAGTTTGCAATAACCATGTCCCGGTCACATTTTGTAAAATTATTTCTATATTTATGTACCATTTTTTCACATTTAAAAAAATATTTTATTTATTTGACAGAGAGAGAGAGAGAAAGAAAAAGCAAGCATGAGTGGGGGGTGGAAGGGCAGAGGGAGAGGGAGAAGAAGACTTCTACTTGGGGTTCAATCCCAGGACCCTGGGATCATGACCTGAGCTGAAGGCAGATGCTTAACTGACTGAACCACCCAGGTGCCCCCGTTTTTTTTCACATTTTGATAAAACTTTTACATCCCAGTATCTAGCACTTAGTGGAAATCCAAAAACATTTTACTTATCTTACTGCAAATAAAGGAAATAGTTGATTCCTCAAGTTTAACATATAATGATTACAGATTTACTTGTCCTTAATTTTTATAAGAGTCGGAGTCCTTATAAAATAAGAAGGGAGCCAATATAAAATGAACAATAAGTAGCAGCACTATAAATTTTTCTATGAAAAATAAAAATGTTTTCAAAAATTAAGAATGCACAAATATATTTTTGAGCTATGCATTATTTATTTAAAACTTCTAGGGGCACCTGGGTGGCTTAGTGGGTTAGGTGTCTGCCTTCGGCTCAAGTCATGATCCAGGGACCCTGGGATCGAGCCCTATGCCAGGCTCCCTGCTCAGCTGCTCCTCCACTCGTGCTCTCTCTCTTTCTCTCTCTCAAATAAATAATAAAATCTTTATTTAAAAAAAAAGCTTCCAAAATAATGCATCTCAACCACTGGCTGAATTTTACCTGTTTACGTAGCCAGCTAAAAACTGAAAATGTTGTCTTTTATACTTAAATTTATTTGTTCTTAAATTTTACACCACGATGGAAGAAAATCTTTCACTCCAAATCATTTTCTTTAGTTACGATATCATTTTATGGCTTTCTTGCTTCAGTTTCCACACTCTGGTAAAAAGCAAGCCTGAAAGTTTCTATCTATTGTGATACAGTTGAAAATGCGACATTATAGCTTTCAGGAGTGAAAAAAGACTTCCCCACCCACCCACGTCCCATGCCCAGCTGAAAGCCTGTGGTTTTCTCCTTGTGGAAACAAGTAACTGGATTATTACTGACCCACATCTCGCAGCCTTGAAATATGGTGGCCTTGCAGGAGCCATAAACTATGGAACACCTTCCCAGCAACTTTAGTCAATCAATGCAATTGTTTACATGACCAGGATAGTTTTAGCTCACTCTTAAAATCCAAAGGCAAGGTCAAAGAGTACATGCCTCAATATTTTTCAGATACTTTTTTTTAAGATTTTATTTATTTATTTGACAGAGAGAGAGACAGCGAGAGAGGGAACACAAGCAGGAAGAGTGGGAGAGGGAGAAGCAGGCTTCCCGCGGAGCACAGAGCCCGATGCGGGGCTCAATCCTAGGACCCTGGGATCACGACCTGAGCTGAAGGCAGACGCTTAACAACTGAGCCACACAGGCGCCCTTATTTTTCACGTACTTTAAACAACACATACAATCAACTTGTTTTTAAAGACCGTGCAGGTTCTAGTCATATGATTGACTCACTCAGAGAAATACCACAGTTGTGCTCATCTTCATGGCACTCTTCATAGTTTATTTTTAAAAAGATTTGTTTAGGTGCGCCTGGGTGGCTCAGTGGGTTAAGCATCTGCCTCCAGCTCAGGGCATGATCCCAGGGTCCTGGGATCGAGCCCCGCATCAGGCTCCCGGCTCAATGGGGAGCCTGCTTTTCCCTCTCCTGCTCCCCCTGCTTATATGCTCTCTCTGTCTCTGTCAAATAAATAAATAAATAAAATCTTTAAAAAAATAAAAATAAAAAGATTTATTTATATCTTGCAGTCTTCAGTAAAGTGAGAAATAAATTCAGAACTCCAGCAAAGTGAGAAATAACTTTGAACTTCAGTAGCATAAGAGAGAACTTCTGCATGCCATTGCTTTAATCAAGACCATGCAAACTTTTTCATGCAACTATCACATACAGACATGGTAAGCCTATAAAGATATGTATGGTATGGTGTTAAAAATAAAAGTGCATACAAACCAGATCATGTGTTTTGAAAAATTAAGCCAATACTTCAAATAAAATCTTGGAGGTATAGTGTATAAAATGATTCAAGATCTAATCTGAAGATTGTCGAGTACATAATGAAATGGAACAGATTATGTAGTGAATGTATGACTAACACTGAAATGTGGATATAAATTCCTTTCAACTTAGAACACACTATAGAGGAAGTTTTTCATGCATAATAATTTTAGCAAGCTACCTTATTTATAATTTTATTTTATGATTTCCCCTACTGGAAACTTTTCAAGAGACACTACTCAGTGTTGGGAAAAATAAAAATCTATTCATTCCTTTTCCCCCCTCTCTTTGCATAGTTTTATTTAAAACATACTTTCTCAGGAATTCCTGTAGATATTTAGATTTCTTCATATTCTCTTAGAAGAAAAATACATATTTTGAGGCATCTGTAACATCTATAAATACAATGGAACAGAACCTTATTGAATAAAAATGATGTTCATTCAAGGTGAGAATATCTTCCTAAATTCTGGATTTCTTCCAGATGGTTATTTTGAAGTGTTTTGCTTCATTCCAGTGAAATTTTAGTATTTCAGGCAACTTGTACATCTGTTAAGTCTTGAATTGTGTTAATCGAAGCAGCAAAAAATAAGTAATAATAACAATGAATTTTCAAAGCAAGATTTAAAATACACAGAGGCCATGGGCGCCTGGGTGGCTCAGATGGTTAAGCATCTGCCTTCAGCTCAGGTCATGATCCCAGTGTCCTGGGATCGAGCCCCACATCGGGCTCCTGGCTCAGCGGGGAGCCTGCTTCTCCCTCTCCCTCTGCCTCTCTCCCTGCTCATGCTTTCTCTCTCTCTCTCTGTATCTCTGTGTCTCAAATGAATAAATAAAATCTTAAAAAAATTTTTTTTCATAAAATACACAGAGGCCATAGTTCAAATAGGATAAAACATGTCCAAATATGATTTTAAAATAACTGTTTACTAACATGTCTGTAGCAAACACTTTGATTTTTAATAACAACTGGGAAAAACCATATATTTACTTTTAAATCCTGGGAACTTTTCTGGGACTAAGATAAAATATCAGCCAGTTTTAACAGTGTGAGCCAACATTATATAAGAGAGTTTCTCACAATGATGAAGTGCCCCAATGCCTTCTATTTTATGATTTAACTATGTGGGATTCCAGAATCAAATTCTAAGGGGAATAATAGTTAAAAGCAACAGTAGGGTTTATTTAAAATATGCCTTTTATCTTTTCACAATGTAGACCACTGAGAACAAGATCCATTCTTAGAGGATGGAAGTAAAAAAGCAGAAATGAGCCAAAGCCTATTAATACAATGAGTACATCGAAATTTTCACAGTGACAGCAGAGCTAGTTCACTCAGAGGTTAGTTAAATAATTATTTTAAAGACTCACTGTCCTTTATGGGAAAATGAACTGTGTAATGTCAAAAGCTCTCATGATATGAAAAATTAGAATGGTTATGAACATGGATTAGTATCTATTCATAAAATACTGGCTTCACTTACTGAATTATAGGAGGCACATTAAATGTTTATTTGGCATTTTACAGTAAGCATAGTTGTGCTGAAATCACGATATCCACTTATCTCTATTAGGCAGATGTCACTAGGTCCAATGTAACTGCCAAGTCTAATGCAGGTTGTATATTACAATCATGGGTGTGTTTGGATATTGTTGTTTTTGATTGGGGGGAGGATGAGAGTAAATTAATACAGAAGTTGTTGTGAATTGGGGGGGAATTACTTTCTGGGTAACCATTAAAAGTTTCTAGAAGACCAAGATTTTGGGTTAATTTCATTCGCCATTAATATCCCAGGGTTTATGTTTGAAATATAGTAAGAAATCTTTTAAAAATATTTTGAATAAATGAATTATATCAATACAAAGGATTGGAAGAAGAATAATTTAAATAGACAACACATTTGGAAGATCTCTTCTCCAATATTAAGAGTATGAAAAACATGGATGCTAATTACTGTGATTTTTCTTAATGACTCTCATTATGGTGCTGATGACTCCCCATTCGGATTACGTTGGAGTGAAGATATCAAGAATGAGATTCTATGTATTCTAGAAAAATCTGTTATGTTTTAGACTTCTATCATAAATCATGTCATCTTTATAGAATTTCAGTTTATCATTTCATTTCATTGTCCAAACTTGTTTGTTTCATAAATTTACTCCATGGATGTTACTTTTTTCCCCTTCTTCTGCCTCCTTTAATTTCCTAGCCCCCACAAATACTTCCATCTTTGATTTTCCACAAGTTTAATACTATTTCCATTACACTAACAAATACAAAGGAATTAAAGGATCAGCATCAAAACTCCCAAACTAAACTCACTATTTTCTTTCCAAATTTGGCCTCTATCCGGTCCTATGAAGGCTTTATAGAGTTAGAAAGTACTAGTAATTATCCAGGTTTCTCAGTGTCACCTTAGACCACTCTCTCCAATCCTCTTCATCCAATAGGTCATCAAGTTTAATAGAGCTTGTTTCAAAAATGTATTTCAGGGGCACCTGGGTGGCTCAGTCGTTAAGCGTCTGCCTTCGGCTCAGGTCATGTTCCCAGGGTCCTGGGATTGAGCCCTGTATCGGGCTTCTGGCTCAGCGGGAAGCTTTCTTCTCCCTCTCCCACTCCCCCTGCTTGTGTTCCATCTCTTGCTATGTCTCTCTCCGTCAACTAAATAAATAAAATCTTAAAAAAAAAAAAGAACTCAGTTTTTTAAAAATAAATGTAATCCAAATGAATCCCCTCTTTCGCCTTTTCTCTGTTATCACCCACGGTCAGTCTCTCCTCATATATGAACACTTCTCTGCAAAAGTCGTTAGGTTTTGGTTACTCCCAAACCTAATGTCACTGCATTCATTCTTCGCAAACTCCTTAAATTATGTTTCCAGAGTACAGGCATGTCATTTCTCAATTCAGAGTCATCTCACAAGTCCCTAAAGCTTGCAGAACTAAATCCAGCATGATTGTCAAGATCCATCATAATCTATGTTCCATACGCTTCTTTGCTGACGAATTGCATATCTGGGTCTCCAGACCTCATGATCCTCTGAACATTGCATGTACAATACTTTGTCAGTTCTTTCATTGCTTTTATTTTAATCGTTTGACATGTCCTTCTTGCCTTCGACTCCAACAAACCTTACTCATCCTTAAGGTTGAGATCAGATGCTAGTTCAATATTCATATTCCACCACATTGATTTCTATTTCTTCTACCTATGCATTAGGTTGGCCCCTAATTCAGTCCAGACTCCCCTTAATGACTCAACTGATACTTAAGGGTGACAATTGTGAAAATAAACCTGAGATGATTTGTTCTGACTATAACCAAATGCATTTTGTAGATCTTCAAAGAATATTAATTCACAGGCCAAAGATGAAAATATCTAGCTCAATGAAATGTGTCAAGAATCAAACCTAAAATACATACAAGCTGTTAAATATGAAGCCTTTTAATGTCATTATTTTGACCCTCACTTTGATGTTTGACTGTATTTATCATTGAAACGAAAATAGTGCAGCCTCTGAAGTTACTTTGATTAGTTTATTTCTGTCCCAGGGCCCTTTTTTTTCTATTCACTCTGTGAAAGTGATTCATCTTTTCTTCATTTTCACTCAGCAGTACCACTGGATTTTGTCTTCAAATGGAATATTTAGTAGCAAAGATCATCACATTTTAGGCTATCTTTATTTATCACATAAAATAATAATGATAATAGTACATAATATTAATTGTACTTTTACTCTCTGCCAGGCGTCCTATTGAGTGTTTGTACATAGATCCTTTCACTCAATTATTTCCCACCCTGTGATGTGGGTACTATTATTATCTTCTTTTATAATTTCCAAAACTACTTTTGAGATGACTTATAAGCTGCTTTTAAAATATAAACATTTAATTCCTAACAAAATATAAAGAGCTAAACTTCATTAATTATCAAGGGAATATAAATTAAAACTACAATCCAATATTTCTACTTAGAATGGCTACAGTGAAAAAGACAGACAATACCGGTTGTCTGAAATGGACTGAAGTTTTAACACACTGCTGAAGGGAGGAAAAATTGGTCAGTCACTCTGGAAAGCTGTTTGGCAGAATCTACTAAAGCTAAAAAGATATATATTCTTTAAGCCAGCAATTGACTCCTAGTTAGATGACCTCAAAAATTGTGCACCAAAAGACAGGGACAAGGATGTTCATAATAGCACTATTTGTAGTTCAACCTGAAAAATCCTAATGTCCACCAATATCAGAATGAATAAATAAATTGTAGTATATTCACCTAAAATAATTCACACACAGCAAAGAGAATAAGCAAAATACAACTACATGCAACACAATTGTATCTTACCATCATGACGTTGAGCAAAAGATGCTGAAGAATACCTACTATTTGATTTTTTTAATGTAGAGTTCAAAAAGAAGCAAACGCTGGATGGTGGTAGAAGTTAGAATAATGGGTCCCCCTGGGAAGCTGAGTAATGTTTGATTTACTGATCTGGATGTTAGTTACATGGATGTGCTCAATTTGTGAAAATGCATCAAGCTGCACACTTAGGATTTTTGTACTTTTCAACATGCACATTATTCTCTCTCTTTTTTTTTTAAGATTTTATTTATTTATTTGACACAGAGAGAGCGAGAGAGCACAAGCGGGGCGGGGAGCAGCAGAGGGAGAGGGAGAAGCAGGCTCTCTGCGGAGCAGGGAGCCCGATGCGGGGCTCGAACCCAGGACCCTGGGATCCTGACCCTAGCCTAAGGCAGCCGCCTAACCGATTGAGACCCCCAGGCGCCCCGCACGTTATTCTTCAATAGAAATTTTCCATATAAAGTAAACGCTTGCTATTTTGCCTACATCCTGTGACCGCGAAGCATCTCCATCATACAGCGGCTCCTCAGTTAAGGAGCGACTGTCGGAGTAATTGACTAGAAGTCACATAAGGATGATTTGGAAATACGGAGAATTCAAATTGCTCACCAGAGAGGGTCCTTGCCCTGTCTCTGGTCCCTCCCTCACCTCGCTCAGCCTCAGTCTCCCTGCAGCTAGCTGCTCAAACATGCCCAGCAGGCTTCCGCCTTGTAGTTTCTCCCGTGAACCATCTCATCGACTTCCAATGCTCTCCCTCCAGAGATAATCCGCCGAGCTTGCCAATTCCTTTCTGCCTCTGCTCAAATGTCATCTCATCAGAGAGGCCCGCCCTCACCTCCACCTCTAAAAGGGCAGCATTTCTCTCCGCCCCCTTATCTTTATTTTCACCACTGATATTCTTATCTGTGCCATTTTTAAAATTCACTCATCGAACTGCCTCTGTCCACTCAAACACAAGCTCTGTCCGGGCAGGGGTTTTGTGCTGTCTAGTTTCTGGCAATAACCTCAATGCTTAAAGAATTCTTGGAAATATAGACAAGACATATGACAGCTATTTTTGATTGGATAATGTTGACATATGACTTTATCAAAGCCACCTGCAATCTCCTGGACATCTGATTGTCCCCTTTTCTGCTACATTGAAAATGTGGCCGCACAACTACCAGGTGGGAGGGTCTGAGGATCCCCTGACTTAATTTAATGCAAGCCTTCTCTCACAACGTGAAGGTCTGGATGGTGTCTTCTCTCTCAAAAAATCCTTTCAAAAATTAAATCTTCAACTTTAAGATGCAGTTTTACACATCAACTTAAAACCCCAAAGTATCGAGCCCCGCATCGGGCTCCTTGCTCAAGCGGGGGGCCTGCTTCTCCCTCTGCCTGCTGTTGCTCCATCTCTCTTTCTGACAAGTAAATAAAAATCTTTAAAAAATAAAATAAAACCCCCAAAGTCCCAAATCCTCTTTTCACTTCCTCTGTATGATTTTGTGCTATCACTTTGATACTTGGACCTCAAGGCAATAAAGAGTTTTCCTATCCTGGGAGATGGGCAGGTCTTAAGGTCAAGGGCAGGACCTCTTAAGATATCCAAATTATATCCTCCCACATATATATGCCTACATTGCTCAGTCAACAAATACCTATTATGTGCTTAGCATGTGCCTAGCACTAGCAGGAAGGGTATATAAGGATGAATAGGTCAGATGTTTCCTGCTTTTAGTGGAGCTTACATTCTAGTTGAGAGAGTGTCTGAGATTGGATTCTTTCAGAAACAAGTGTATGGGCACAAATGGTTTACTTGGGAGATGATGGGGAGAGTGGGGAGGGGAAGGGAAGTAGGGAAGAGAGGGAAGATTGTGCAGGTGTGTTAAAGAGCTGTTAGTGCTAAGGGCAGTGGGGGCTCAGTGCTGCTCTGGATTGCTGGGATATTTACAAAGTACATCTCAGGGTTATCCCACCAGAGGGTTCACCAACTTTCAGCCATCATTGCTGGAGGGCTGTTCCTGGGACATGAACTCACTTGTGCTTTGGCCTCCTCACTCGTGCAGGCTGAGTGTGTTCCTGTGGCCAGAGGAAGCCCACAGGCAGACAGGATTGTGTGCTTAGAGTGGGAGCCACCCGCCCGAGAGGCGCGGGGGAAGGAGGGACGATTAGAGAGACACCCACCCTCTGCTGCAGAAAGAGAGAGAGTACGCCAGGTAGGCACAAAGGAGAAGCAAAGAACATAAAAGAATTGGAAAGGCTGGGTAGCAACGTTAAATGGGCCAACAAAGGTCGTTCTGGGTCTGTGGTGTGCAAGATAAGACCTTCTCAGGCCTGCTTGTGTCAGGGGAAGAACTTCCTGGGGCCAAGAGAACATCCGAGACAAAGACCAAGATGCAAGAATTCCTTTGTGTGTTTAAGAAACTAAGAGGCCTGTGGGGTTGGAATGAGAAGGGAAAGGCAAGGGAAGAAGGGTAAGGGAGGTACTCAGAGGAGCAATGGGTGGGATGCCACTGGGCTTCAATCGTGGGAATTCCATGAGCCTGCTTTCATTTTAAAAGTTATACATGCATGGTATATACACATGTCTGTCTATATGTGCATATTTATTAGATATACATTTCAGAAGTATAGATATTTATTTATATAATTATTTGTATACATTAATGTATGCATTTATTTATACCTACCAGCTTAACAGGTGATGAAAATAACGGAATCTGTTTTCATTCCCAGTTACTGTGCACAAATGAACAGTGTAGACAAGTAAGTGTGTATTTTATGATCCTGGTTGAAGTATCTGTACATAACTCTGTAGGTGTCTAGTCATGTATAACCAGGACACTGGTTACTAAGGAAGCAGCACCAGTGGGGAGCTAGCTGGGAGGGGAAAAAGGAAGACAGATGGCTGGCATGTAAATCTAAGTTGATATTCATTTTCTTTTTTCGATGGAAACTCCTCAAAGGAAAGGACTATTATAAAATGAAAGGGACTGGAAGTAAATAACAAAAACATGTAAGTTGAAGCTTCAAGCATGATGGAGAACTTTTCTTTCCCTATTATTTTTCTTCTTTTTTAGAAATACTAGCTGTCACAAAACCAGTGAAATTTAGAACTCAGCGACTCACTCCAGGACCCATCTCCTTTCTGATCTTGCTTTTTTAGGATTCAAAGTTAGCGGGGGGAAAAGCAAATGCATTATTTGACTTAAATTCAGTATGCATTGGCATTACTTACAGTGATTTTGAGAGCCTCTTAACAAAGGAGAAAAGATTACTGCATTGACAGTGAAATTAGAGAATGGTGCGGGTGCATTATGTTGAGTTGGCAGTGAAACATTTTGCTGGCACACCTGTTTTATGCAAATGATACAATAGCACGAGAAAATCAGCGAGGCAGCATTGTTCTCAGTTGTTTTAAAGGCAAGGGGTCATGGAGAACAATACTGATATGGGGTCATTTTTAATGGATTTAAAATTAGTTTCTAACCTATTGAAATCTTGCACAGCATGTGAAATGACTCGCTCTGAGTTATTGCTGAGAAGGAGCTAGATAATGGAAAAAGCAGAAATATCCAAGTTAATTCTCCTTGGAGCCTCCCACTGTCCTGGCCTTTTCACTCTCCATTCTGCAAGAAACCCATGATTGCTTAACGGACAGCACCATTGAGGAGCTGAGCCCTAAAAGTCACCCGAAGAGGGTGTTCTATCCTCTAACCCAGCTCCTGGCCCAATTTTCACAAGTTATACACTTGGATAATCCTTTTGTCATCCCATTGCTATGAGGCCAGATGTTTCCCATTGGAACTTAATCCACTTGAACTCTCTCCATAAACATACTGGTTGAGAAACAGGAGCAATTGCATCAAATCAGAAAGAATTCAGTGGGAAAATGATTGATTACGAAGTGACCATTGCTCTCCCCCCAAATTGTATGATTCCCAACAGAGTGATGATTTCTAACTTTTGCTAGTAAGACATGAAAGATGATCTGAAAATATGAAGTTAAAGATTCAGTGGCAAGATTCATTTTTACCCTTTTCTGCTATTTTAAAAATGTTGTGTGTTGAAATCAACCCAAATTTCCCACATTGGGTGAATGGATTAAAAAAAATTATAAAATATATATATATATTTTTTTTTTTAAAGGGAAGTGAGGTGATTGGAATGTCAATTTTACTTAGTAATATATTGTAAAAACTTAAACAGCATATCCAAATGACTGACAAAATCCATTCAACTGTTAGGGCAAAACAAAACTATCTCAAGAGGTACAGTTATTCCGATCTTTCTTTTACCTATAGGCAGATATTGAAAGAGAAAGGGAGAGAGAGACAGAAAATATTGAAGCAGAATGTAACATCTGGAATTATCCAACTGATAAAATTCAGAGAGAGAATAAAGGAGTTAGAAGCAAGGATATCATGTCATGTTTACTTTCTTCTTGTTCAGTGAGCAATAAAAGATGAGCTACTAGTAATGAAACAACATGGATGAATCTCAAATGCATTGCAAATGATAGAGTTGTACATTGTATGATTCTATGTACACGATCGGGGTAATTTTAAACTATAGGGACAAAATGAGATCAGTAGTTGCCAAAGGCTGGAAATGGGTGAAGAGAATTGGCTCTAAAGACATAGTAGGGAATTACTTAAAGTAACGGAATTGTTCTCTATCTTAATTGTGATGGAGGTTACATTTCTATTCCATTTCTAGGCTCTATTTTGTCAAAACTCATAGGAAGGCATACCAAAAGAGGGTGAATTTTACTGTATGTAAACCATACATCAATAAACTTTATTTTAAAAATTGTTTTTTGTGAAAATGACACTCCCTTCTAAATTCTGTTAAAAGAACAGACACACCATTCTCATTTTTCTTCCTGAAATATACTGCAATTTCTGCTACGAGGTACTATGGCCCAGTGTTCCTTCCGAGTTACAGGTGTTATATGTTGCTTCGACTTGGGGACATAAGAGGAAGTGAAGGTCATAGCCTTTTTCTGCAACAATAAGGGACATTTTTGTTGAAGACCTGCCTGCCTGTTACCAACACAACATAATTCAATATAGTTAAGATTTTTGAAATATTTCCTTACTGTTTAGAGGTTTTTTAGTTTTAACTAACAGAAATCTCCTTCAAACTAGAGTCAGGGAAAAAAATTATAAAGCTAATAGGATAACTCATCAAAGCCACAATATGACATGATGATGAGAAATGTATTTAACTGGCCTGGGGATTCTCCAAAGAGATCAATGATATTCTGGTGGTTTTAAAACATGGTGTAAATTCTTTGACCCTATTCCCATTAAAAGGTCAGTGGTCCGTGTCCCCTCTTCTGTGACTGCTTTGATCTGTACAGTCGAACCGAAGTGACACTGTGTGACTTCTGAGGCAAGGTCAGTAAAGGCCTTGCAGCTTCTATCATGTAGTGAACACTTGGTCATGGAGCTTGAGGTTGCCATGTTGTGAGGAAGCCTACGTTACGTGGGATGGTCATGGATAGGTGCTCCTGTGGACAATCACAGCTGAGTCCGCCCTCAGAGTCATCCCAGCTTAGGCAACAGATATGAGCGTGAAGAAGCCTTCAGGTGATTCCAGCCCCCAGCCATTTAAGTTCTGAGGCATCAGGCATCATGGAGCAAACACACTGTGTTCAGTCCATTTCTTTCTGACATACAGTATCTGGGATCATAATAAAATGGCCGTTGCTTAATGGCATTAAGTCACTAAAGTGTCGGGTAGTCTGCTAGGCAACAGTAGATAGCTGTGAACTGGCATGGGACAAAAAACCAAGAACCAACCACACCAAGACAAACAACAACAAAAATCAGGGACTATTTTAGAATAAAGGAGACTAATGAAACCTGACAACTAAGTGCAATCCATGATCTTGATTGCATCCTTGAAGCCAAAAATAACTCTAAAGAAAATATTAGGGACAAAGAGAGACATCTCAAAATAAAAACTTGTTGGAAAAAAAAAAAGAAACAAAGTTAAAATAAAAATTAAGAGAGGGAGAAGGAGTGAGCAAACAAGCTCTGGAGTCATCCCGCCTGGGTTCGAATTGTTGCTCTTCTCATCACTAGGTCTGAGACCATAGGTAGTTAAACTCTCCATATTTAGGGTCACTAGGAGTATTTAGTCATCTGACTGTTATAGGGATTGAAAGAAATAGTATATCATATGTAAAGTGGTTGGGAATGCTCAATAAGTGTTATTATTCATACAATTATTTCCAACACAAGAAAAGCCATTACGAACCTAAACAACTGCCTGCCCCTGTCTCCCTCTCAGCTTCTCTCTGCATGTCTGCTTTAATCTGCTCCTCTCCCTGACTTTGCAGCATGGTTTGCCCTCCTTCTGAATGCACCTGTCTAACATTGCTGTCTTGTCTCTCTCGCATTTCCACCGTTCTCTGTACAAGCAACCAGTCCAGATGCTTCCATGTCTCTCAATCTCACCACTAAATACCAGGGAGTGATAGTCTGATCTGATTGGGAGTCCTGTGGACACTCAGATCCTATCAGCTTCAGAAACAAGTTGAACAGAGTTCTGTAGTAGAAAGAAGGTTATTGAGAAGCCCCCCAACTCTTAGATAAAACAGCCCTAAGAGAGGGGAAATGGGCTCTGCAGACTCCTTCTTAATTAAAAGGCAATTTTAGTATAGATTGACTGTGGAAATAGAATTATTTTAATTTCAGGGCCATGGAAACAATTTTAATCGTGAAAATTAGAATTTTATCTGATGTTTATAATCTGAAGAGATGACCTGGTGAAATTGGGAAACCGGGAATTCTGAAAAGAATTTTCTTGCCCTTCTAATTCTGCCAATTTTTAATCATTCCTCTTGCAATAAAATGGTTGTTTAGAAAGCGTTGCTTATCTTCCCTGAAGCTTAGTAGCCTGGAAAAGGACAAAAGAGTGTATTGGTGACATCATTTTATGTCTTATGAAGCAAATGTATTTGTGAAACTAAGTTATTGCAAAACAATAATAAACTGGAATGATCTCTTAAAAATATTTTAAGTGCACAATATATTCTTATGAAAATAGGAATATATTCTTGTAAAAATTCCAGTAAGGCATATGCTGCAGATATAACTTTGATAGTCACAAATCAGATGTGTACAAAAATAAATCTCTATTTTACCACTGTGCATATTTTCCTGGTCTCTGATGATCCATTTTCACTCATCACTGGAAAATTTAATATAGTTACTTCTGGTAGAATTGCTGGATTGAAAAGTGTAAGGGTTTAAAATTTTAATTATATAGCCAAATTACCCTCCAACACTCTAATAGTCTTTGTTAAATTACCAATTCACACTCTCACTTGCAATGAATGAGAACATCACCTCCCCACATCTTTGCCAGACTAGATGCTTCAAACCTCTTTGTTTACCATCATCCCAATGTCACTTGAGTTAAAGTCTATTGTGGTGATTATCAATGAGTTTGAGTATCAAACTTTGTTTAATTATCCTTTCATATTTGTTTCCTGTGAATTGAATGGTACTGATTTGTAGAAGTTCTTTAAATGTTCTAGATATTCATCTTTTTTGTTATATATTGTGATGCGATGTTTTCAAAAAAGATATATTTGAACCTAAAAAAACCCCAAATGAACAATCTTATCCACAAGGGGTAGAGAAGAGGGGCAGGGATTTGTAAGAGATTTCTGAAGAGAGCCTCTACCCAGTGTGGGTGCCACCCCTGCCCCATCACTATCCCAGGTGAACTGAAGTGCTCCTCCCCTCTCTCACACCTAGTGAGCAATGTGCTCCATAAGGGTGGGGAAATGTGGACTGCTGATCGTCTCTTGCTTAAGATGTAGAGAAGGTGACAGACTAGTGAAAGAGGATAAAAGGTTGCATTTGGGAAGTAACTATCTTCTCACTCATAGAGGGTCCAGGAATGTGGGTGTCTTTACAACTGTGCCCTCAAACCACCCAGGAAGATGTGGGAACTCTAACGGTGAAAGCCTGAGGACTGGTTCACCTGTTACCAGAAGCACGTCCCAAAGAGGCATGGATGCTATGGCCAGGGTTGAGACGGGTCATCTAGGTCTCTAAAGACCCTAGTGAATTTTTCATGAAGGTCACCTTCAAACATTAGCCAGGCCCAGAGGACGAGAAGTCAGGTGTGACAAAGGCCACCCCCAGCTAAGCAGGAATCTTCCTGCTTTATCCCTTTACCTCTCCTTTTTCTCCCCACCTTTAACCGCCGAGCAGAGTCTAAACCCGAAGTTAGCTAGTATGAGGTGAGAAGAGATAAAAAAACGATGAAAGTCAACCAGATCCCCTTTCCTAAAGGTTAAGGGCCCACAAAATGCAGCACAGAGTAGGAGAGGAGGAGGAGAAATCTTATCTTAGAATGAAGTTTGAAATGTTGATTAATATCTTGGACTGAAATGAGGGTATGTTTTTGACTTAACATGAACTTAGCACAGATAAGCCATGGGGCCTATTGAAGCTTCTCCCACTTAAATAATTTGTAGAAGGTCAGTAAAGTTACTTTTCGTTATGTTCCAAACAGCAAGGGTTGGTTAAAACACATAGCAGATATTTTTTCCTGTCTTGGCTTTCCTTATGCTATAATATGTTTGACTTTCTGTATGTTACAATATGTTTATAGACCTTCCCAACTCTAAGTCTTCAGATTCATCTATTATTAGAAGGGCCTTCTTATCCTAAGATTATAAATATATTCACTTCCTTTTAAACTCACATCTCATATTTTAGTTTCCTACAACTGTTTTTAGATGCATCTGGAATTCATTTTGTGAATATTGTGGTGGTGTCAAGCCTCTCTGGAAAATTGCCCTCGGCTGGGAAGAGCTGCCTCGCTCAGGGTCACATCTCTTTCCCCAGGGGCAGCCCACATCCAATGACTGATCCATGTGGGACTAGAACATGCTAGCTCCCTGACCACAAGGCTGACAGCTCTAAAGGACAGCCCAGCTTCAGAGTTCCCCTTCAGACTGGCTGGGGCCACTGAGGCTAGACTGCAACCCAACTTGTCCCTCTGCCCATTGATACTTGCTTCACATCCTCCTCGGGTGTTGATCTACTGAAAACTCCCCAGTGAACTTCCTGTCAACCAATCTCTGTCTCAAAAACTGTTTCCTGGGGAACCTGATTTGCAACAAATTTGAAGTAGTTAACTGGAATCTATTTTTCTGCCAAGTGCAGAATTCACAATCTCAGTACCTTTTACTGAACAATTAATCCTTTCAATTTAAAATGTCACCTTTATCGTATACTGACTTTTCCATTGAACAAAGGTCTGTTTTTGGTCTATTCAGCCTACCTGACTCCTCAATTATATTTTCTGAAATTATCTCCACACTCTAACTCTGTAGATTTAGAATAAATTCTGTTATCAGGCTAAGCGAGTTGTTCATGATTATTTTTTTAAATAAAAAGTATATTCACTATTCTTTTGTTTATATATCTATTTGCTTTTCCTCTTCAAGGTGAAATTTAAATATATTTTCTTAAGTTCATATAAAAATTCATATAAAAATTCAAATGTGAATTTTATTTATTATTGCATTGAATTTAAGAAATAATCTGTGGAGAATTGAGATATTTACAATATTGAATTCTCTCATCTAAGAGTTTTGACTATTTCTTTACATGCTCATGCATTATTTTCCTTTTTGTAGAGTTTTCTTATATATATTACACTTATCTCTTGGTAGGCTTGTTTCTAGACATTTTAGAGCACTTGTTACTACTTATGAAAAGTATTTGAGATTTGTAGGTTAATCTTACATCTGACTTTGATAAATTCCCTTATGAGTTCTAATAATATTTTAATTTATACTCTTAGATTTTCTGGGCAAATGATATCATCTGCAAATAATGCCAGTTTTGTCCTTTCTTTTCATTTAATTTCTTTCTTGTTTTATTACATTGGCCATGTTTTATTACATTACGCCATGACCAGGATAGCAGCCACCTTGCATTGCTTAAGACTTTCATAGGAGTTCCTCTTACATTTTGCCAATGAATATGATTTTTGCTGGAAGTTTCTGGTAGATACCAAAGATCTATTTAAGACCGAGTCTTAAGGATAAGTCATCCATGAGTAAATGGTAAATAACAATAAAGTGAGATGAACCCAGAAGTCAGAGAGAGGGTGAGGGGTCTGACTGCCCCAATTCTCTGGCTTCTAGCCAAAAAAAAAAACTATTGCAGGAAACAGATGGTAACTTTAACTAACTAACTAACTAAATAAATAAATAAATAAATAAAGGGATATAAAAGGATTCAATTATAAGACATAATAATCTTTGGGGAACAAAAACAAATAATTTTCAAATTTTATGACTCAGCAGAGAGATATTGGTAATGGACAGTAGACGAGGCTAAGCCCTGATACATTAGGCAGGAAGACCCGGAGTAATCAACACTGTTAAACAGAAAACAAAATTACAAAGATTTTGAAATCATGAGGCAAACCAAAAGCAATTTGGAGTACAACTCCACAAATTCTAATATGCCATTAGTAAGAACTCCAAATAGAGATAAAGAAACAGACCGAAGAGAGGTAATAATTAAATAATGAAAGAAATTTACTGCGACTGGAAGAAAGAGAAAGTCTTTATAGTTAAAGAACTGAATGGGTTACTCACAGAGCTGATGAAATGACACCTGGTATACACCCTGGTAAAATTCCTGGACTTCAAAAATAAATAGCAATTCATATAAGACTTAAGAAAGGAAGGAAGAAAATATTCTTTTTTTAAAATAAGGATTTATTTATTTATTTGAGAGAGAGCACATGGGCGGAGTGGAGGGGCAGAGGGAGAGGGAGAGAAATCCTCAAGCAGATTCCCCACCCAGTGAGCTCAGCGTGGTGCCTGTCAGGGGATTCGATCCCAAGACCCTGAGATCATGACCTAAGCTGAAACCAAAAGCCGGATGGCCCAACAGACTGAGCCACCCAGGAGCCCCAAGAAAAACTCTTTTAAGAAAAGGAGAGATATTCATTTTGGCACTGTAGCTCCAAGGCAAACAAAAATATAAGGAACATAGTTTTACGATATCAAAGTAAAGAAGAAGAATTTAAGATTCAAAGCACTAACAGGATAAAGGAACATTATGTAAGATAAAAGGCACAATTACTGAGGAAGATATAAAGATTATAAGCCGGGGCGCCTGGGTGGTTCAGGCAGTTAAGTGACTGCCTTCGGCTCCGGTCGTGATCCCAGGGTCCTGGGATCGAGCCCCACGTCGGGTTCCTTGCTCAGCGGGGAGCCTGCTTCCCCCTCTCCTTCTACCTGCTACTCTGCTTGTGCACTCTCTCTCTCTGTCAAATGAATAAATAAATCTTAAAAATAAATAAATAAAGGGCGCCTGGGTGGCTCAGTCGTTAAGTGTCTGCCTTCAGCTCAGGTCATGGTCCTGGGGTCCTGGGATCGAGCCCCGCATCGGGCTCCCTGCTCCACATGAAGCCTGCTTCTCCCTCTCCCACTCCCCCTGCTTGTGTCCCCTCTCTCGCTGTGTCTCTCTCTGTCGAATAAATGAATAAAATCTTTAAAAAAAAAAAAAAAAGAATCAGCAAGTCCTTGAGCGGGAAGTGAGCGACACAATCAAAAACTGATTTCACGAAAAAAAATTAATTTCATGATATAGAAAATATTTACAGGTAGTGTATGTATAATTTTTTCATATGCATGGGACATTTATAAAAATTAATCATATGGGGGAGACTGGGTGGCTCAATAAGTTTAGTGTCTGACTCTTGATCTCATTTTGGGTCTTGATCGCAGGGTCCTGAGTTCAGGCAAAAAAATTAATCATATAGTTGACTACCCAAAACTGAAAAGATCAATTTTATAAGCCACATCTTCTGAATCTCTAAACATAAAAAAAATCCAAAAATTGAATAATTAAAATTATTAAACATAATACCAAATGAACTTTGAGTTAATTAGGAAAACAAAGTTAATGTGAAAATTGACTTATAAAGGGCCATAAAAAGAATACTTCACATCGGTTGAGACATAACTAAAGTCTGACCAGAAGAAAACATATACTCTGAAATGCCTATATTATCAAAAGAAGAAGGGAATAAAGAAAAAAATTCTGTACTTCAGAATGCTTAGTGTATGCTAGATAATGTTCTATGTTCTTTATGTATATTAAATTATTTAATTCTCACAAAAATCTTATGAGGTAAATATTATTATCCCTATTCTTTAGATGAGAAAACCAAGGCACAGAATGGTTAAACAGCTTGACGAATACACACACAGCTAGCAAGTGGTGACACCAGTCTTTAAAACCAGCGAAGTCTGGTTCCAATATACACTCTTACCCACTATGTTAAACTCATCTTAAGAAGTTGGAAGAACACATAACTCAGCCATCAAAAAGAGTGAAATCTTGCCATTTGCAACACCATGGATGGATCTAGAGGGTAGAATGGCAAGTGAAATAAGTCAGTCAGAGAAAAATAAATACCATGTGATTTCACTTATGTCTGGACTTCGAGAAACAAGATAAATGAAGTAAAAAAGAGACAAACCAAAAAACAGGCTCTTAACTGTAGAGAACAAACTGATGGTTACCAGAGGGGAGGCCGGTGGGGGGTTGGTGGAAATAGGTGTTGGGGATGAAGGAAGCACCTGTCATGATGAGCATAGGGTATATGGAACTGTTGAATAACTATATGTACACCTGAAACTAATATAACACTGTGTGTTTACTACACTGGAATTAAAATTAAAAAAAAAAGAATTTGGAAGAACACAGACATCAATGAAAATGGAAAGAGGGGATGAAAAAAGATATAAAGTGAAATTTAAAAAACAAAATAAAAAATATAACAGAACGAATAAACAAATTGTAGACCTAAAGTATTGAAAACATACATGTACTTTCAAATTTTAATACCTATAAAATATTGAAAATATGTAAAATAAATATGATTAGTAGATAAAAAAGAAGTAAAAAATATTCAGCAATAATGATAAAGAAGTTTTGTAGGTGTAATGAGATGAAATAAATGGAAAGAAATGATCTTATGTAATTCTGTGATAAAATATGAAAATTTATAGAAAATGCATGCTTTCTTAGAAAAATAAAAATTACTGACATTGATTCCCCAAGTGTGTAAAACATATGAAGAGATTAGTGGCCTAAGAAGAGATTGAAAGCAAAATTGTTCTTTAAAAAACATGAAAATAAAAAAATTTTTAAAAAACATGAAAATAATACCAAAACTAAATGAGCACTATGATTTTCAGAATAATCTTAATGTTAACTCCTTAATAAAGGAAAAAACTTGAAAAGCTACCCCTCTTCATTATATGAAGTTAGGACATCAAAAGTAATACACTAACAAAAAATAGGGTGGGTTTCAGGAATACTTTGGACAGTACAGTATCAGAAAAATCTCTCCATTTATTATATTAAGTCAACAAATTAAAGAGAAAGCACAAACATATCACATAGATATTAAAAAGAGATTTGAGAGAATCAGCAGCCATTGACAATAAAAACTTTAAACACCATAGAAAAAGAAGCTAATACTCTCAAGCTTCAAAAACTAATGACCGCCACTCTGATTAATGAAGCACTAAATCCATCACTATTAAAATAATAAGACAGAGATGCCTGCACTGTCGTTATTCACCATTGCTTGAGAATTCCAGTTAATTCAAAAAAGCAATAAACTAAGATGTTATTTTAAAAAATATGTACAATGAGGGGCGCCCAGGTGACTCAGTCAGTTAAGCGTCTGCCCTCAGCTCGGGTGGTGATCTCAGGGTCCTGGAATCCAGCCCCGTGTCAGGCTCCCTGCTAAGGGAGCTTCTCCCTCTGCCTCTGCCCCTCCCCCCACTGGTGCACTTGCACGCTCTCTCTCTCTCTTTCGTTTGCTCTCTCTCAAATAAATAAATAAAATCTTAAAAAAATAATAAAAAATATGTACAATGATTTCTTCTTATCTACAAAGCAAAAGAGATCTTATTAGAAATTAACAGGATTACTAAGGAAATTAGAGAGCTAATTAGAAGATAAATTTATGATAATCAATAGAAATAGCCGACTAGAAATAGAAGTGAGGAAAATGCTACATGCATATTAGGGGCAAAAATCAATAAAATACTTACGATAAATTTTGAAAAGAAAGGTAAAGGACCTGTGTGAAGAAAATTATAAAATATTGAAAGATATAAATTCATGTGACAGAATGAATATTAACACCAGACAGGAAACTACAAAAAAGCCCCCAATGATTCAGAATGTGATTCTTCAAATAATAAAACCTACTCCAAAGCCACTATAATCAAAATAACATATAGCCTAGAATAGACTAGAAGTCTCCCAAATATATCACTATATACCTAAGAATTTGATAAATGACAAAAGTGATACTGAAAATAATGGAGGGGAAAACATGGTGCTTTTAAATTATGATCATGTGATATTTATTAATATATCTGAGAAATGACAGGCTAAACTTCAACCTCACATCATGTAGCCCAATCAATCCCAGTTGGATTAAATGCAGAAATTTTAAATAGGAAACCCAAGGAGCTATAGAAGAAAAGATAAACATATTTGACTATATACAAATTTAAAATCTATGTAATTATACTACATAATATTCAAAGAGCTCTTACAAATTAATAAACAATTCATAGGAAAAATAGACTGGTGGTATAAAGAGGTAATGTATAGAAGAGCAAGTACAAATGAACGATAAACACTTAGTGAATAAATGCTCAATTATTCCAACAGTTAGGGAATTGAAATATAGGTAACAGTGGCACCACTTTATAACTCTCAGACTGTAAAAATATGTGAGTGTGATTACACCTGCTACTGGAAGGGGTGGGGAGAAAGGGTGTCCTCTCACTTGGCTGATGTGGATGTATACTGTTTAGGGCCTTTTGGAAAGCAATCTGCCAATGTTTATTCAAATTCAAACTACACATATTCGTAGCTCCTGAAATCCTACTTTTGAAAATCTATCCCACTGAAATAAAAACGTCCAGTATATAAGAATGTAAGCCCAAGATCGTTTACTGCAGCAAAAAGATTAAAATCAAATATTCTCATCAATGGGGAAACTGACAAACCTAAGGACATCAATAGCCATTAAAATAGTAAGTTAGATCTCTAAGGTGGCCTGGGATCCAGAGCAACACTATGTTAAGTGACAAAAGCAAAACAAATGGAATTGTATGTGATATTATCACAGTTTTGTAAAGTGAACAAATGTTAAATCTTCTAATGTGTTCATTTTATATAATTAGGTCAATTGGAGAAAGTAGATGTTTCAGATGGGTCCTCTGGGAAGCAGATGTTCACATGGGCTTAAGAGTGAGAGAAGTTTAGAGGGGTGACTAGCACCTGTGAAAGACAAAAGGGGAGAGGCAAATAGGTTGCAACAAGCCGTAGATCATGCTTCAGCTCTGGCAAAATCTTGGCCAGCCCAATGGGAAGTTCTGGAGCAAAGACTGCCCACTGGAGGAGTCCCACATTCTTTGCAAGTATTATATTTGTAATCTGGGGAAAAAAAACTCAATAAAGGTATGTTCATCATGAGAAAAAAGTTGAAACCTCAAAAATACAGTAGCTATGGTAAACGTATTCTGTAATAAGAAAAGCAAGCTAGGACATCTCATTAAACAAAACAAAAAATAAAACTGAGCCATCCATCCTAGTCCATTATCTGGGAAACGTTACAGATAAAGAACAGCTATCAAAATAGATAAGAAATCATAATCCTTGAATCTTATTCCCAGCTAATTTAATTTTCCTCTGACAGAACTCCTTCCCAATTAAACCTTCCCCTTTGAGAAAGTCATGCTTTTGCCCAAGAATGAAATGTCCAAATGGTTTCCTTCTTTTCTGAGAGCAAGAACTTCCATAAAACACAAGTTCTTGCTAACTTTATGGACAATGTAATAGAATTCCTTAAATATATCCAGTTTTCTTTCATGATTTTATGGGATACTGATCCTTCCAGTTTTAAGGTCAAAGTGTGTCCCCCCATTTTTGAAGTCGTTGAATGGTATTTTTCCAGTCAGTTTAAGCAATAACATTTGTAACGATATGCCTTTACTGTAGAAGCAAGGTATATACTTTGCCAAAATAACTGGCAGGCTTGTGCAATCTCCCTTTGTGTTTTGATATCCTGTCCCCAGGAGTCTCTCTTATTTTTTTTTTTAAAGATTTTATTTATTTGACAGAGAGAGACACAGCGAGAGAGGGAACACAATCAGGGGGAGTGGGAGAGGGAGAAGCAGGCTTACCGCAGAGCAGGGAGGCCAATGTGGGACTCGATCCCAGGACCCTGGGATCATGACCTGAGCCGAAGGCAGACGCTTAACGACTGAGCCACCCAGGCGCCCCTAGTCTCTCTCATTTTTTTTTAATTTTTTTTTTTATTTTTTTATTGTTTAGTCTCTCTCATTTTTAATTTCAGAAGCACGATGAATGTTTACTAAGTCTTAGTTCACTTCTTATTCTCCTGGCTGAGAAATTTACCAAGATTTTAACAGAAGATTCTAAGAGCACTTAAGCCAACAGAAGGGTTTATCAGTCTGTGTCTACTCAGAGGAGAGAAGCCACACCAGTTTTGTGGACAGTGAGAATTCAATACAAAGAATTGTTAACCCCAGCACTAAAGAAATAATATATAAAAAAAAAAAAAAAGAAAAGAAAAAAAGGTATCATTAAATTAGCAATCGCAGGAAGCAACCAGCCCAGCAGGGGCTAAGGGCACAAAGGGAAAGTGTTGGACTCATTAAAATGAGCAGTTTAGAGAAGGATTCTGTGGTGGTGAACCTCAGACCTCTACAGAGGGGGTGCTGGCCAGATGAACTTGGATGATGGGGGCTGGCATCCGGACCTCTGAGGAGGACCATAGCAGCTGGTGCTGGTGTCTCTGGGCTCAGAGGAGGGGCCCCTTGGAGTGAGAGGAACTTGGGCATGTATTAAAAGTTCACTCCAAAATTCCAGACTAGGTGAGAAATGGCTTACTCTCTGGGCAGGAGAGGACAGTATGGGAAATATATAGCCATTGACAAAAGTATTCTATACACCGCCCCCCCCCCCACGTAATTAAGAAAGCCTCTTTTGTTATATGGTTATTAAGTAATGTTGAGTGACTTTTCCAAGTTACACAGGAAGTCACAAGAGCCAAGCAGATGTGGAATTAACTTTGCCTCTCATTTATAATCACGGGTCCAAATCAGTTTCATCTGATGTTAGACACTTGAAGAACTATAGTTTCTTTTCTTCTCCCTGTGTGTTTGATGACTATGACAGGGCAACTTTCAAAATAAGTGTAGGAAAATACTCTTCTTTTAGTAGATGCAACAAAGTTTCAATTCAGTGTAATAGTTGAATTTGATACCATTACAACTGTCAAATTCAAGTAATTTCATTCTGATTTTTAAAAAATAGGATATTTTTGAAATGACGATTATTAGCTACAGTAGAATGGAGAAGACAAGAGCCAAGTGATTGCATCCCTTCATTTGACAAATATTTATGAGGTTCTTGCTGTTTGTCAGACTCTACTAATGAGTAAACTAAAAATTGCTTCTTCATGTGTGAAGGTCAGCAATTCCTGGGGTCAAACTATAAGACTTCGGAAAAAAGTGCATGTGTTGCTGTTTAAAACTTAACTTTATGTTGTATTTTTTTTTTTAAGTCATGGATTTTTTTTTATTATTATGTTATGCTAATCACCATACATTACATCATTAGTTTTTGATGTAGTGTTCCATGATTCATTGTTTGCGTATAACACCCAGTGCTCCATGCAGTGCGTGTTGTATTTTTACTTATACATTTTATATAACTTATTTTAGATATATATCATTTAATATATCTATAATACCTCAGGTATTAAGGGTTACACAAAAGACAGAAACAAGACTCTATAAACTCATACTATCTGGCAGTTATCTGAGCAATAATTATATTTATATAATAAAGAATTTAAATAGATTAAAAGCATCAATCATGGAGCACTGAAAAGATCCCACAGCCTACAGCTGTGTAGTTATAATCTCTATCGCCATCTAGTGGCACAAATCTTAAAAATCAGTTGAACCATTGAGCAGAGCAGTCTTAGAACCCCACCTGCCTGAGTGCCTTCAGCTTCATTCATTCTCAGGAACCAAATGCCACAGAATGTGATTTTCTTTCTTTGTTCTTGGACAGTATGCAGTAGAGTGGGTGGTGTGGGGTGTTAATGTTCGTTGAAGGATTCCTTATTTAGACTCTAAAAGAAGGGAGTGAAAGGAAATCATGTCACGATGTCTATTGTTTCACATGGTGAAAAACACTAAGTTATCATTTCAGGAAAACTTGATTTTACTCTTAGCACACGAATGCTATTAGTTGCTTCAGAAATAATGTTTACAATATTTTCTTTTATATGAAAATTATCAATGACTTTTATTTAAATGATTTGAAGATATAGGACGTTTTTTCTAAGCGTCGTTTTCCTGATTTTAATAGCAATTAGAAGAATGATCATCAGATTCAGTGAAAACCACTGACCTAAAAAATAAGGAGAAGTAAATTTTTTTTTTAAAGGTTATTTTGACATCATATGAAGAAGACACACCAATTAAGCTTTGGAAGACCTATAACTCAATGTTATGGGGAAGGCCACGTACATGAATGAATAAATATGTTTATACTTGGGTTTCTTAAGTTAAAATTACAAACATATGTGTTGATGATTTTAATCAAAAATGGCTTAAAATTTTTTCTGAGTATCAAAACAGATGTATAGGATATAAACTTGTTTTGGCCTTGGCCTTAATGTTCATCTATTATGTAAATACTGGACTCAAGGGTAGGTTAGATAAGACAGGTGGGCTATCTGTCGTGGAGAAAAATGCAGAAATGTTTAGCTTGGTTTGGTTTAGCTGGATGCAGAAATAAAATAATCATGTACCCAATTCTGGGGACACTCACGATTTTGTACAAAGCCCCTCTCTTATTTCATCTTCCTTTATCCACCCTCCCCATCCCCATCGTGGCCAATATTTTGCTCTAGATCTCCTTCTACTTCTTATTTTAACTGCAAACTCTCTTCAGGACCCTCCCTTTGCTGTTTCTACCTCTAGTTCTTTGTGTCTAATATTACATGGTATCCATCATCTTTTTGGTTTCCATTTTTTCCTAGTGATAGACCACCAGATTGCCCCTTACTCTCGGTACCACAAGTAGTACTTAGATAATCACACTTGCATGTGACCCTCAGGCAGAAATTACCCTGTTTTTTTTTTTTTTTTTTTAAGATTTTATTTATTTATTTGTCAGAGAAAGAGAGAACACAAACAGGGGGAGTGGCAGGCAGAGGGAGAAGCAGGCTCCCTTCTGAGCAAGGAGACTGATGCGGGACTTGATCCCAAGACCCTGAGATAATGACCAGAGCTGAAGGCAGATACTTAACCGAATGAGCCACCCAGGCGTCCTGTCCTTGGTTTATATTCTCAGGAGTAATTTATAGGGATTTTACAGATATAATTTCATAATGTAATGAATCATTTATCTTTTAAATGCACACTGTCCAAACTTGTATATGGAGTACATGAAGGCTCCCATTTCCCCAGAGTCTTGCTAAAGGTGACATAATACCACTGTTTTGTTGTGTTGTTTTTTTTGTTTTTGCCAAAAGGGTAGGGTCATTATTGTTGCATGCCATTAATCTGATTTCTAGTGTGGTAAAATATCTCTTCATATTTTTGCTAGATGTTCTGTTTTGACTATGCATGGCTTACTCATATATCTTGCCTATTTTTCTATTGATTGTCCACTCTTTCCTTTATCCTTTTATATTATTGATATTAATATCTTATAGATTTTTGACAGGGCATTTAAATTTCTCCCAAACTTTGTCGATGATGTCCTACACCAGACTTTTTGAAGATGTAGCGTAAGGAAGGGATCCAACTTTATTTCCACATGCTTATCCATTTTTCCTAACACTATACCTTCTAGTAAACAAGTCATCATTTCCCTACTGATTTGAGGTGCCACCTCTATCCTATGCCACATTCCCATACATACACAAATCTGTTTTTGGAGATTTCTATATGGTTCCAAAACATTGTTCTTATTATTATGACTTTATAGCATGTCTTTATTTCTGGTGAAATGGAATTTCACCTAAAGCCTAGGGTTCTTGCCCTCGGGAGTATTCTTGCCTAGAACAGAGACTTTTTTTTTTTTTTTGCATTTTTAAATTTTATCATGTTATGTTAATCACCATACATTACATCATTAGTTTTTGATGTAGTGTTCCATGATTCACTGTTTGCATATAACACCCAGTGCTCCATTCAATACATGCCCTCTTTAATACCCATCACCAGGCTAACCCACCCCTTTCCCCTCTAGAACCCTCAGTTTGTTTCTCAGAGTCCATAGTCTCTTATGGTTCATCTCCCCCTCCGATTTCCCCCCCTTCATTTTTCCCTTCCTACTATCTTCTTCTTTTTTTTAACATATAATGTATTATTTGTTTTAGAGGTACAGGTCTGTGATTCAACAGTCTTACACAATTCACAGCGCTCACCATAGCCCATACCCTCCCCAATGTCCATCACCCAGCCACTCCATCCCTCCCGCCCCCCACCACTCCAGCAACCCTTAGTTTGTTTCCTGAGATTAAGAATTCCTCATATCAGTGAGGTCATATGATACATGTCTTTCTCTGATTGACTTATTTCGCTCAGCATAATACCCTCTAGTTCCATCCATGTTGTTGCAAATAGTAAGATTTCATTCCTTTTGATGGCTGCATAATATTCCCTTGTATATATATACCACATCTTCTTTATCCAATCATCTGTCGATGGACATCTTGGCTCTTTCCATAGTTTGGCTATGGTGGACATTGCTGCTATAAACATCAGGGTGCACATATCCCTTCGGATCCCTACATTTGTATCTTTGGGGTAAATACCCAGTAGTGCAATTGTGGGTCGTATGGTAGCTAGAACAGAGACTCTTTTGAGGTGGCAGACACACGACTAGTTACGCATGTTCTCCCTCTTATCTCTTCTTTTTCAAAATTTACATAATCGTTTGTGTGTGTCAATTTTCTCATGTAAATTTAAGACTAAGTTTTTTAGTTTCTTAAAATAGCCCATGGGGATTTGATTGGAACTTCTTTGAGATTTTAGAGTGAGTTAGGGGAGACGAACATTTAAAAAATATTGAGCTTTTTTTTTTTTTTTTTTAAAGAAAGAGATTATCTCTTCACTCAGAATGCATACAACTCATCTGAAAGCTATGGGGCATGTTCAGTATTTCTTAGTGGTTATTTTTTCTAGCCCAGTTTTCTGTTTGTGCTAGTTGTGGCATTTTGTATTTTTTCCAGTCATGTATCAGTTTAGAAGCCTGCTGGACGATGAGAAGCATTTGGCCACCTCACCCCATTGCCTCCACGGATAGCCAACACCAGTAGTCAGATGAGGCAATGGTAGGCCAACCCCAGCTGACCAGCAAAAGATTGCAGAATTTCCCAGCTTACCCACATACTCACAAGCAATACTAAACAGCTGTGTATTACACACCAAAAGACAACTGACGTACTTTGTTTATTTCAGAGATCTCTGAGATGTGAGATCAGTTTTCAAATTCACTGGTCTTGCTCTCTGCCATGCCCAGGTTTGAGTTGGGGGATGGGGCCAACAGGCTTTACTAGTTTGATCGTTTTTTATATTTGTTTTCTCTCTGAGTAGAGTAAAGAGGAACTTGTCCTTTTATATTCCAAGTGATACAGAAAGAATACGGGATTGTATTACACCTAGAGCCCAGAGTTGCTACCCTTATAGAGAGAAAAGTCTGGTCTAGAACAGAGAGGCAGCAGACCCAAAGCTGGGAAGGCAAAATGCACCCCTGTGCCATCAATTCTCAATGACTGGGGGATCAACACCAGCCCTGGAGCCCAAAACTCGAAGTTAAGATTACTACCTTTAGGGAGAGGACCAAAAGCAGAGTAAGTGGAGGCTGACCAATGCTTGGCCTTGCAATTGATGATAAAGAAAGGGCTTAAGAAATCCTATGATCAATATGTCTCTTCCATTATTAAAAAAAAAGTAATCAAAGTATGTTTTATTTCAGAGAAGGGAGCCATCTACTAATTTAACAAATTCTATAACCCAAAGAACCCAAGCAATAAAAGATTGGACATTTTTATATTTCTCAAATTTTCATAAGTATTTTATAGTGCAAGTGCATTATTTAATTTTAATATTATAAAGTGTCCAGATGTCATGTAAACTCAAATGTGAATTACTCTTCATTTAAAATCTTCATTGCACTTCTCTTTTTCCATGAGTTTTCATTTTTCCATTTACTGTGCTTTAGAGGCGTTTAAATTAAGCAAGTCTTACTCTTTGCTCCCACTTCCTTTGTTTCTCTTCTCAAACTCACCTGTTCCCTTTAAGTGTCCTTTCTGTTGCTCTTCTGTATGTGCCTTTCATATTTTCCTCCAAAATCTACCATCTACCTTAAGAGATTAAATCTCTTTAAAAAAGATGAATCTTAATCTGAAAAATCTTTTTCAGTCTTAAGAGATTAAATCTTTTTTCCTTTAGGATAATTATTTGGCTCTTGTAAATTCTAGTCCTTTTTAATTAACTGCATGAAAAATTTATTTTAAAAATATGAAATGTGCCTGCATCTCTTGTGTGGCACCAAAAAGTAAGGAAATGCCCAAAGGAGGATGTGGTCATGTTGTAGAGACGCAGGCACCAACTTGAAGAGGCTCCTAACCACCAAAGCTAGGTCAACTGGAGCAAATAAATAAAGAGTTACAGTATTGGATTATATCCCAGAGAATATGACATCTCCACGCCGATAGAAAAATAGTTGAATAAATGAATCGGTGAGGGAAAATGGAAAGCTCTACCTAGAGGAAAATTCTAACTAATAAATGTAGAAGAAATGAGGGAATAGAAAATCACGACTAGGAAAACACCAGAGAAATAACTATTGCAGGCAGGACCCACTGATACATGCTAGAAGTAGAAGGCAAAATTTGAGAAGCAGGTTTCTGCACAGTCTCAAAGTGTCCGCCCCAAGATATTAATTAATTGTAAGAGGAAAAACAGTAACTTTATGGAGCAGAAACCTGGCAGACATCACCTTAACCACAGGACATATTTTCATCACAAACCGCCTGATACAGGATGCTCTGAGAAGGGCATGGCATCACTTGTGGGATGTTCTTGCCAAAAATGCAGAACCTCGGTCTTATCATGGGAAAACATCGCACCAGCTCAAATCAAGGAATAGTCTACCTGCCAAGGTTATAGAAAACAAGGAAAGACTGAAGAACTGTTACAGATTGAAGAGGACCAAGCAGGCATGACAGTTAAATGCAATGTAGGACCTTGGATTAGATCTTGAAACAACAAAAAAATGGACATTAGTGGAAATGCTGGTCAATGTCAAATGAGGCAGCTTAGTTAATGATACTGTATCAAGATTCCTCTCCTGGTTTTGGTAATTTTAGCTGTTAACATTAGAAAAATCTGAATGAGGGGCAAATGAGAGCTCTCTGTATTATTTTTATAATTTTTCTATAAATCTAAAATTATTTCAAAATAAAAAGTTTGTATTTATAAGTATATGTAAGTATGTGTATGCATCAAACATTAGTTTTCTCTCTCTTGGAGTTACATCATGTACTTGTGTTAGCTCTTATTATTTCTACTTACCAGGAAGGAAAAGGCCCCTCATTTTTTTATGCCCCTTAAGCTAAGCTCCACATTTGTACTTGAAGAACAACAACAGCAAGAAAACACCGAGACCTTCTAAATATGTATTATCCAGAAGCATGTAGTTTATTTTCCGCCCACACCAGAGAACGAAGAGGGAGGTTGTGGTTTAGAGTTTTTATGGCTGCCTTGATGTTCTATCAATTTTTCCGAAACTGATTTAAAAAGTAATGAAACCCATTACCCATCTCTCCCTAAGTGGGGCAAACTCCAGCCTTTCTCTGCAGGTCTCCGTCCTGTGATGGTGGTGCTCTTCTGTCAAGGGCTGTGCTGGGAGAGGGACGGGACTAAGAGAGTGAAATAAGAGTTGAAGAGAGGACAGAAGCCTCTGGGGAAGGGGCGAAATCTTCACCTAATCATCCTATTTGGGAGCTCCACTTGGCTGCTCCAAAAGCCCTCTGTGCTCTTCAGTTCTGGCTCATACTTACTATTGTGCTTTGACTAAATAATTAAGCATCTCTCACTTAGTTAGCATCTCCTGAGGGCAGTAGTCCAATTAGGTGACAGTCAGACCACTGCTCTTGAATACTATTTATCTTTGTTATAAATGAGTCAAGATGTAAATACCTACATATTTACCCGAAGAGGTTCTCAGCGTGGGCAATTTTGTCCACCATCCCCTGCCCCGCCCCAGGGAATATTTGACAATATTTGGATTGTTAGCACTGAGGAGGTGGTACCCACATCTAGTGGGAAGAGACCAGGGACGTTGATAAGCTTCCTACAAGGCACAGCACATCCCCCCACAAAAAGGATTATCTGGTCCAAAATGTCAGTATTGTTGAATACCCTAATGACACAGGTTTGTTTGTTTGTTTTTAGGAACTAGGTAAAGAACGGTATCAGAGTTCTCTAGTCCTAAATCAGCTAGTATCTAGTATCACACACACACACACTCACACACACACACACGTCACCACACTGCTAATTTCCGTTTTAACATGTTTGCGTTAATAATGCAAGCTGATCCATTGATTCAGCCTTATTTCACCATAACAATTATAATAAATAATATTTATATAGAGCTTTAAACTATATCAAGCTTTTCCCATGTATTGCCCCATTTGAACCTTGGCTTGGGATGCTATCACAGTGAGGTCATTCCAGCGTAAAGCCCATTAATCTTGTCTGGTAATATCCAAATTCACGGAACTAGGAGGTCTTAGCAATGATCTGTGCTCCCACAGAAGACACAGAGGTAAATAAGTAAGTTAGCTGATTCTCAGAACCAGCCTTCTAAGTCCCCTGGAGTAAACAGACAAACTATTAATGACCCTGGATTCGGTATCTAATTAAATTTTTGGCAGTCAGCAAAAGAAAATCAAATCAGGTTGTTGCTATGAAGAGACACAACAATGTTTACTCTTTGATTTTTCCCATTTTAAGAAAAGTTAAGAAAAAAATTATGACTATTAAGAAGGAAGCTATTTTCTGTTCTGTTTTGTTGTAAATATAATACAGCTGTATTTATTAGACGGGAAGAGGAACTTACATTTTCCTAAAATTGTCTTGTTTTAATTTTCATCAGGCCGTCTTTTCCAGCTACCGCTAAATGCTAATGATTTCCAAACACATTTCCTCGTGGTTCAGAATCGTATTAACTCTCTCATGTTCAACAACATCAGAAACCAGTGAACAGTTCCCACAGGCCCTCCCCCTTCTCCCTCGGTGCTCCTTTTGATAACACCAGTAGCCTCACAGCCCAGGAAAGTTTAGAGGGCCCACAGATTCCTTCCTGCTTCCTAAAACCGATTTTTAAAATCTCAGTAAGGGCGCTTTTTTTGTTTGTTGTTTTTAACATTCATTTTTTAATTGTGGTAAGATAGACATAACGAAAGTTCCCTTTTTGAATCATTTTAAGGTGTATGACTCAGTGCTCTTAATTACACCCACAAGGCTGTGCAACCATCACCATTATCTTTAGCCAAAATTTTTCTGTCATCCCCAACCAGAATCTCTACGCATTAAGTAATAATATCGATCCCTCCCTCCCCAGGCCCTGGTAAATCTCTAATCTACTTTCTGTCCCTACAAATTTGCCTCTTGTCCATATTTCATAAAAGTGGAATCTTACAATATTTGTCCTTCTGTGTCTGGCTTATTTTACTTAGGTTAATGTTTTTAAGGTTCATCTACGTTGTTCCATGTATCAGAACTTCATTCCTTTTATGGCTGAATAATAAATGTGGAGGTACCACATTGGACTTATCCATTCATCTATTGATGGAGAGTTGGGTTGTTTCCACCTTTTTGGCTATTTGAATCATTCACATAGAAGTATCTGTTTTAGTCCCCGTTTTAAATTCTTTTGGGTATATACCTATGAGTGTAATTTCTGGGTCATATGAATATATATATATATATACACACACAAATACATATAACACACATATTATATAATATATATTTTACACACATATTATATATAATATGTATTATACACACGCAGAGAAAACATTTTCAACATTCTAATGGGATGTATATATTTTACAGAAATAAGGAAAATGTGTACACAATTGGATATTTCAAAGTTATCTGCAAATATATCAAAGCATTTATGAATTTCTGGGAATTATTATTTTTAAATAATTTTAATATTTAAAAACAAACCATAGCAGACCTTTCTTATCCTTCAGAGATAAGTAAGTTAATAGAGGAATAATTGAAAGAACTACATCAAAGACTTATGGAAAGATTTGGAAGACATTTTCATTATTAATTTGATAGCTTATTTTTTTTTATAACACAGCTGCGATGGGAAAATGGATAGATATTGGCCACAATTACGATGGTAAAACTATAGAGGGGTTTCTTGGTACAATCAAATAATATTTTATAAAAGATTGAATTCCATATCTTATCTAACTCAGTGCCCCAAGATTGAGCATACATATCTCCAATAAAAATAAATTGTGATAAAAAAAAAATGTGTGTGTTCTTTGGTGATTCTCAAGATATTTCATCATATAGGAGTATTTGAATTTTAATTTGAGAACCTTGAAGACCAAAGCCCCTTTAAGACCAAACAAGTGAGTAATGTTAGAATGTCAGGCACTATGTTAGGTTAAAACACCTTGTTTAATGTCCCTACATTGTATCACATGGGTCATTGTCTGCTCTGCTTGTGCAAGAATAAAAGAACCCTGTTGTCAGCACAAAACAGATGTACGAGCTTCACCTCCAGAAATCTCAGGCACCTTCCATGCCATCCAAGTCTGCTCCAGTTCATGCCCCTTTCCTGGGGCCGACAGTCACTTGTCCCATGAATGCTGGAACCTTCCTCATGGCCACCATAAAACAGCCAAGCAGGCTCATCAGGAGTTCTGACTCCTGCAGCCACCTGAAGATTTCAATAAAACATCACACCACAGGGCTTGGATTATGGCATCCCAAGAGGCAGCTGAAAGAGCCAAATGATGCCACTTGGCAGCATGGGGGGGTTATATTCCACTGAGGCAAACTTTAACAGTGGGGAAGAGATGTGTGAAGCCCTGCCTATGTATTTTCTCTTTTTCCTCCCTCTGAGGGACTGGTCTGATGCATGGAATATCTTTTCTTTGGCAATCCAGGATATCCCATGCCAGGTAGATGCATCTGCTGATTACCATGGTTCTGTACCTCCTTGTACCTCATGTCCCTTCTTTCCCTTACCCTTACTGCTCTAGATTTTCACTACCCCCAAATTAAGTATCATTGCTTTCATCCTGGCCTCAGGCTCTGTTTTCTAGGGAATCTGGGCTGAAATGGTTGGCATTGATATTCCCATTTTAAGATAAGGATAATATTAGTAAAACTCAGAGAAGTTGAACAACTTTGAAGTCACATAAATAGCAAGTGGCAGGCCATGTCCAGCCCAAATCCTAGGTCTGTAACATACTACATCTGATCTGCATCGAAGACAAATTAGTTACGTCTTGCAAAGGCAGTAAATTGACAAAGACAGGCCTAGTATGATAATGTCCTGAAACCTAGCCATCTCCAGAAAGCACAGTAAAATACAATGGTTGAACTTAAAAATGGAAATGTCATTAATACATTCCGAAAGAACATAAAATCCACTAACACATCTCAGAAGGAAAAAGAAAATAGGCTGTTATTAGGCAGAACTCCAAAACCAAACACAAGGATCTGTACTGTTCCTAGCCAAAGGATTTTAATCTTGTTATACTCTCTTGCTGGGTCCCAATCTTCCCTGTGCCAAATGGTCCATTACAAAAATTAAACTGGCAATGTTTAAGTATAGCATAAAAGCATTTTTCTATGAATGTGGACAAAATAAGAATCCATATATATTATATTGTACTAGTTATAAACCGCAGCTTCTCATTTATCACTTTTGCTATTTGTGTTTATATAATCATTTTTAATGGGTGATACATTCATATGGACCAAAAGGACATTCAGTTTAAAATCTCCATCTTACTCCATTCCAAGCTATCTAACTTCCCTAAGACACTGTAGTGTGTCCTTCTGGGAGGAAGAAGTTAAATTAACTGCTCGAAATCTGCTTAGTCCCTTACAGAGGACATGGAAAAGGCAGGGGACTTGGTCTAACTTCTATTATCTGGACCTGCAAGTAAATAGACCTACTGATATTTTTAGGAGGAAGAGGCATTGTCTTGAAAAGGTTCTTAGCATGTAGTCCCTGGCTAAGGACAGCCTATGGGAAGCAGAGCCCTGAGTCCCTGAGGTGGCTCTCCTGGGAGAATGTCAGGTAGGCTATACCTGGGTATAAAATAGAGATGTTTCATAATGAAATGCTCCCACTGTGGGAGGTGATTCTGTGAACCACACATAGAGAGAGCATTTCTAGATGATGGAGTGTCAGCCTCCATGACTTCACACACCTCTCTCGGCTTCATCTGAGCATTTTGATTGTGTGGGCCCTTTTTTTAAAAAAAAAGATTTATTTATTTTTTATTTTAGAGAGAGAGAGCACATGTTGGGGGGGGTGCAGAGGGAGAGAGAGAATCCCAAGCAGATTCCTCACTGGGTGCGGAGGCCGACTCAGGGCTGGATCCCACGACCTGAGCTGAAATCGAGAGTCGGATGCTTAACTGACTGAGCCACCCAGACACCTCCCGCCCCCTGCCATTCTTAATAAAGCTTGACGCTGAGAAATATCTCTGTGATTCATGGCCGTCTGTGGGTTACCTCACCTTCTAAAGAACTTCTATGCATACATATAATACACACCTCTATTCTAACGTCTTTTTTACTTCATTGGTAGTATTTGATACATACTGTTCTGTAACTTGATGTTTTCCTGTTCATTTGAAAATCCTCCCACCAAAAAAAAAAAAAAAAAAAGCAAGCAACAGACAAACAAGAAACCAAAAACAATGACAAAAGGGGAGGGGATCACTTATAATAGCAGCAAAATCTGTTTGTTGTGTGGTTTTTACGTTTTCTGCATTAAGCAAGTCTTGGGGAAGAGAATGGAGTAAACACAAGCTGTGTTGACAGGGGTGGGTGGAAACAGGTGTTTTCATACATCACTTAGGGGAGCATAAGCTGAGACAATCTCTGTGAACGACCTTCGGGCCACGGCTGTCAAAGTCACAAACACATATTTCCTTTAAGTCAGCATTTCTGCTTCCAGCGAACTATCCTACAGATGTACTTGCATATGCACAGCACATTATGGGTACAAGATTATTCACGGCAACACAGTTTAAGAAAGTAAGTTTAGAAACAATCTAAATGCCATCAACAGAAAACCGATTAAATTTGCATAATACCAAAGCTGTAAAAAAAAAATGAGGAAGCTCTTTATACACTGCTATAGAGTTATCTATAAACTATATTAGTGACAGCCACAGACAGCAAGATTTCTTTATTGACTGCTAGGAAATTGTTGTATATATATTTCAAGGGGTTTTTGTGTGTGTGAATGACCACACACGTATTTTTCTAAAATGATATCCTACTATGTGTGCTATTTTATAACCTACCTTATTTATTACATTTTCTAATATGATCAACATTAATTTATTTTAAATAAATTTCAGAAATAAGGCATTTTCAAGTGCTTTATTTCAAGTAACATACACATATGGAAAAGCCTACAAACTGCAAGTGTATGGTTCAATGAGTTATCCCCAAATGAACAAACCCACTTCTGAACACCTACATCTCTACTTATACTCTCCTGACTTGTTCATGAATTCATAGCCTTTTTGGAATAAAATCCCATTTTAACAAATGGACGTGTTATCTATATATTACAAACTTTGTATTTCAGAGATCGCAAAATAGTTTCCATTAGAAATATAGGGCCAGCTATGACTTTAATTTCTGACAACGAATCAACTGGAACACATTTTACAGTGGCCTTCTTATTAAAACATCACTAGATCATTTACAAATCTGAGCATGTGAAGGGTCTATGATGGGATGATACATCTGATGCTGAAACTATTCATATAAACTCACAAGGCTACAAGTGATAAAGGTCTTTAAGGAATTAAGGACCATGATTTCTGAATATCTTTTCTATGGTTATGCTGAGCTATTATCTACCAACTTTATCATTAAATAGACTTTCAACAAGGACATATGCAATGTGAAAGAAATGAATAAGGAAGCATTTAAATATTAAACGATGCTTTAAAAACCGGTGGTGAAAATTGTATTTCTTAAAAATTTAGTATTCTATAAATATATAAGTGTATTATTGGAAGAAAAAATCAAAAATAGGAAAATTTTTTCCTGAAAGATCTTCTCAAATATAAGTAATTATATTCACAAATGTAAGTGATAATTACAAATACATACATGTAAGTGCTCTTGTTAGCGTGTTGTAATTGAAGTTTATGACTGGTGTGTTTTGTCAGTGCATAGGAGAAAGCCCACAGAGTCCTTGGCTTGTCAGTGAGGTTCCAGCCTTCACCTTGCCTGCTGAGGTGAACTTGGGCTTGTCTCCCCCAGTCTTGTTTTCTCTCCCATCTTTGAGTGAGTCTGTAACTTTACCGGCACTTGTGAAGGAAGAGAGGAGTAAGGGGCTGAATCTAAGAAAGGAAGATATGTCTTTCAGGTACGTGTGTGCCAAAGACTTGGGAGGGACTTTGATGTATGAGGAATTGGGTGGGAGGAGAAATTAAATTTTATTTTTATTTTTACTTTTTTAAGAAGCATTATGTGTCTTAAGTTTCCCTTTCATAAGACTTGAGAAATACGAACAGGGTTATTTTGACATTACTTTTGGGCATGGCACTGTGCTCTTGCTTCATACCTGAACCATGTGGTTTATAACTTTACGCAAATCATGAATGCGAAAGCTGAGATTTACTATATATGTAGCATTAACTAACAAATCTTTGCCAATTTAATATTTAAATTCAGCTTATGTTTGTCATATCATCCAAGATATAGTGTATATGAAACACTATACTGTATTAATTCTTTCTCTTGGATCTTGACTGAAAGTTTGTTTGTTTAAAGATTTTATTTATTTGAGAGAGAGAAAGAGAGAGCATGAGCAGGAGGGTGCAAGGGGCAAAGGGGAGAGGAAGAAGCAGACTCACCACTGATCAGGGAGCCCAACACGGGGATCGATCCCAGAACCCTGAGATCATGACCTGAGCCGAAGGCAGACGCTTAACCAACTGAGCCACCCAGGGGCCCTCGAAAGTTTTAAATCAACAAAATATACTCTATTTCATAAATTAAGATCGAAGAAGATACTGGCAATGTTCCATTTCTTCACCTGGGTGCATTTATATGTGTGTAAATGTTTGGGTGTAGTGAAAGGCTTCTATGACATTTTGGGGCTTTATTGTGGGAGGCTGTCATGTGCATTGTAGAATATTTAGCAGCACTCCAGGTCTTTGCCCACTAGGTAGGTACCAGTAACATCTCCCCCCCACAAGTGGTGACAACCAGTGTCTCCTGACACTGCCTACTGCCCTCTAGGGGACAAAGTCACCTCCATTCTCCATTGACAACCACTATCCTAGTAATTTTCTGCTAAAAATCTCCACTACCAGAAGAGTGCTTGTTTATTCCTTCATAATAACCCACACAATTTTTACTTGAACCAACCCCCTTTCAACCTAAGTGAAAAGTGGTGGGGTGTTTGTTGCACCTTCTCCTAGGAGGAGTGTTTTCTGTCACCCTTCCAAATCCTGGGTTTGAGGTTGCTTTTATTTCTTTGTTTCGTTATCCCATAGTTCATAGAATAGGACTTTTTATTTATTTTATTTTATTTTTTAAAATTCCAGTATAGTTAACACACAGTGTTATACTAGTTTCAGATCTACAATATAGTGATTCAACAGTTCCATACACCACCCTGTTCTCATCGTGACAAGTGCACTCCTTAATCCCCATCACATGTTTAACCCATCCCCTCCTCCCCTTTGGTAACCATCAGTTTGTTCTCTATAGTCAAGAGTCTGATTCTTGGTTCTTCGCTCTGTTTTTCCCTTTGCTTACTTGTTTCTTAAATTCCACATATGAACGAAATCATATGGTATTTGTCTTTCTCTGACAGACTTATTTCACTTAGCATTATACTCTAGCTCCATCCATGTTGCTGCAAATGGCAAGATTTCATTCTTTTTTGTTGTTGAATAATATTCCAGTGTAAATATACCACATCTTCTTTATCCATTTATCAATGGATGGACACTTGGGCTGCTTCCGTAGTTTGGCTATGGTAAATAATGCTGCTATAAATATAGGGATGCATGTATCCTTTTGAATTAGTGCTTTCATATTTTTTTGAGTAAATACCCAGTAGTGCGACTATTGGATCATAGGTTAGTTCTATTTTTAACTTTTTGAGGAGCCTCCATACAGTTTTCCACAGGGGTTGTATCAATTTGCATTCTGAAGAGGACTTTTAATTACCTTCAATGGCGTGATTGAATTCTCTCTTTTGTGTTACATAGAATAAGATCAACGGAGGAAGTCTTATACTTTCCAATTAAACATCCAAAAATAAAACTAGTTTACTATTTCGGGCCTGTTAGTATGGGAAAAACAAGCATTTTTAAGTGTTACTTAGATTTGTTTCCATTTTTATTGGTAAAAAAAGGTGAAAAAAGAAGCTGAAAACTTGACAGCAGTGCATGTTTTATATTAAATGTTTTCAAGTATGTGTTGTCTTTTATATAAGTGCATTTTGAGAAAAAAATTAGTGTTGTAATTCACGAGGGTTTAGGCAGTGTCATAAATCTGTCATGGAACATATGGAAAACGTCATTTACTTACGTTGGAAAGAAGATTGTTGCCACAGCCCAACACCTGTACCAAATCCACACACTTAAAAACTGAAGGGTGTGCGTGAGCGCGTGCATGTGCAGCAGCGGATGCAGACAGGAACTCAACACCAGTTACACTTACATGTAAGAATTCACTTCAAAGCATATATATGTCCTTTGGTTATATTTCAAAAAACAAAAACAAAAACCTTCAAACAAAAGAAATTTAGTAAGTGCCTAAAAGCACAGGATTAAATCAAGTGTAGTATTTTAAGTTCATAAATATGCAAAACACATACACAGCCACTTATGATCATATATTTTAAAGTATTTTAGAGTTTTTATTTTTATTTATTTATTTATTTTTTTTAAAGATTTTATTTATTTATTTGAGAGAGAGA
>NW_022589725.1:20190815-20237348 GCF_004348235.1 Phoca vitulina | reverse complement strand
TTTTTATTTTTTTTATTTATTTTTTTTTTTTAAAGATTTTATTTATTTATTTGAGAGAGAGAATGAGAGACAGAGAGCATGAGAGGGAGGAGGGTCAGAGGGAGAAGCAGACTCCCTGCCGAGCAGGGAGCCCGATGCGGGACTCGATCCCGGGACTCCAGGATCATGACCTGAGCCGAAGGCAGTCGCTTAACCAACTGAGCCACCCAGGCGCCCTAAAGTATTTTAGAGTTTTTAAATCTGTGTCTTTAGTATTTAGAATATTGTTAAGGGGACACATTTTATTAAGTGGTAGGACAGTATTATTTATCAGTGTTCGCAGTGGGGTCCTGGAGTCATCTTGTATCAGATTTTACAAGCCTAATAATATGTTTTCAGAAATTTTACCAGCTGGTGGACATCAACTTGGTAATCTGAATTCAGCCATGGTGGCAGAACGTAGAACACAGAAATTAGCAAACTCAACAGATCAGGGCTTCCCAGCCTCAGGGAGGTCGATTCTTAAACATCTACCACCACACCACTGAGCTTAGCCTAAAAGGATGTTACATAGACTCTATCTTACTTTTTTTTTTTTTTTTTTTAAAGATTTTTTATTCATTTATTTGAGAGAGAGAGAATGAGAGAGAGCGAGTACATGAGAGGGGGGAGGGTCAGAGAGAGAAGCAGACTCCCTGCTGAGCAGGGAGCCCGATGCGGGACTCGATCCAGGGACTCCAGGATCATGACCTGAGCCGAAGGCAGTCGCTTAACCAACTGAGCCACCCAGGCGCCCGACTCTATCTTACTTTATTTATAATTTTGAAGTATTCTGTTTATTCGTTAGTAGTAAATTGTATTAGTGACTTTGTGAAATATAGACTTTTGTTTTAGTTACATTTTAGTTACATTTTCTCTTACAGAACAGACCTTGACTGTTTTTTCCAGTTCCTATCAGGAACATAAAAATCACTGCCTAACAATTATTCCAAAGCACTTTATTAGGTATGATGCAAGGTATTGAATTCTTTGCCTGAGTTATCTAGTATTATAATGCTTACCTGTCTACTTTTGGATTTCAAAATTTTATATGATGACAAAGGAAGAGGAGCTTGAAATAGGGACAAAGATTAAACATTAGGAGTATAAAATTAAATTTATTAATGGTGAACAGTTGTTTTCCACCTTCACCGAAATGTAAACAAAACAAATTTTTTCTTAAAAATCATGATTGAAGTACCTTGGGAAATATTTGGTTCACATATCAAGAAATATTTACTAAAATGAGATCTGTAAAGTGAATTCTTTTATAGACACACAAGAGCTAACAGGTTAGTTAACATGTTTTGCTGCCTTAAGAACAGAGCAATAAACTCAATGGACATCTTTGTTCCTTTCAGTTTCTTCTCTACAATAAAAATAAACCCTGACTTAATGTGTCAAGCACACAAATGCAGTTCCTGATTTCCCAACTTTCAAATGCCAAAAGACAACAGATATTTGTTCATAAGAAAGATGGTTTGGATTTTTTTTTAAGGTTGAGAGTTGAACTTTGAGGTTCTTAGACTTTCAGGTTGTGTCATTTTCTCCATCTGCCCCTCTTTGACATCTTTTCTATTCCTACATCCATTTCAGAGGAGCATTAAAGCTCATTGTCTTCCTTGGTGTATTCTCAGCCTTCCTAGTCTGAAATACTCTAGAGCATCCAATGCTTAGTATTTTCTGAACATTATTTAAATTTTATTATTCAGTGTGTTACCAGCCAATGCCTTGCACATTAAGAACAGAGACTCCTGCCTCTCTTGCTCTCACAGAATCTAGCACAAGGCATGCACACAATATCTGCTCCATGAAATTTGTTGAATGAAATGAAGACACCAGCTGCTATGCTTCAATCTCCAGGGCGTGGCGATTATTAGAGATCACCAAGCGTTACAAGTAATTTTTATACTTGGATTCATTAAAGTTTTTCCCCCTCTTTGTGTATGATTTGCTAGATTTGTGGCACACAATTGCTATAGAATAAAATTTATGCCTCCCTCTTTTCCAGTTTTCATTTAATCCTCCTTTAAAATTTTCACACATATGCCGGGTTCCTGAATATACTCTAATCAGAGAGTATAATCAAAAAGTGAGGAGGGCAAGTAGTTACAGAAGGAAAGCTATTGTATTTAGTGTCCACTGAGGATTTTATGAAATTGGGGTAGCTCATCCTAATCACAGTTGGTTGAACCCAAAGGGGAATCATAGGGAATCATCGAATAAACTGTATTAGTAACTATAAAGTATACTTTCCTGGGCGCCTGGGTGGCTCAGTCGTTAAGCGTCTGCCTTCGGCTCAGGTCGTGATCCCAGGGTCCTGGGATCGAGTCCCGCGTCGGGCTCCCTGCTCTGCGGAAGCCTGCTTCTCCCTCTCCCACTCCCCCTGCTTGTGTTCCTGCTCTCGCTATGTCTCTCTCTGTCAAAAAAATAAATAAAATCTTTAAAAAATATATATATATATACTTTCCTGATCAGCGTTAGACTCAAGCAAATTTCCATTTTCACCCTCCATTTTTATTTCTTCTTCTATGGATATTTATAATCTTTTCTATTTTCCTATTGGATTGTATGTCTTTTTCTTAATTATTAGTAGAACTTCTTGAATTTTACGGATATGAAAACTTTGTGCATTATGTAAATTTCAGGTCATTTTGCCCGGTTTGGCTTAATTTTATTTTCACTGTGTGGCAAACTTACCAGAATCCTTTTATGGCCTCAGTGTTTCATGTGTTACTTAAAAAAGCTTTGCCCACCAGAAGATTATAAAAGTATTCTCCCAAAACTTTTTAAAGAACATTTGTTATTTTGTGCTTTTTTCATTTGAAATCTATTTGGTGTATAAATTAAGGTAGAGATATATATATTTTTCTTGATGAAGAGGAAATTGTCCTAACACTACTGGGCATTATAAGTGTACATCAATTTTCAGTTCCTAAGGACAACCACCATTCCTAGAAATTGGGCTGTCTTAAGATTCGTTCCGGCCAATGGACTATGAGCTGAACTGGTACATGTTACTTCTGGACTAAGGAGGCCAAAAAAGCTTCTTCTTCTTTTTTTGCTTTTAAGATTTTATTTTCATTGGGCCCCTGGGTGGTTCAGATGGTTAGCATCTGCCTTTGGCTCAGGTCATGATCCCAGGGTCCTGGGATCAAGCTCCACGTCGGACTCCTAGTTCAGCGGGAGTCTGCTCCTCCCTCTCCCTCTGCCACTCCCCCTGCTCAGGCTCTCTTTCTCTCTCTCTGTATCTCTCTATCTCAAATGAATAAATAAAATAAAACAAAAAGATTTTATTCTCAAGTAATCTCTACAACCAACTTGGGGCTTAAACTTACAACTCTGAGGTCAAGAATCGCATGCTTTACCAGCTAAACCAGCCAGGAGCCCCAGGAAGCCAAAAAAAGCTCTTGAAGCCTTTTGTTTTTCTCTTTCTCTGCTATGATCATGGAGGAGGCCTCATGTTGAGATGGAAGGCCATAAGATTGAAGAAGCCTATATTGTGTAGACCCTGCCCAGGCTTCAGCTTCTCTAGAGTCTCCTAGGTCCAAGGTGGAATTTGCATGGTGGAGACATGAGCTTTCTGAGTTAAGCCTTTGATATTTGCGGGGCTGTTTGTTACTGCAGCCTAAGTCTACCTTTTCCTGACTAAAACACCACCTTTCACATACATATCCATAAACATATAGTTTTGTTTCTTGAGTCATCACTCTGATCCATTTACCTATTTGCTTCTCCTTATACTAATTCCTCAATTTTATTGTCACTTTATAGCATATATGTATGCTATAAATATATATATATATTTTTACTTTATATCATATTTTAATGCCTGAGGGGGCAAGATTTACATCATTGAGCTTTTTAAAAATCCTTGCCTAGTCATAAGCATTAACTTTTTAAGGCAGATTTTTAGAACTCTGTATAAAAGATCTTGGCTGTACTTTGCATCATATTGCATTAGATTTACAGATTAATTTGGGAAAATTGACATCTCTACCATATGAGGCCATCCTGCTTTTTCCATATGTCTTGCATGTTTCTTCAGCTTTTCTTTTTTTTTTTTTTTTCCTGATAGATTTTTGCTCTTCAATAAGATCTTTGTCCATATTACATTTTAAAATTATTCTTACTGGTGTATAGGAAGAGAATTGGTGTGTGTATATTTCTCTTTTATGTAGCCTTCCTGAGCTCCCTAGTTTTGAAAAGAATTGGTTGATTCTCTTTCCCCTAAAGAGGGTCCTGGGATTGTTATTTCTTAGAGACTTAATCCTTCTTCTGAATTTGTTTCTAGTCACTAACCTGGGACAATTCAGTGTATTTCCATTCCTCATGGTTTCTCCTACTATCTGTTCTAGGAAGTGTCCTATTTAAATTCTCCCTCTACCTCTTGTTCCTGTAAGGCATTTAGCAAATCTGTTTGTGTAATTAAATTCCTGTACTATTATTACTCTATGGACTAATTTTATAGCACTACCTAGCTTATTTAACATTTCTGTATTGGTTTCACCATCCTCAATAGGAAAACTATTACATATTGTTTATTTACCTTCTTACTATGGAGTTTGTAACCTGAATATAATCTCTTTACCTCTCCTTGATTATCCTCTTAATATCAAGTCCTGAGTTATCAATTTTAGCAAGGTCTTTTCTTGTTACTATGTGTTAAAAGTTTCTAAATTTATGGAATATATGTTCTTACCTCACTTGGTAAATTGTTTTCTTAAATTGATTATTCAATGTGTAAAAAGTGTTCAGAGTACAAAAGATATCTTACTCATATGAGTATGTTTATATAAATCTTACCGCATTTTTTTGAGTCTTTTTGGAATAAGTTTAACAAAAATCCTGTGAAGTCCCATGAGTACTTAAATACTATGGCATCAAAGCGTGTAGCTTCCCAAAGGCTTGAAAACCATTTTTCCCAATACTTTTTGCCCAAACAAGCACCTAATAGGGCAGATCTACTCATAAAAGGTAAAAGGGGAGAGGTAGTTCCCATGCTGCTTTCTGAAAATGTCACCGCAAAATAACACCTAAGCTATTCTTGACAAAGTCATAAAAAGAAAACACTGGGTTAGTCAGAATGGGTTAGATGATCCTTCAGTGACAAACAATTCCAAATTTTCAGGGTGACTTTTTGATAGATGAAAGATGGCCACAATTTATTTTGGCTGTTTCTTTCTAAGGGGTAAAGTCTAATTCCTCTTCTTTTTAATCTGGGCTGGCCTTTAGTGATCTGTTTAACCAGTAGAATGTAGTGGATGTGACAAGTGTCTTCCACCATATGCAGGAATCCAAGCAAAGACAGCCCAGCCAAACCCTTCAGCCCCCAGAACCATGAGACTTGATATTGTGGTAGTTAGGTAGTAATAGTTAACCTGAATAGGTTTATCATAATGAAAATGTATTTCTTGCCTAGGTAAAATCCCCTGAGAATCCAGGGACCATCTAGGGGAACTGTTCTCCAGGAAGCATCTTAGCAACTTAAGCTTCTCTCTGGTCTTGTGTAATCCTAGACCATGTCTTTTCTCTAAAAGTTTCATCATAGGAGCTTCCTGCTTCCTGCTTCCACTGGAGGGTCTCACATCAGTGATTAAATGCTTCAATCTTCAAGTGGTATATACACATCCTTTCTACTTGCAGAACTTTTACACTGTTGGCCTAACTTCATAGGGGATGTAGAAGTGTACTCCTTCGTGGGCTGGGAAAGAGAAGGGTGCTGGGTGTACATCTACCGCATGTGATGTATCAGTGAGAAACATGCAGATCTGGGGATAGAGGAAAAAGGACATTTGGCTTTTAACTCCCTCTTCAACCATAGAGGAAAAGGGGAAGCAGGGCAGGACCTATTGTCAACCTGACCTCAAGGCACACTCTCAAAGACTTCACCAGGGTTCCTAATGTGCTTGAGGAACGGGAGTAGAGTTACTGGAGTATAGGGGATTGTGGAAATGGCAGCGTGGAAAACAGGCAAAACGGAAGCAGTATTGTGAAGGATTTTGTGTACCAAGAAAAGCAAATTTGACTTTAATCTAGGAAAATTAGAGAGTCTTAGAAGCATTATAGCATGTTGTTGCCTCCAGATAATAAGACATAAGATTTTTAATCATACCATGTGTAAGGCATTATATTTATCCCATTTAATCTTCACAGCCCTCTTATGCAGTTGGTTCTATTATTACCTGCATTTAAACAGAACCTTGGTGTGAACTAGTTTTAGCCCCAAGTCACATAGGTAAGAAGTGCCAGGGCTCAGATACTGATCATTGGACAGCAATTGCCCCCTTACCTGGCTCTGTGCCATCGTGCTACTCGTTTGCTCCCATACATTCTTGCTATGGTCCTTCCTACTGACCTTACTCTGAAGGCCAGGAAATGCAATCCTTGAACACATGTTTTGTGTTAGAAAGAGGAAGAGCTTCAGCAATGAGTTTCTGTTGTGCCTCAGATACTCTCTCTTTTTAACGCTTCATTTTGCAAATTTTCCAGCATACACAAAAGTAGAAAAAAGCGAAAATGAACTTAGCTTCAGCACTGCTTGACGTTGTGTCGCTTATGTTTATCCATCCTCTCTGCACTCCCTAAATTTTATTTCTGGAGTATTATCAAGTGAATTCTAGACACCATATTATTTCACACACACACACACATATCTGTAACCAATAAAGACTTTTTAAAAATATAGTTATAAGACCATTATCACACCCCCAACAAAATTAGTAGTTATTTCTTAATAGCAGAATCTATTTTAAAGAATTTTTTCTACCAATCACGTATCATATACAAAAGCTGCACCAAAAAGAATGATAGAATTCCTGTGTATGATATTTTTTATAAGCAAAATAAAGTGTTTTCTATTGAGTTTATAGGATTGATTTGTATGCAATAACAGTGATTCTTAGTAACACTTATTGCAAGGACATTTTCCAAATTTACAATAATCTGTAAATGTGAGTCTTATATTTTTATAAGGGCTGGCTCCACATAGCATGGAGCTACTACTAATTAACGCCTAACGCAAGTAAGATCTTCTCTGGAGGCAAAATGAATCTTTCTCTCCTACAGGATTAGAGATCGATCTCATGTGCCCAGCAATACTGTTAGGTTTATAGCTGTCTTTGTTTTAAGCCCAGGACAGAAATCACACTTTTTCATCATGTATTGACCATATTACCTAGTTTTATGCTTTGCACAGCTAACAAATTTTTATAAAGCACACTTTGAAAAAGCTCAGTCACCTTCTAATTGTATTTCAGCCATACAAACTCAGGGTGTGGTTATCTCAAGGTACAGATGCATCTAATGTGTATCTGGAGAGAGATTTGGAAATCATTTAGGCTACTTTCATTTTAGATCTGACGCACTGTAGCCAAGAGAAGTGCGAGATCCATTTAATTGCAACTGCCAATATTCTTTTATTCACTGACTCGTTTTATGTTAGTACTCATGTTTTAGAAGTTCTTTATAAAATTACAATTATTAAAAAATACAATTGCAGAATCTAGTTTCACTATTATCTCCAATTAGGCAGTGATACTTCAATATACACACGCAGTATTTAAATTTTCCTCTCCCTTTCAGCGAGAGATGGCCAAGCATCCTTCTGTTTTCTCATTGTAAATAGGTTTACTCTGCAGTCCATTGTTACTTTCACTACCATTGAATAGGGGATGAATTTTTAAATTAGTGGCCGTGTTTCTCTTTAGAAATCCCCACGCGCGCCAACCCCCGTATTGGAGCCTGGGCACACGAGGTGCCAGTTCTAACTTAAGCAACATTGGGTCATCTGTTTATTTTCGGGAAGGGGGAAGGGGAGGAAGGGCGTCAGAAAGAAAGGGCGGCCGTTGCCCAGGCAACCGACACCCCGGGCAACGGCAAGGCGAGGCGGGAGGGGGCGTGGCCTCAGCGGGCCCAGGCGGATAAGAGGCGGCGCTGGCTTGCCCGCTTCCGAAGCTGGGACTGTTCGTGCGGCCGGGCGGAGGCGGGGCTGCCCGGCACCACCTCCGACTACCTGGGAAGGCCTGGGCTGGCGGGCTAGCGAGGCCCCGGGCCCGCCGCTTCCTGTCCCCACACCCCCTGCCGAGGAGCCTCCCTCCGCGCCCCAACATGGCGGGCGGGCACTGGGGTCCGCTGCTGACGGCGCTCCTGGCCGCCCGAGTCGCGACGGCGACGGAGGGCGGCCCCGAGCAGGCCGCGCTACCGGAGGAGCGGAGCTGGGTGCGGCCCATGACCGCCTCCAACTGGACGCTGGTGATGGAGGGCGAGTGGATGCTGAAATTGTGAGTGTGCCCGCCCGCCCCGCACGCCACACTGCCCTTGTGGGCGCCGCCCTCCCAGAGCCGCGCGGGCGTCTGTGGATCCTGCACTGCCCGTCGAGCTCGACCACTGCTCGCTGGGCGACCTGCGGCGCCGGGGCCGGGCTGCTCACGCTGCGCATGCGCGCCAGGCCCTCCTCGGTGACAGCTGCGGGTGCCGAGCATCGCTCTCCACCCCCCCCACCCCATCCCCCTGCCTTGTTAGCCCCCTGATTTGGGGGAAAGAGTTTTAGGCATGGGGTGAGCAGCTTACCAAGGGAAGGAGGGGTAAATGGAGAAAATCTGTGAAAAAATCGCGTGCTTTTGATATAGGCGTGTACGTAGAGAAGGGCTGCCATTGAATGACATTTACGTATAGTACAAATACGTAGCACGGGCTAGGCAAGGTATTTGTTGAATGAATAATTTCAGCACGGTGAAGGGCAGACCAGTTTGTGCAAAGTAGTTTGGTTTTCATTTTAAAGACCCCGGGATGTCATTGTGAAAAATAAAACAAGAAGATGGGAGTGTTTTTGAAGTTTTAGAACAAGATTTCAAACAAATGTTGATATTTGTTATCATTTTTAGAGGTAGAGATTTCTGGGTAGATATCTTAGTTGTGCTAGTGTAATAAAGAAAAGGACATTCCTAGATTGCCCCTTTTGAACAACAGAAGGTAATTGTGCATAGTGCCTTTGCTTGAAGGAGATGGGAACAATATAATTTTGAGTTAGGAACAGGGAAGTAGCTTAAAATAACTTCTAGGAAGAAAGTGATCATTTGGAAAAAAGCCTTGAGGTAGACAATGGGCAGATGTCTGAACAGGCTTCAGAGACCATCATGGTGGGCTTGCCCCGGGAAAATGAAGAACCTCTGGAGAAATGATCACTGAGACCTTATCTCTTTAGACTGTAGTTTCAGGTAATATACATACTTGATCACTACTATTTGCTGATTAATCTTACCTTGAGGACACAGACACACAGAATTGGATCTTCCCTTTCTTTGTCCAAGACCAAATTTTGATTCTTTCAGTTTAGATTGCAAACAGATGCCTATGGAGTGAAAACGTCACTTGAGAGATCGGGGCCAAAAGTTACAGCTCCCTTAGCAGATTACATTGTTCAGAAAACCATTACCCCTTCAAACATGCATATACCTTTTGGTCACAAAGAAGGGGATTTTTTAGACCTCTAGGTAAAATGCCTTTGGTATCATAATGAGCCAATGAAATGATTAAAGAAATCTGTAGACATGAAAGACTTATTAAACTGCTTAACCACTTTGGATGATGATGAGGAGGTCATTTTCCATTTAAGAGAGAAACTTTTAAGTAAGTGGAGACTTATTCAAGACTGTCATGTTTGTAATAATTGTAAGAATTTTAGACTGCATTTTGTCAGCTAGTACTACGGAAAGTTCTTTTTTAAAATAGGTGCTTACACAATGGAGCTTTCTAGATGTCAATTTTCAGAATAAATCTGACTTTGCGTATGTACATGATGAAGGTCAAAGCAGAAAGGCCTCAACACCTTTATAGCTCCTTTTTGGAATAGCTTTTTTTTTTTTTTTAAGTAAAAGAACTAAGCAAACTAAAGGTGAGCGTAAGCCACATTAAGCTCATAAACAGCAACAGCCAACAATTCCTGTGTTTGGACATGTCGACTGTTCAAATTATACTCTTCATAAATGTACAAGCCCAGACGTGGTAACCAATTGCTTTAAACTTGCCATGCGTCCATTGCATGGAATATGTTTGGGCTGTGATACAAGATGAGATTTGTAACCCAGAAGTAAGCTGCCCTTGAGATCATTTTAGTAGAAGTTCCCTTTTCATCGAGTCCACTTCAGAAGAGTTCAATGTGAAGGGAGGCTATAAAGGAAAGAAGATTTAAACCATTATATCCAACTTTCTTCTGTATACCAGAACCGAAGTCCTGAAGAAATATTGTGGCTCTTGTCTTTCTGTAATACTCCGTCTCCTCCCTTTGACAGAAACCCAACACTTAAAAAATATAAAGTTCATTATATTCTCTACCAGGATAGGCCTATAAATTTCTAAGAATTAACTCAAATAGCCAATAATTTATCAGATTTTTTTCTTGGTGTATATAACAGAGAAAAGCCAAATGTGTTAATACTAGCTACCATGTCAACCCCTTTTTCAAATGAACTGATCATAATAAACAGATTGTTAGGGGTCCACAGATGATGCATTTAACTGTCCTACAGAAGCAACTTAGGAGGCTTTCTGATAGTATTAAAATTTTGACATTACTTTGAATGACAGTTCTTTATTTGTTCATTTGCTTATATGCAGCTTCTCTTCAGGGAATTTTTTCTTTCATATCCCACTTCATACAAAGCTCCTACAATACAATTCCTGGTCATATTGGGATTGATAATTTAACTTATTTTTAAGGACCTAGCAGTGTTTTCTGCTCCTATTGTAAAACCTAATTTGTTATATTTTCTTTGTCTTTAAAACAGTCAATTATTTTGGCAACTTGCAATTGAATTTTCAGTTTTTTAAAAAGATTTATTTATTTATTTTAGAGAGAGAGAGGGAGAGAAGGTGTGCATGTGGGGGAGGGGAAGAGGGAGAGAATATTTGAGCAGACTCCCCACTGAGTGTGGAGCCCAATTCCTGGCTCTATCTCAGCACCCTGAGATCATGACCTGAGCCCAAACCAAGAGTCAGTCGTTCAACCAACTGAGCCACGAGGTGCCCCTGAATTTTCAGTTTTAAAAAAAGCACTTCTCTGTTAAGGAGAAATATCAGTTAAAAATATATTTGTAGTAATTCACCATTTCAATTCTGAACCTTTTTTAAAATCTGAAAAATTATCCCATTACTATTTACATTTTCATTAATGCTTATTGTATATTCAGTTTTTCTCTTCTTGTTTGCTTTTGTACATTGTTTTATAATTTTACGCCCATTTCTGCCATGTCTCTAAAATTGGCTTGCTGTGCTTTTCTCATCTTAACCTCTGATGAAAAGTTTCCCCTTTCTCAGGGTTAGAAAAGATTATATAATCTTTAAAATATCTTCTGATGTTTTCTTTTCTCTATTTCCATTGTTTTGTACTAGCCTTCATTCCGTTACTTTGTAACCTTTTGCTATTTTAAACTTTTTTGGTTCCCATTGTATCAGTCCTTGAGAATACTACTTTTGTTCTTTTGACAAACAACAGCATGCATTCTATACACTTTTCTGGTGTTTTTTTTTCCCCAGAGAAAAAAGTAGCTATCCAAGCTGCTTAATTTTGACCTGCCTACTTTTAAACTGATATCCAGAGACAAAGTATGTCTTTAGGTTAATTTACCTTTGTAAAGCGTATAGATCTTTATAAAACACTACCTTTTCTGACTTTGTTCTTGGGACAATCATGTTTCAAAATTGAAAACAGTCACAGTGATAGAGGGAAGTCTCATTTATTTCCCTAGGACCTCTAAGTTTTAGTAATTTTTTCCCCCCAAATCCTTCTTATTCCTGAAGAGAACATCTTCAACATCATCGCCTTAGCTTGTCCCTGTCAAATATCATTTTTTTGCAGTTTAATAGATTATCTTGATGTGCTGATTGAATGTTTAAGAGGTAGTCATTAAATGCTTAATATGTTTCAAGTTTAGAGTTAGGGATCTGGGAAGATGAAAATGAATGAGCTACATTCTTTGCTTTCTAGGGACTGTCAGTCTCCTGTGCTCTGAAGGAAATAAGTAGCAGACATAGCACTCATTTATTTAGCAAATGTTTACTGAATGCTTCTTCTCTTTCAGGCACTCAGCAGTGGTTCTCATCAGGCACTATTGTCATCTTGGTTTGGACAGTTCTTTGATATGTGGGGATGGCCTGCCCATTGCTGAACCTTAAGTATTGCTGCCCCTGCCCATTACATTCTAGCATTCATGTGACACCAAAAAAATTTAGCAATCTCCATCTCTTATGCATATTTCCAGATGTCTCTGATTGAAAACCACTGCCCTGGGTACTGTTATGGGTATTTAAAAACATACAAAAAATAGCTCATAAGTGAACTATATATAAGTATATGATTTCAGACTGTTTCCACAAGGGCTATCCACATCACCTCCATGATCCTCATCATCTCAGTCACAGTAAACCGTTACATTGTTTACATCACATGTCCTCTTATTCATCAATGCTCTCTTATTTGATCATCCCAGCAATCAGGTACAGAACTTTCATTCTCATTCTCATTTCCTAGAGGAGATTAAAACTGGAAAAGGTTAAAGCTTTGGGCAAGGCCAGAACTAGAATGCAGGCCTGAGCTTTGCAGTTCCTGATGCAAGCCTAGAATAGTTGGGTAGTGGGGGAGCCTGGTTTATTCAGGCTTAGGCTGTCAGCTAGCTAGCACCATGAGCCACCTGAAAGAAAGCCTTTTCTTTGAAGCCTGTGGGATTCAGAAGCCCACCCATAGTTTTATCATCTGTAGAATCTCCAAATGAAGAGCATTATTGCTATATCCTCATTCCTGACACTCTTCACCACTCAAACAGGTGCTCTGTCTTCTATGCACACAAACCACCCAGGAAAATTCTCACTTGGTCTTGTTTGTATCTGTCATGGCCCTTATCACAACTTGTAATTATAAATTAATTTTTTATGCTTCTACACTAGGTTTTTGTCTAATTCCTCTTCTAGACAATCAGCTTTTCAGTAGAGGACGAAAGTCTTTCTTCTTTCTATTTATCTCCAGAGCCTTGATAACAAGTACTAAGTGTTCAATAAATACTTTGACTAAGTGAATGAATGACTAATAGACTAGTTGTTCCTTTAATGAAGAGCTTCCTCATGTACATCACTGAAGGAAACATCTATCTGTATATATTTTCGTAGGTACTAAGGATAGTCACTGTCATCTCCCGTTTGTTCATTAATGTAATAAATATTTACTGTGGCCTAGGACCTGCCAGGCTCTGTTCTGTACAATGTTCTGTACAGTACAAGGGCAGTACAGTGGAGGTCCCTGCCTCCATGGAGTCTTCATTCTAAAGAAAGTAGTGAATTCCATTTTCTCTAGCAGGTATCATGGTTTTTGTGGAGTTGTCAAGTTTTATTTTTCCTCTACATTTTATGACAAAATGTCCTAGAAATGATCTTCTAAAGAAATAAAATCAAACATAAGCCTTCCAACTCTTGGATCATTAAGAGTTTTTCCATATTTTCCAGAGAGAGGAATAGCACTTGATGTAGATCATCTGTTGACATTTTGATTTAGTTTCATGTATTAAGTCATAGAAAGATGATACCTCTTTCATCCTCATTGCACATATTCTTTTGAGCACTTTGGTCAAAGTAAGTTCTGAGTGAAGATTGACCGTATCAGTCATTGTCCATCTCTGTTCTGCAAGGACAAGAAAAGAGAATGTACAGGAGTGCACACTCTCTCCTGAAGAGAGTGTGTGAAATTTGAGCCAAGATAGAAGAAGAAAAATTGTCCATTATTGGGGAATAAAAATGTATTTTTAGTAAAATTTTATTTCTAGGAAATGTTTTTAAGTAACTCCTTTCTTGTCCACTTAATGAAATCTCATACCAAATTCAGTTGGTTTATGCAAAGTAATCAAGGGCTTTCAACCACCTTGCATATAGCAGAAACTAAGTATAATATATGCATAAATATGGACATGGATGACAAAAACATGCTTTTGAATTTTGTTTCCCAGAAGTGGTTAAAAACATTGGACTGATATCCAAGTTGATGTAATTTAACAGTGTTTTAGCTACCTGGAATGTATTTCAAATGTCTTTTTGAAGCTTACTAACTTTATATACCACTGATGCCTGGGAAAAGTTTAAATAGAAAAGATACTATTGTATAGTTTCCAAGACTATAAAGCTTCTAATTCCTCTTGGAGGCTCTTAAATGAAAGAAGGATTAATTTGAATGTAAAAGACAAAGTTATGGCAGGTCAACTCTTTTATAGTTCTTAGAAGACTGACATTATGAACTAGTCTTAAATAATATAAATGAAGATCATATTCAGTCCTTTCTGCTGATTTTTGTCATGCATATGTGCATAAAAATTATATTTATATCTACATACATACACAGAGAGAGAGAGACAGAGTGTGCATGAGTACATGAAAGTCATGAGTTTCCTTATTTGTATTCCTTTAGCCCCTGAAGGTATTTTCCTTTAGTAGGTTCTAAATTACTGTCTAAATCACAGTCGTTTAGGTCCAAAAGAATACTAATAATTTAAAAAACTGAAACAACAGTGGACCATTTCCCACACCAGAGACTCAGAGCTGACTTATTTCTACCACCAAAAGAACACACTAAGTTAGTGAATGATGTTTGTGCACTCCCAACACAAATAGCTCTGAATAAATCTCAGAAATAATAGCATTCATAGTCTCCACTGGGTGGCAGCTACATAAAAAAAATGGAATATCTAAAGTGACCTCAATGGCATTTTTGTATCTTGAGATCAGTATCACCAAAATCCCAATTTATATAATGGCCTGTCTAGAGATTAGGGACTGGGATTTTAAAAAATAAAAGATGAAATTTGCATGATTTAATAATTACTGATGTAGTAAATATGTCTTTGAGTTAAATGCAAAGGCACAGGCCTAGGGAAACAAAGCAAAAAGGATCTAGAATTTGTTTAATTGTACTGCAAGATTTCTTCCTTATATTTGGTAATTTCTTCCTTCTGTGGTTCTCTCTCTCAATGTTGGGTCTTATTTTCCTTGGAAGTTTTATCACATGAATACCTCCATCTGGGTTCTTGTTCTGTGTGGTCTTAGGTGACCTTAAGCAAGGTCCTTTAAACCTGCCTTGTCTGTTTGACAGTGATGTTGTAAGGTTCAGATGAGCTCTAACGCATCATAAAAGTGTCTTGGAAATATACTGCTTGCAGTATATTACAAATGTAATTGGTATTGTTCTTAATATGTGCCTGCTTTATATAAGTCATCTAATCTCCCAATAACCTTCTAAGGTAGCTGCTGTTAGTCCCATTTTGCAGTTGAGGAAGCTGAGGCATGGAGCGATTACTAACCTGCCCAAAGTCACATGGTTAATTTGTGGTTGGTCTTGTTGAGTTCTTTGGCAGAACTCTTATCTAATACACTGAAATGCCCATTGAAGTACTAAATAATAAAATGTTCTCTTTTTCCCTAAAGTTTACCAAACAACTGCTTGTCCCAGTATCATCTGCCATATGGATATTTTTAAAATATGTAAAAAATGAATTTCTCAAAGACTATAATTTTCTTTAAAGTTTGTTCATTTACTTATTCAGCACATATTTATTGAGCACTTACTGTACCAGGGATATACTTTGCCCTGGAAATGTAGAGATACATGTGTTTAAATCAGCCATGGTCAAAGATGTCAGCAGATTGTTCCTGGTCCCTGTTCTCTGGTCCATGTCTCTGGTGTCTCAGGGATTGGACAGTGAGCTGTAATGAGAAGATTAATGACTTTTTTTAGAATTATCTTGGAATTGGCTATACTAGACCCTTTTAGAGATGGATGAACAATCCTTAGGATGAACAAATGTGCTTAAGTCTGGCTGCTTCTGGGGCCTGGCTGGAGAGAGAAATGCATGCCTTGCTTTGGGTATCCTTTCTCTCCTGGGCTGTGCCCAATCTCAATACTTGTCTCAAAGTACATGCAACCTCCCCATCATGTTGACTTTTTAACCCCCCATACCCTTTCATAATGTGAAAGATCAAAATATTGCCCTATTTCAGAAATGTTTGTTATTGTTGTTTTTCAGGAAAGTTGGTTTGTATGCATCATTGCCTTGAGTGTTACATGGCACTTACACACATGCTTCTGCTTAGGTCAAGATAAAAGGTTCGTAAATGATGACCTGACAGCACCTTTGAGCCTAAATCTTTTTATAGAATTTGATCATTTAACATTTTTCCCCTTTATTTCCTTTCCTAAGACATTTTTTCCTGTGTGTGTTTGTTTTATTCTTTTGGCAGACATTCTTTCCTACCTCTTTTTCCCCTCACCCCTTTCTTCTCTTAATGTAGAAATAATAGATGCCACATTTTATAAAAATAATTCAGGAATGGAAAATAAATTGGGGGGAATTAACATTTTCACAATGCTGAGCCTGCCCATCCAGAACTTGTTGGCTCTTTCCATTTAATCAAATCTTTAAGAAAAATATATTTGATCATTATGTTGTACCTAAAACTTATGTAATGTTATATGTCAGTTATACCTCAATAAAAAAAAAAACAAACAAAAACTATTTATTAGGAAAATTTCAAACATAAACAAAAATAGTAGTATAATGAACTCCCATCATCCATCATCCAGATTCAGTAGTTGTATCAACATATTGCCAATCTTGGTTCATCCATGTCTCCTGCCCTCTACCCCTGGGTGGCATAATTTACATACTATAAAATTCACCCATTGTACATACACCATTCAGTGATACCAAGTCTTTTAAAAGTATCTATTGCATTTATTCCCTCAGCATTTTGACTTAAGTTGAGGGTTTTGTTAAAATATAATTTAAACAGATTTAAGCAGATTTTTAAAATATCATGTCTAGTTGATGGCATCCCGAAATATTATTCAAAGTGTCTGGTGATGTTTTTTTCCGGAGTATCCTGTCCTATTTTGTGAGCATTGATTAATTAATTTTATTTACTGATTTTTTTCTTCTGGGTATTATTAAGCAAAACAGAATGTCTCTTCATTTGTATTCATGTATTTTTGTGACATTGTTCTGTAAATGTTAATTTTCCTTTTAATTGTGTCCTATGTTAGTATTTTAAAATCGATTTCCAGTGTATGTTATTGTTTGTTCACAGTATTTTATGTTAAGCATAGCTCTACCAACTCTTTAAGTCTTTAAGGCATATTTGATCTCAGTTCCTCCCAATTTCAAATAATATCTTCCTTTCTGCATTAGTTTCCTTGGACTACTGCAAATTACCACAAACTTAGTAGCTTAAAACAGTGGCAATTTATTCTCTCACAATTCTGGAGACCCAACTTCCCAAATCACCATGTTGGCAAAGTTGACTCTCTCTGGAGGCTCTAGGAGAGTGTCTGTTCCGTGCCTTTCCAGCAGTTCTTGGCATTCTTTGGCCTGTAGCTACAGACCACCCATCTCTGACTGCATCTTCACATGGCCTTCCTCCTGTGTCTCTGTGTCACACTTTGCTCTTCTTTCTTTTATGAGAACTTACTCTAAATCCAGGATAATCTCACATCAAGATCCTTACTTTAATTATATGTGTAAAGACCCTTATTCCAAATAAGATCATATGCACAGGTATGAGGGGTTAAGACTCTTTAAGAGATGCTGTTCAATCCACTATACTTTCTAAACAGCAGTTTTCTCTGGATTCCTGTTTTAACATCTGCATGTGAAATCCTGGAGCACATTAAAGCTTTATGGCCCATTTATGATGTTTTCTAGCATCATGGGAGGCAAAGTGAGGCCATTAGCGTACTGCCAGGAGGACAGTACAGCCTTCCAGTTTGCTTCCGTCTTATCCTTCCCTGATCCATTTTCCGCAGAGCTGCCAGATGACTTTTCCAAAAATGTAAATCTGATCATGATTCTTACTTTTTTTAAGGTATCAGTCATGGAGCTTGGAATAAAGTCCTAACTCCTTATACAACATTTTTAAAGGCTGTGAATGATGTTTTCATCCTGTCCTGTCAATACTCTGTCTTCACACTTCCTGTTCTCTCTGCTTGGGTTAGAACATTCCTTGACCCTCTCTGGCTGTTACTCTTACTTTAGATCTTAGCACAGATGCTCCTTTCTCTGTGGGCCCTTCTGAGATCATCCAGCTTCTGAGTGTCCCATAGCATCTGTTCCACATTCTCAGTCATGGCATTTGCCACATGGATTGTCATTACCCCCTGGGCTTACCTCTTTTCATCTGTAGATGATAGAAGCCACAAGGAGGAAGGAGGCACCATGTCTGTCTTGTTCACAGGGGTAGCCTCAGTTTTTAGCATGGTGCTTAGATCATGTTTATTGAATGAAAAAAACAATCTAAAACAGCAGAGTTCTGGTTGAAGGCCCAACTATTTATTTCTAACCCCTCTTCTACTTAAGAAAGTGTCTGTGGAGCAGGCTTAGCCTGTAGCTTCTACTTCCTTCAAATGGGTCAGAACTACCACATATCTTTGGAAATGACTTGCATTTTGGGGGACCCAATAGCAATACATCTTCTGGTCTCTACCCAACAGATCTCACTTTGATGAATCTGAAACTAGTTTGGCTAGTTTAAAGGCACCCTTGTGAAAATTATCCACCTTTAGTGGGACACTCAAAGCCTTTTCACCCTCAAAAATCAAAAGCTATCTGGTAAATAGTAAAATTTGGGTCCATTGTAAGAATAACACTGAAATAAGATACTTTATATATTACAATAATTTGTGAAAATCTTCTTAAACTTTAGCTATTTTTTCCCCAGGGAAGTGATATTCATACATTAAATTCTAGGAGGGGGGAATATGCTTCTGTTTTTCTATATCAAGCAACTTTGGAAAAGCTTGCTTTTGTTTTTCCCTTTAGTTAAGAATTTATTTTTTAAATTTAAATGCTCTATTTTTCTAGTTTGTTTTATAGATTTTTTTTCATATGTTTATATTGACTAGCTATTTTTCTTTTACAGTTACGCTCCTTGGTGTCCATCCTGCCAGCAGACTGATTCAGAATGGGAGACATTTGCAAAGAATGGTGAAATACTTCAGATCAGTGTGGGAAAAGTAGATGTCATTCAAGAACCAGGTACTGTACATGTTGAACATTAAATGCAAAAGTTTGTTACTTTTTATTTTGAGTTTTTTCAAGCATATAGAAAAGTTGAAAGACTAGGATATTGAGTACCCATGAACTGACCACCTAGAATCAACAGATAACATTTTAGCATATCTGGGAATGTCTATGTATATTTGTGTTTACATATATATGTATATATATATTTATATTGTTATTATTAATTTGCTGAATCATTTGAAAATCAGTCATAGACCCCATTATACTTACCCATCAATACTTCAGCATATTAAAATCTTTCTAATTATTTCCCATGTTTTTTACAGTTTTTTGAACCAGGATCTAATCAAGGTTCACCAACTGAATTTAGTAGTTACATCTTTTTAGTTTCCCTCGACCTAGAAGATAGTCCCCCCATATTTTTCATGACATTGACACTCTGAAGAGAACAGGCCAGGGTTTTGGCTAGGTGTTTCTTTATGGTAACATTTAATTTATTCTTGTAACTTGAATTTTGGTCTAGAAGCCTGATTCAGGTTAAATGCTTATGGCAAGAGTACTTTATAGGTGATCCTGTGACTTAAATTGTATTCCATCAGAAGACACATATTATCACCATTAATGCTGTTGAGTTTGAGCACTTGGTTAAGGTGACGACAACAAACATCTCTATTATAAAGAAAAGACCCCATTTGTGATTAGGACATAATCTGTGGGGTGATATTTTGGGGATTTAAGATCCATGATGATCTTACCTGAATCAAATATTTCATAGTGGTTTCCAGAATGGTGAATTTCTAATTCTGCTGTTCCATCTACATTTATTAGCTGTTAATGATGTAATTTTTCAAAAGAAAGAGGAAAATAAAGGAAACTTTTAAATTCAGAAAAGATACAATTTGTATTTGTAGTTTTAAAATAACTGTGTACTGTGTAGGGATGACTGGGTGGCTCAGCTGGTTAAGTGTCTGCCTTCAGCTCAGGTCATGATCCCAGGGTCCTGGGATTGAGTCCTGTATCAGGCTCCTTGCTCAGCGGGGAGCCTGCTTTTCCCTCTGCCTGCCACTCTCCCTGCTTGTGCATGCTCTCTCTCTCTGACAAATAAATAAATAAAATCTTTTAAAAAAATAACTGTGTATTATATATAAAATGAGAAGAAAAGTTGGGCTTTTATGATTCAAATTTCAAACTTGACTGTTTTGAAACTTTGTTAATTTTTTCCTGTCTACATTCAATTTCTATCTACTGTATCCTTTTACAAGAGAAAAAAGAAGGCATGGAGGTGTACCTATTACTTTTCTGTAATAACTGTGAGTGCAAAAACACAAAGTAATGCATTACCAATTACTTGGACAACAAAATGGATGGTGTCTGTTAAGATGGATGTGTTGACAAACCCTTGGAGAGAGATTTCGGTTAAAGCCATTAGTCCTCAAGCTTCCGCCTTTCTAATCATTTGAATCAAAGCCACTTCTGCCCATCTGCTATTTAGAGAAGGACAATTATACTTATTAGTTTGTGGTTTGGGCTGTTAGAGTGAGTTATTCTGTTTGGACATCAAGTGATGGCAATTATATTTTTGCTGTAAACTTGTTTTTGTCTTCTAGTAGTTCGAGTCCAACAAAATCAGGTGTAAGCCTTGCTAATTAGTGAGCACCAAGCACATTTTATGATGAGTTTCTTAGAAATGCAGCTGGCCTATTCACATTTTAGTCATTTGGTATACCTGCTGTGAGTTCACAGCACGATTTGAATGAAAAGAATTAAACAATTAGCTTTGTGATGGATTCACAGATCTAGAGGCTAACTGAATACAGTCTTTCCGTCTAAAATGTAGATTTACAGCTATTTTTTCCATTGTTAATGGATTGAGTGCTTTTTTTGATAATGTAGAGAGAAATTTATTATAATGAAATATTTTAAAAACAAATTTATCATTGACTCATACTAATTATGCAAATGTAAACTATATATATTTGAACTTTTATCAAAAAAGAAGGAAAAAAAGTCTTTGGTCCAGTATTTTTTAGGAATAGTGAAGAAACAAAGTCCAAAAAAGGAAAAATGATTGTTTTATGTATTAGAATAATTTTTAAAGTATAAGTTCTAGAAGTCTTTTAAATAATAAAAATTTAAAAACTGTAATTCATAAATAAAAATTATGAGACAAAATTCCACACACACGACTGAGTGGCCTAAAGAATATTTCACTTCAGATTATACTATTTTATTTTATACTTTATTTCAAATTATAATGCTGTCAATTAATCTTTTAAAAGGGTTTAAGAATAATGTACTTATTCAACAAACGTTTGCATTTCTACCATGTACCAGGTCTTGTTCTAGATAGCAGTGATAGAGATAAATGATACAAGCGAGTAAGGAAGATAAAGACCTGGCTCTCCATTGAGCTTATATTTTAGTGAAGGAGAGAAATAGTAACAAGAGTAAGATGGAAAACACTGTCTGGTGGCCATAAGGACTATGAAGAAGAAGAAAGCAGGATAAAAATGTAGAAAATGGTGGGAGCCACTATTTTCAATAGGATGTCCAGGGAAGGACTGTTCGACTAGATGCCTTGACAGATTGAGGGAGTGAATTCCAAGAAGCTGTAGGGAGGAACAGTCCAGGCAGAGCAAGCAGCATGTGCAGGCAGGGGTGGACTCGGCTGATTTGAGGAACCATGTGACAGCCAGTGGGGTACTCAAGAGAAACAGAGCTGGAGAGGCCGCTAGGAACTACACCATGGGGGTCTGATTGGCCATGACAAGGAATTTGGATCTTAGTATGATAGGAGGGAACCTACTGGAAGGTTTTGAGCAAGGGAGTGACATGATATGGCTTATATTCTAAAAGGATTGCTTTGACTGCTACATGAAAGCTTTTCTGTAGGAGGTTGGAAGTACAAGCAAGAAAAGAGGTTAATGCAGTAGTCCCGCATGGAGGCTATGGTGGCTCGGACTGGTAGCAGCAGTGCTGAGGGACTGGATTTGAGATATTGCATTTGGCTGGAATATCCAAAAGGATTTCCTGATAGATTGGCTGTAGCATTTGATGGAAAGAAAGAAGGTGGAGAAGACTGAAGGAAGAGCACATCTGGAACAAAGTTGAAGTTCAAGATGTTCAGTAGAAAACCAAGTAGAGCTGAGCTGGAGATGTACATTTGAGGATCATACCTGTAGATGGTATTTGAAAGGAGGGGAGGAATTGAGATCACCTAGGGAGGGTGTGCCAGAGACGTGCTTTGAGGATCAAAAACCTGAGCACTCTAACATTTCGAGGGAAAGATATAGTTCCAACAGAGGAAAGAGAGAAGCAGGTGAGGTAGGAAGGAGGTGGAGGGCTAGGGGGTCCTGGAAGCCAAATGAAGAATATGGTACTAACTCACTGGCAAGCCTCCGAGGCGGCTTGTCCCTATTCTTGAAAGCTCTTTAGGTATTTACTTCACTTTTACAAAATCTAACAGCCTGAATGAGCAGTGGGAAATAATTGAAATAATACTACTTTTCCTCAAATTGAGTACTTTACTGGATATTTCTGTGTACAGATTTATATTTGGTTACAGATCTCCATTCGTCTATTCTTTCATTAGGGCTGCCTTGCCAGGAGTGCTAATAAGGCATCATTTCATTTCTTTTCCCTGCAAGTAAAATTTAAAAAGAAGTTTTTTGTAAAAAAGCAAGAGTTTTTGAAGTGTTTCTGCATAATCTTTAGTTATGCCTATAACTCTTCCATTGGTACATCTCACAAGAGATTTTCTTAGGAATTTTGAACAGAAAATAAGTTTTCAGAATTATAAAGATTAGGGATTATACATTGTATTTTACAGCTGAGATGTAGAAGTCAAGGAAAGGAAAGGCCTTAGATTATATTACATGGCATTGCCTGCTTAATACTGCATAGACCAGGTGATGTATCAGTTGCATGTTCTTTGGGAAATTAAATGCAATGAGCATGCACTTGAACCTTCTGTTCCATGCAGATGAGCTTAGTTGTCAAGGACAGGAAAACAGCAGCTGCTCATAGAGTACCCATGGGTGATGGCTAGTTCACTAGACTAGAGGTAAACCAGACTCCTACCACAGCCAAGAATAAGCATTGTGTTTAAACCACTAATCAGTTGCAAAAGCCAACTTAGTTTACTGTGCTTCAGTTAGTGTTCATATTTTAATTTTATAATTGTAAAAATTAGTCTTTTGTATTATACTGACAACTTTATTTCAGTCTCAAAGGTAAGGTTAGTTCTACTTTTTTTTTTTCATTACTTTCCTTCTGCTACTCTTTTGGTGATAATAACTAACATTTAGTTAAGCATTTACTTCAGCCTATAGTTGTGTTAGGCACTTACATACATTTTAGCTTCATTCAACCCTAGGAAGAACTGTTTATCTCTATATTACTCAGAAAACTGAGGCTCAGAGAGGTTAAGTAACATGCCCAAAGTAACACAGCTAATAATGGTAGAACCAAAGCTAACAGCTATCCCCATTTTTTAAGTATTGAACTTAAATCATTTCTATTGTGTTTTTGCATATCAAAATATAGTTCCCTGGTATAATTTTTCTTTCTCTAATCTTTTAATTCTTTTCTTTCTTTTGATATACATGTTTAAGATAAGCTTAATAATAAGAAATTAAATTTTGTCCTGCATTTTGGATTAATGCCCTTTTTGTGTTGCAGTCTTCATTTTAAAGTAAAGTTCCCCATAAAGTAAAAAAGACATGCAGAAATGTTGGGAGACCTTGTGGTCAAACTTTATCTCTTTCAGTTAAAGTTTAAGAGTACACTTGTTTCTTCTACACTTTCTGAGGTTTCTTGCAGTGAATCATGATGCCAACCTTTGTAATGAGTTGCTGCCCTGCTGTTGTAATCCTTTGTTAAGATCATGCTTGCCTTGTTTTTAGACCTTAAAGCCCACAACCTCAGATGATGCTTATCTGTTCCAAGTTGGTCATGTTTTAACTTTTCAGGTAATGAGAGGCTCCCTTGATATTTGATAGCATCAGTATTAAAGGTTAGAAGACATTTTTGGGGCAATGACATGAAACCCAAACCTTTCTGACATTTGTTAGCCTCTCAGAAATGACATTTATTTGAGGTAAGTTTCCTATGGTGTCAGTTCTTCAAGGACTTAGTAGTGTGTCATGATCTAAGGGCTACTTTGGTTGTTCTTGATTTTGTTGTTAATTGTCCTGAAGACATCTTCAGTGACAGGGTATTATTCCAGACATCAAACTGAACTCATATCTGTGTTAGATGCTGTGATCTTATTATTAGTATCCTGCATGGGTTGTCATTTGAAGAAATATTGACAAACATAAATGACAGCAGTTTTGAGGTGTTAGAATTTATTATTAATCTTTATTTTAAATGAACTTTAATTGGTGGTCTTGTAAATTGGTACAATAGTTATGGAAAAAAGCACAGCAATTCATATCAAGAGCCATAAAGTTCTCATACCCTTTATTCTAACAGTTTTGGGGATGAGCGTCCTTTTAGTCTGAACCAGAAAGGTAAAGAAAACTCTCAGAGACTCATCTTTCACTGTGTTGTTTTTCTTATTTCTTCTGTATTCATTTTTTTCATGGGCACATTTATTTGTAAAGACACATTATCCAAAATAATGTATGATTTCCAAAGCACTTAACACTAAATTAGTTTATTGCATCCTACTTTATTCTAACTTTGAATCAGAGATTTAAATATAGAACATATTTGCTAGCATGTATTTAGTACTTATTCTATGTTAAATACTGTATTCTATGTGCTTTATAAATATAAAATCACTTAATACTGAAAAATACTGAGATAGATATTATGATGCCCATTTATGAGAAAACTGATGGTTTAAATTTACTGTCCCAGATTAAAACCTAATAAGATGCAGAAGTGGGGTTTGACTTCAGGCAAGCTGGCCTGTGAATCTGGAAATATTGTTATATATACTGTGTAAGTTCATATGTTCTATGAAATATTTTTTATATTTATTTACTTTTAATCTATTGCCATGGCCAGTGATGACCAAGAACATATGAAGGATTTTTAATTTTTTAAAAAATATTTTAGGGGCGCCTGGGTGGCTCAGTCATTGTGTCTGCCTTCGGCTCGGGTCATGATCCCAGGGTCCTGAGATCGAGCCCCGCATCGGGCTCCCTGCTCCGTGGGAAGCCTGCTTCTCCCTCTCCCATTCCCCCTGCTTGTATTCCCTCTCTCGCTGTGTCTCTCTCTGTCAAATAAATAAATAAAATCTAAAAAAAAAAAAAAAAAATTTATTTATTTATTTATTTGAGAGCTTGACTGGGGAGAGGGGCAGAGGGAGAGGGAGAAAATCCAGCAGACTCCACACTGAGTGCATAGCCAGATGTGGGGCTCAATCTCACAACCCTGAGATCACAACCTAAGCCAAAACCAAGAATCGGATGCTTAACTGACTGTGCCACCCAGGCACCCCTGTGCATTCCATTTTAAAAGACCATGTAAATAAAGCATAATTCTCTAACACTGTGACTGTCCTTATATAAGATTTGGGGTAGTCATAAAAATCTGTAGCTAGGAAAGAAGTGAGATATGAAACTTTGTAATAAGCAAAACATATAATAATTTTCAAGCCTTTAGGATTACCAGTCCTTTTTCCCTTGGCAATTTAGATTTGGAACTCTACTAAAATATGTCTTTGTTCCTTGGTAGAGTGGAGTTCCAAGCCTGTTAGAGGTGAGAATGTCCTGTAGACAGAGATGCTTATTCCAATCCTCAGCTGACTTCTCAGGTCACTTTTGTTTCTGTTCCTGCCAGTACAACCTTTAAAAAAATGTACAATCATAAATGTATGAAGTTTATGTTTCTTTTTGTAACACTGACTTTTACTGCCTTCAGAATACTGTGTTTGCTTTTAAGTGCCATACAGGTGTTTTAGAGTTACTTGCTTGGATATGAGTCTTCTTTGGGAAGACTCATCATCATCAGTCAATAAATTATTTTGCTGAGTATGGATTTAGTTTATAAAATGAGTAGAAGCAAATATCCCTTGTTATTAAAAATACACCTTCAGTATTTCAAACTGCAAGTCATCACAGAGATGTAAAATTTGAGCCACTTTATTAAACTAGGGATTTGATTTTGTCCAGATTGTTCTTCAGTGGGAAAGGCAGAAATGATGAGAAATGTGAAAATGATATCTGTGCCATGTTATCATGCAGGCCAGGAGGATCCTTTAGCTTTCCTTCTCTTTGCCAGAACTGGCCTTACTCACTCTTCGTGCCCACATAAATATTATTTAGTTAATAATAAAGAGCAGGGATCTGTTCTTTACTCCTAGCGTCATGCAGGTTTTTGTTGCATGCCGTTTTCCTTGATGTCATCCATCTCTGTTTCTGGTCATGATTATTTGATTAAATTCTCTCCCTCTGCCACTAGATTGTAACTTCTGTGAAAACAAAGACTGTGTTTTTGCTTATCTATGTGTCTTGAGCCATTATCACAGTCCCTGGAACAAAGAAGTTGCTTAGTAAATATTTGATGAGTGACTAAGGGTTTTATTTATCTTTATCTTCACATGTACCTAGCATAGCACTTGATATGTGGTTATTGTTCAGTAAATGTTTGCTGAGACAAATTGAAAAAAATCTGTTTAAAGTACATAGACTTCCTTGACAGAAATTACAAATTTTATAAATGTGAAAAGATTATACATGATCTTATTATTTCATATTCTTTATTCTTTTTAAGCCTATAACATACAATGATATCTATAATTTACTTAGTCCTTAGTATGTGCTAAGCACTTAATGCACCAGTCTAATCTCACTTCAGAACAATTCAGTCAGGCTTTAATATACCCATTTTACAGAAAGGTTAAGTAATTTATTTAAGGTCACAAAGCTAGTAACTGGAGAATTTAGTATTTAACCCAGATTGCGTGACTCTACAACCTGTCCTTTCAGCCACCATACTATTCCAAGCAATGCACAAGCCAGAAAACTTTAGTGTAATACATCAAAGATAAGCAAATTGTATGTCACTGACCAGAAAGTGGTAGGTAAATAAAAATGGATAAAAATATGATTTCTTTAAGTAAAAAGAAAAAAGGTAAATGTGATTAAATAATTGGAACAATTTTAATAATGTGGCTATGAAAACAAGCTCAAGGCTGCTAGTTCTTACAATGTTAAGTCAGGTGCTTGGGGTAGTTTGAATTTGACTTGTAACTTTTTTTGTTTATGCCTCTTATAGGTTTGAGTGGCCGCTTCTTTGTCACTACTCTCCCAGCATTTTTTCAGTAAGTTTAAATAATTTTCTGATTAGAAACTTAGAAACATTAGAAAAGATTCAAAAGCAGTACATGTATATCAGGAATTCTAAGTTGTTTTCCATAACCATTGCTCATTCAGCTTAACGTTTGAAGAGAGAAAGACTGGTGTGCATTGAATGATAGCTGGTAGAAGAGAGGGGTGCCCAGACTACAGCAGGGGAAAGGCACCTAATGTCAGACAGTGAGTAGGAGGGGGCAGGGGGTGTCAAAGAAGATTTCTCCAATAATATGAAAGGTAGGAATTGGGTTAAGCAGACAGGGTGGAGAAGGCCTTTCCAGATACAGGAGATATCATGGAAAGCCTGGGAGAAAATGAGATACCTTTTGAGGACTGTAACTGGTTCTGACCCATAGGATGCAGTTGGATCATCTTGGGTGATAAGGCTAGAGAGGCTCAGGTAGTGATAGGGGAAGGGAAAGGGGAAGATACTTAGGAGGTGGGATCATTGGGACATGGTGACTATTTAGCGATAAGGAAGGAAGAGCCTGTGATGACTACCAATGGACCATGTAGAACTCATAAAAGCTATTGAGGAGCCATTAGAATAAGATGAAGTTTGGAAGATAGAGGCCAGAATGGAGAAGACAGTGTGAAGTGCCTGTTAATTCCAAATGGAGAAGTTTAGGTAATAGTTTGATTTCAGGATCTAAAGCTCAGAAGAAAGATCTAGACTGGAGACATGTATTGGAGATTCCTCAGCATCGAGGTAGACAAACATTGCAATGTATCTAGGGAGAACATACACAATGGGACAAGAAGTAGGTCAAGGATAGAACCTGGGGTTGACCAACATTAGGACATTTGCAAGGGAGGACAGGGAGTGAGGAACTGAACAGGGGTGGTCAGAGTAGTAAAAAGAAGCCAAGGAAGCTCATGTGAAAAAAGCCAATGGAAAGGAGGAAGGAAGGGATGGTCAGTAGTGGACAGTGCCAATGACAGACAGGGAAAAATGACAGAAAAGTGCTCTATGCATATGGCATTGAAGAGTCATTGGAAACCCCCAATAGGAGCAATTTCTATGGAGTTGTGGAAGCAGAACCACCAATCACATGAATGCTGAATGAGTAATACATGGGGAGAAAATGGCCAGTGCAGACTCTTCCCTCAGGAAGGGGACTGTGGCAAGAAAGAGAAAGACTGAGGGGCCTGTGAGAATACAGGTGTTTTGTTAATTTTTTTTTGTGGGGGGGTTGAATGACATAAGTTTGGAAAGCTGGATACAAGTTTTTGAAGCTTGATAACAATTACTGTTTTGCCATTGTAAGAGAAAAATTGAAATAATTGGTAGCAAAAATGATAAAAATAACTTGGTAGATTAGACACTGCCAAGAACTTTGCTTATGGTCTCAAATTGTGCAGTGATAAAATAGAATGTGTAATGCTTGCTGTTTTGGAATTTTTAATCTCTAATAGATTAATATTTATGCCTAACTATAATTTTTTCTTCATTTGAGTCAAGTTAAAATTCAAAATGGAGTTCACATGTAAAACTAGTATTTATTTTGATTTTTATTATCTGTAACACTTGTTATTTTAATAGATTTATTTTCTGTTTGTTTTTCTAATTTATAGTGCAAAGGATGGGATATTCCGCCGTTACCGTGGCCCAGGAGTCTATGAAGACCTGCAGAATTATATCTTAGAGAAAAAATGGCAATCAGTGGAGCCTCTGACTGGCTGGAAATCCCCAGCTTCTCTGACGTAACTTGTTATTTTTCTTATAACAAGGTGTTATTTATAAAGCAGGAGGTATTAAGTTAAACAGGCCATAGACCCTGCAAGTCTACATTTTTCTTCATATTCAGTTCTGATTACCCTGACTACACATGACCATACTTGGCCAATGTTGTGTTTCTAGTTTTATGACCCAAATGTTTCAACTAGTTGTTAGCATACTGGGAATTAAGTATCGTAAATTCACGTGGGTTACAAAAGCCTTTCCTCTGACTGTTGCACTGAGCCATATCAACTATTTTCTCTTTACAAAATATGATATTGAATATCATTTACTGTTCTTTCTTCTGTTTAAATTATTGATAAAATAGAAGAGTTAACGCTTTCTTGAATTATAGTTTATGAAGGAATTGCTATTGTATCTATGTGGAAAATAAAACCTATGGTGTCTTTAGCTGCCTAGTGGAACACAGATGGGGGTAACTTTTGTCCATAATGTCAAACTGTGTAATTCTTGGTGAAGTAAATTAAGGCCAAACCATACTAACTTTTTCCACAGTTGTTTTAATTTTGAATGAATTGTCATAATTGTAGTTAAATTTATGTTAGTATATATAAGAATAAGGAATATCCCTGTTGAAATAGAATTAAATTATGCAATATTTCAGGAATAAATCATCCAGTAGCATTTATATACTATCCAGGAAATACAGAGCTTACTCTAAAAGCAGTTCACTGGGGCGCCTGGGTGGCTCAGTCAGTTAAACTTCTGCCTTCAGCTCAGGTCATGATCCCGGGGTCCTGGGCTCGAACCCCGCATTGGGCTCCCTGCTCAGCAGGGAGTCAGCTTCTCCCTCTGCCCCTCACCCTGCTTGTGCTCTGTCTCTCTCTCTCAAATAAATAAAATCTTAAAAAAGTAAAAGCCCCTCGCCTCTGGCGTTTCATTCTACAAATATTTGAGCACTGATTTTATGCCAGATGCTGTTCTAGGTGCTAGATATTAAACAGTGAGCAAGACAGAGCTGCTCTCTTTAGGTAACTTAAAGTAAGACAGATTAAGGAAAAAAAAAAAAAAAAACTAGGGATATAAAGAATCTTAATCTGGATAGCTACCTTTAAAAACAAACAAATCTTTACTAAGACAAGACTAACTGGGGGGGCATGGGCCTCCATCGGATGAGAGGTGGAGCAGCAGAGAGAGCTGAAGGATAGAATGACCTAGCTGGGCAAAGAGCATGGAGAGAGTATTCCCAACAATGGGTATAGCACGGCTATAGCCCACCATCTGGAAAGAGCTCATGTTACTGAGGAGCAGAAAGATAGCCAAGGTTGAGCACAGAGAAAGGGAGGGGGAGCGGTATACACTAAGAAAGAGAGGCAGGGAGGAGCCAGATCATACAGGTCTGCAGCCTCGGTTTGGAACTTGGATGTCAGTGCATACAATTAGAAGATGGCTCTTAGGGCGCCTGGGTGGCTCAGTCAGGCGCCTTCGGCTCAGGTCATGATCCCAGAGTCCTGGGATCGAGCCCTGCATCGGGCTCCCCGCTCAGCGGAGAGCCTGCTTCTCCCTCTCCCTCTGCCTGCCTCTCTGCCTACTTGTGCTCTCTATCTATCTCTCTGTCAAATAAGTAAATAAAATCTTAAAAAAAAAAAAAAAGCGATGGCTCTTAGGAGGAGAGGTTGGAGAGGGCACAAATGGATGAGGTGAGACAGTTGCAGTGTCCAGCCTAAGGGTGGCGGTAGTGTGCCTAACAGGGTGGCAGAAGTGGGCATTGAGAGAATTTGAAATATGCTTTGAAGGTCGACTTGGCTAACGTGCAAGAGAGGGAAGATTCACAGAAAATATCCTGGGTTTCTGTTTTAAGTACTTGGTGGGCCTTGGTGTCAGTTACTGATTTGAACAAGGGAAAAGCAAGGGCTTGAGAGTTTGAGAGGCAGAGTTCCTTCTAGAGATGTCAGGTTGGATATATGGAGATGGGTCTCCATGGAGAACTCAGGAACACAAATACAAAGCACGTAGATGGTATTTAAACCTTAGAAGGGAAGGAATCACCTAGAGAGAGGGAAAAAGAGGAAAGTGTTTGGGACTGAGACAAGAGACACCCCAAAATTTAGAAGATGGGTAGGGAAGGACTCAACAAAAGGAAACTGAAAATGGGTACCAATGAGTCAGGAGGACCATCAGGGGTATGCAATTTCCTAGAAGCTAAGCAAAGGGTGCTCAAGAAAGGGAAGTAGTCACTTGTGTCCCATGTTACCAAGGGGTGAAGGAAGATTGAGTCTGAGACATGGATGTTGGATGAAGCAATGCAAGGTCATCATGGCCTTATCACAAATAGTGATAGTACAGTAGTGAGGACAGAGGCCAGATTTGAATGGTTAAAGGTACGGTGAGGAAGAAGAAATAGTAAGCATAGACTACTCTTTGGAGAAGTTTGTGAAGCTGGAGAGCCCTGTGAAGTCCAAGAATGCACTTTTTAAAAGATAAGAGAGGGTAGAACATGTTTTTATGCAGAAGAAAATGATCCCGCAGAAAGGGAGAAATTGCTAATGCAGGAAGAGGGATGGCAGAAAGAACCAAGTCATTAACAAGACCAAAGGGATGGGATCTGTGGCACAAGTGGAGGAATTAGGCTACGGTAGGTCAGATCTACTTTCTCTGTCGTAACAGGAGGAGGTGGATCAGGTGTACGGCAGACTCAGATTTGGTGGTGGGAAGATAAGAGAGATCACATAATGGCTTCTGATTTTGCAGTGACGTACAAGGAGTATTTGTTAGCTGAGCGTGCATGGGAAGGGGAGGGTGTGGAAGGTCTGAAGAGAGGGAAAAGACATGAGCTATCATCTTGGGTAGAGCCTAAAACAGTGCAGTATTGAGTGCTTCCTGAGGTTTGTGACTGGGAAGGGAGAGCAATCAGCTGGTCATGTGGTTTTCCCCGGAGACATGCAGCTACCCAGAGTAGGGGTTTTTGCCAGGTATGTACGATGGAGGGAGAAAGGCCCAGGAGTTTGAATGTGTTTATAACAGAAGAATTGAAATGAAGGCTATGGAATCTAAGCTTTATGTGAATGGAAGTGAATCGAGGAGAGAGGACAACATATTGCAAAAAGTGGAGGGGCAGATCCCTGTGACCTGAGGTTTTTTTTGTTTTGTTTTGTTTTGTTTTTTTTAAAGTAGGCTTCACGCCCAGCATGGAGCCCAACACAGAGCTTGAGCTCACAGCTATGAGATCGAGACCTGAGCTGAGATCAAGAGCCAGATGCTTAACCAACTGAGCCACCCAGGCGCCCCTTGTTTTTTCATAGTATACATCACCAGTGGTTCTCCTTCTCTTCAATTATTCATTTTTCTTTTAGGATGTCTGGAATGGCTGGTCTTTTTAGCATCTCTGGCAAGATATGGGTGAGTAATCTTAAATATACTTTTTGTGATTATCTTTACAGAGAGGTTTTTAAAGAGTAAAAATGTAGCTTCTAAACAATAGGAAAGTAAACACTTACAAATACTTTTATAATGTCACTTTTCTTCTTAAGCCACACAACTGCTCTCATGGGGGGTCCCCAGTAGAATTGTGTCCCTGTGTAGAAGGGCATAAATTGAACAAAGACCTGTAACTACTGTGTCAGTCATATTTTCTTAGACCAGTGATGGATCCCTTTATTAAAGCTGAAAGGGCTTATGTGGTTTTACTTCATCTTATTTTCCCATTGTCAGAATCTCCCTATAGGTCAAAGATTGTCTAAGCCTGAAAGTGATACGGTGTGTCAGGGATCCGCAAACTATAGCGTGGGGGCTGGCCACCTGTTTTTATAAGTAAAGTTTTATTGGAACACAACCATGTTCATTCATTACCTATTATCTAGAAGTGCTTTCATGCTACAGTGGTAGAGTTGAGTAGCTGTGACTGAGACCATGTGGCCCACAAGCCTAAGATATTTACTCTCTGGCCCTTTAAGAAAGTTTGAGCGCCCCTACTATAAGCAATTTTATCGTTTCACTGAGTCATTTCAGTGAGTTAGAACTGTTACTTAGGTTAAAATGTTGAACAGTTATATAATCTTGAATGTGTTACATAATCTTTTACTTCCCTTTATGTGTAGGGTGGGCTAAATTCTGCCAAATTTAACAAACTTGCTGTGGAATTAAATATATATCCTTAAAGTATTTCAAAAAATCTTTAGAAGTGAGTCCTTACGTTTTTCTTTTCAAGGCTATGATTCTAAGTCATGATGTCATATTTGGAACTTAATATTCAAGAAATTCATGAAGAATCTTCTTCTGTTTCTCATGCACATTGATATATGTTTAGGGAAATTTAAGAACAATCTTTTGTGTCCCAGTTTTTCAGTTATATTTTATTTTCTGCCTTGTGAGATGGAATACTAACTTCAGAATTTCTTAACAACAGAAACTAAGTTTGCCACTTGGATTCAGTACTTCTTAAAGTTTGTTAACTGTTTTTTTGGCACTTGTGTATGATATTAAACAATAACTGGGATTTTCCCTCTCTCCAGATCATATGAGTTTTATATTTCTTAACACTGATGAGAAGTTTATTCAGGGTTTGAGAATTATGAATTGCCAATTGGGAATTGAGAGTAAGGATTTTGCCTTTTGCAGTATGTTGACACTAAAGGTTGACAGAGTCATATATTCTGATAGCCATTGGAGAACCTTGTAGCCTTATAATGTCTAATTCAACAGGATAGTCATAATAGATGGATGTCAGGAATCGTAAGAGCAAGATCTTGTCATAGAACCTACAATAAGTGCAAATCAAGAGATGAATTTGTTTAGTGGTTTAAGAAGAGCTTAGATGGAAGTTGGTCATGACTTTCACGCACTGTTAAAAAGGTGTATTTTCAAATATAGTATCTGGGGAGAAAAATAATTGCTTTGACCTCATATAACTTGGCATTTTGTGCTTCGATAAACAAGACTTTAGATAAGGAGTTACAGTTTTTCATTTTATCATGCAAATAATTACAATGTGTGACATTGTCATGTCAAGGCCAGGAGTGGGTGTTTTATCTTTATATGCACAGTGCTCCAGCCATGGGCAGCATGAACAGATCTGTGTGTGCATCAGACTACAAAGAAAGGGCAAATTGGAGAAGAGAATATGATCCATTTCTGAATAACCAATGAAGATGTTCTTCCTTTTTTTTAAGATTTTATTTATTTGAGAGAGAGTGAGTGAGAGAGAGAGAGCATGAATGGGGGGAGAGACAGAGGGAGAAGGGAGAAGCAGACTTCCCACTGAGCAGGGACAAGACTCAGGCTTTGATCCCAGGACCCTGGGATCATGACCTGAGCCAAAGGCAGATGCTTAACCAACTGAGCCACCCAGATACCCCAATGAAAATGTTCTTCTTAGTGACTGAAAAGTAGAGTATATATGATATTTATATATATATATGTATACTTAGAATGTCTTTCCAGATATCTAAACAGGGAACAAAAGAAGATAGTTTTATAGGATAAATTGTTAAATTTGACACACAATTACATTTTACATTCTGTAGAGTCACTTTTATCTAATATTAATACCATATTTTTTTTCTTTTTGGTCAGTTTTGCCTGGAATGTTTTTCCACTTTCAGCCTTTTTCTTGTTGTTATGTTTTAAATGAGTCTTGTAAAAAGCATATAGCAACAAGTAATTCTTTTAAATGGTAAATTTAGTCCATTTATATTTATTGGCATCACTAATGTATTTGCCCTTACTGTGTGTGTGTGTGTGTGTGTGTGTGTGTGTGTGTGTGTAGCAGGGGGTAATATGACTAAAAGAACATAAGTGGGAGGTTTGTGGATTATTTTGATCTCTCCATGTGTGTGTATTCATTACTTTAAAAATCTGTGAGAGAAATCTGGTATCACCCTCTGTATCAGCATCTAGCTTCCCCAAGCCTCTTGACAACTTTTGTAGTTTCTTCTTTTCTTAGAAACAAGTTTTCAGCCTTCCATGAAATCTTTGGGAAGGGCTCTCACAACCGGTTTCTATAATCTAGCCCTTGTCCTCTTACAGAGGACATAATTTCCAGCCTGGTGAGACCCAATCCTTGGCTATCTGTCAGGTTTCCACTTCAACTTTGAGGTGCAGTCTTGCCTGGTTGCACCTAAAGAACCATTTAATGAGCAAGTCCTCCTAGCTGACTACCCAGCTCACTCAGCGTATTTAGCCAGCCCTTCTCCCTTGTCCAGGATCCTTTCTTCAATGTTGAATGCATAATTGTGGGGAACATAATCTGTTTATAACTCATGTCTAAACAATATAAAACTATAGTGCAACCATATTAACAGTGAACAAAAGGAACATAGTGTGTGGTGAGAGAGAGAGAGAGAGAGGGAAAGAACATGGCTAGAACTAAGTGAGTGTAAGAGGTCTCCAAGAAAGATCAAACAAGGGAAGAAGGAAAGGCACAGAGTGGCTAATGCCAGTGAGGTGAGGTTATTGACATCCATCCACAATCTCTTTTATCCTACTGTGATGTCGTGGATACATAGACAGATAGAAGTCAGTGTTTCTTCATCAACAGTCTCCCCTGGATGAGTGGCTGGTTAGGTATAATACTTCTGTAGGAAAAATTGCATGTTATTAAGTGGGGGAAAAGATAACAAAACAGTGTGTGTAATGTTATGTTCGTGTGGAGTTTTTATGTGTATACTGGAAAATGCCTGGAAGGAGATTAATCAGATGTCAGCAATAGCTATCTCTGATACTGAAATTATGGCTGATTTTTAAAAAATCTCTTATCTTTCTCTGTATTAATTTTTTTTCTGTAATGAAAAAGATAAAGTAAAAACAAGAACAGTATCTATAAGATGAGCCTACTGAACTAGTCCTTAAAGTCCTTGAGTTTCTGCTTTAGGAATGAAGTCAGCTTGCTGGATCTGGCATTCTGGAAATAAGAGCTTGTCCTCAGGATGTCAGAATTGCTTGGTGAGGAGACACCCACACAGCTGAGCTCCCATGAACTCAGGGGTTTTGTTGTGTTCTGCATTTGGCTTTCTTAATTCTACACCAACCTCCCATATGTTCTTGCTTGACTAAACCCTTGAGGTGAAGAAGTTCCTTGAATAGTGTTATAAGCCAGATCCTGTGAGCTTCCTGCTGTCACCTGGAATCCAAGGGATCCTTAGTAGGTAATTTGTACCACAGTGTGGGGGAAGGGTGGATAATCTCAAATGTTCTATCCATCACTAAAATTCAGATTGTCTTTTCAATCCAGTCATGATGGTATCCACCAATGTATTTTAATTTTTATATAAACTCATGGAAGTCATTGCCACTCTAGCTATAACACCCATCCTCATATATAGTTTTGACATTTGCCTACCCCATAAGAGTCACGGGTGCCTGGAAGATGTACAACTCAAGGAGTTCCTCAAAGAGTGGATAGACATCTTCTAGCTATGGAATTGGTACTGATTTTATATTTATAGTAGCAATATAAAATGTCTTTGAAATTCAGCTTAAAAGAAGTTATGCAACTTAATGAGAAATGTTAATAATCTAAAGAATAGTACAAGGTGAGGCTCATGCCATGCAAGCAATGCACAGGAGATTGAACTTGGGAAGCACTGTCACTGAGTCAGGTGCCACAGTCAGGGTTCGGGATCCTGGGGCTGACATGTTGTCTGTGCCCCATGTATGGAGAGACTTTCCAGCCTTCCTGTCTTCTCATCTCTTTTCACAGTTGACGACAGTGGCGTAAGGAGGTATTACCTTTCTCTCTTCCAGAGAGACAACTCATTGTTCTCTACCCTGTGTGTGTATCTCTGAGCTCATGAGTTTCCCTTGCCATAAACTGTTGTCACTAGAACACTTTGAGTGCTTAGCATAGAACCTGGCACCTAGTCAGTACTCGCCAACTGTTTCTTGTTAGTTGTATTCATTAATCATTGTTGTCACATTATTTTACTTTTTACCTCTCACTAGTCAATAAGGAATGCTTTCTCTTTTTATTCATTTATTTTTTTAATCCAGGCTGATAGCAGGATTAAAATAAGGTTCTAAGGCAGTTGTACAATGAGTATTTTTGCTAACTAGGTTTAGCATCTGAATGCATTTCAATGTTATTTGATTTGATTTGGTGAATTTGTACTGCTCACTGAGCTAATATAGTATGTAACTTCCCTCACCTCAGTGCCACCGTCGTTATGCAAGGATGCAGGCAATAAGGTAGGCTGCATCCTTGGGAGGACAGTCTGTATGATGGAGAAGATTTAAGGCTTTATAAATACCTCACAATGAGAATTTAAGGCCATGAGTGTTTAGACTGGAGAATAACAAGAGAGTGTTTTTTTCAAAGTGGGAATACTTTTTTAAAAATTTTAATTCCAGTAAATAACAGTGTTATATTAGTTTAAGTGTACAATATAGTGACCCAACAAATACATTACTGAGTACTCATTATGACGAGTGTTCTCTTAATCCCCCTCACCTATTTCACCCATCCCCTAACCCAACTCTGCTCTGTTAACCATTATTCTCTACAGTTAAGAGTCTATTTTTTGGTTTGTCTCTTTTTTGTTTGTTTGTTTTGTTTCTTGAATTCTTCATGAGTGAAATCATATGATATTTGTCTTTGATTAACTTATTTCACCTAGCACTATACACTCTAGATCCATTCACCTTATTGCAAATAGCAAGATTTCATTTTTTATGGCTGAGTAATATTCCATTGTGCATATATACCATATCTTCTTTATCCATTCATCTGTCGATGAGCACTTAGGTTTCTTCCATAATTTGGCTATTGTCAATAATGCTGCAATAAACATAGGGTGTATATATCTTTTCCAATTAGTGTTTTCATATTCTTTGGGTAAATACCCCATAATGAAATTACTGGATCACATGGTAATTCCATTTTTAACTTTTTGAGGACCCTCCATAGTGTTTTTCACACTGACTGCACCAGTTTGCATTCCCACCAACAGTACATGAGGGTTCCTTTTTCTCCACATCTACACCAGCACATAATAAGAATATATTTTAAAACTCCCCAAATGTCACCGTGTTTTAGATAGTAGTATGTCTCCTCTTACTGTTTTGAGTTTTTTTTTCCTTGTAAAATGATCTAGAACCATATTACAGTGAGATGGTGTACACCCACAAAATACCTCTCTTAATGCCTACAAGAGCTGCAAGGTTGTGTTTTGTTGCAAGTGTTGAAAGGGTAAAACATCGAAGGTGAACTGAACCCTTGGCCATTACTGGAGAAAGTCTTTCTGAGCTGCTCCCACACAGGGAAGATGTTTTGAGGATTCTGATCTGTGCTTGAAAGGGATATTGGGTTTGTCCCAAAACTCCTCAGAGTATATCCTGTGACATTGGTGGTATCTAAATCCAAAGGGTTCTGTGTCATTCAGGGCCTACCCAGCTCTGACTGAGACTATGCAGCACTGGGCTCGCTAAGTGGGTGCCCTTGGGCAGCATTGAATCTGACCTGCAGTAGGTCAGTCCCCAGAGGGAGTACTTTTCTTTCTCTCTGGAGAGAAAAGGCTCTACCTTATCCATGGATGCTTTGGCCTTGCTCCATTCCTTAAATCCATCTGACCACTGGGTAGAATGTTCTTCTCATTTATTCTACTGTAGTGGTGTCTTCATTTAGTCTCTCACTCAAATCTGTATGTAGCCAAAAACTAGCTGTAACTCCATTATCTATTACAATAGTACTGTAGAAGTTGTCAGCCCCGTTAGGTGATATTTTTGTGCATTTTTAGGAAACAGAGTAAGATGCTTCCTTATAATGAGCACATATAATATTGAACAAGGATCAGTATTTTCCACAAGTGAGAACTGTCACTTTGCCTGACAGTTAAAGAAACAGAAACACAGGAATCTAAAACTGAGTTAAATCAGTAAGAGTCAGTTATTACTTGAAAGCATACATACAGCAAGACTTCAAGTACCTAATGCCACAAACCCCAACACTCTTTTTTTTTTTTAATTTTTTTTATTGTTATGTTAATCCCCATACATTACATCATTAGTTTTAGATATAGTGTTCCATGATTCATTGTTTGTGCATAACACCCAGTGCTCCATGCAGAACGTGCCCTCCTCAATACCCATCACCAGGCTAACCCATCCTCCCAACCCCCTCCCCTCTAGAACCCTCAGTTTGTTTTTCAGAGTCCATCGTCTCTCATGGTTCTTCTCCCCCTCCGATTTCCCCCCCTTCATTCTTCCCCTCCTGCTACATTCTTCTTCTTCTTTTTTTTCTTTCTTAACATATATTGCATTATTTGTTTCAGAGGTACAGATCTGAGATTCAACAGTCTTGCACAATTCACAGCGCTTACCAGAACACATACCCTCCCCAGTGTCCATCACCCAGTCACCCCATCCCTCCCACCCCACCCCCCCACTCCAGCAACCCTCAGTTTGTTTCCTGAGATTAAGAATTCCTCATATTAGTGAAAACCCCAACACTCTTAAGGTGTTCTAAAACCATTGTGAACTCAGACAAAGTAAACAGATAAAGATTTATGTCTGCAGTTGTGAAAACACAACTTGGTTAATAAGGCTTTAGTATTAATCAACTAAAAGACCACAAGATGGCAGGGTTTCTCTAAGAGGCTCAAATAAATCCTTTAAAGAGTAAGTTGAAAAAAAAATAAATGCATATGTATTAGGGTTTCCAAAAAAAAAAACTGTATTCTTCATCATGTATGAACAATAAATGCTTTATTATCAAATTAGTATTGATAATAATAACAGCTAACATTTATTAGAAAATAAATAAATAAATAAATAGTAAGTTGATAGAGAAAATTGAAGCGGAGCTTGCTACAATAAGAGGATATTTTGAATGCACTAAGAAGTGTGTGACCCAGAATGCAATGATTCAAAGTCATATAACTTATTGAATTCCAGAAAATAACTTAGAAAATTTCTTAAGGGTTACTTTAATCATTTATTTTGCAGAAAGGGTGTAAGACACTATGCAGAAGGACTTATAACTGGACATTATTCATTCCAGCCATACGGATGGATATTATTTATAAAACAAGTTCCAGAATACACACCTCTCTGGGTCAACACAAAACCAGACTGGCTTTCCATATCTTCTAATTCTTTGGCACATTTCAGAGTTTAATTCTGATGGTGGCACTGAGTCATCAAGTAAAGCGTAAACTATGAATACATAGAATTTTCTAAAATGGAGAACTGTATGATATATTTTAGAACTTAATTGAACAGAGTTTGAATGAAGCAACCTGTTGATATCCCAAATACCTCTTTGCCTACTGGGCTGCAGAACGTTAGATTACTCTTAATAAATAATTGCCCCAGCTAAAGATAAAATGATGACCAATGCCATAACAGAGGATGAATGATAGTTTTACAAATCACGAGTTGTTTGCATTTCCTATGAATAATTGAAGGATATGCTAGTATCTTTTTTTAATTCAATAAATATTTATTGAACACTTTGCATATATAAGTATGTAAAATATTTGCTGAGTCTTTGGATCTATCTCTTCTACTGAATATGAAATTGGAGAGAGGAGATCTCAGATTATTCTAGACCATTAACAAGCTTTTTTGTTTGTTGGTTTATCATTCAGAATTAAGCCAGAATAAAAGATAGTATTTAATTGAATTGACATTTATAAGCTGAGAAATCAATGGGAGATACTTGAGTAATTTGGATTTTGAGAAATATTAAATTAAAATAGAAACTAGGAGTCATTTTCATCCACCTCATCAGTTCTAGGCAAGTCATTCAGTTGTTATCTCTGCTTGCTGGTGGCACTTAGCTTGGAACGATTTCATCATGTGCCCAGTAAATGCTTGGATTATAGTGAATGACTGGTTTTGGAGCTGTAAGGGCCTAACACAGATGATCACTAAGCCATCATGGTGAAGCGTGGCTGCTGCAGGTCCACATTTAAGTGGGCCTTGACTCCAAACTGGTAGGTTCATACCTGCATGACTTAGCATGTAAACAATTTTTAGCAAAAATGGTTATCTCTTCACTCATTTTTTAAATGTTTGATATCAAAGCTAGTGCCAGGGAACAGTAAGCATGAAGGGATGAGGGCTCTACTCAAAGACTGATGGAATCTCACTTACTCATAATGAATTAACTAGAAAAACTTTCTTCTGTCTAATATTATATTTTCAGTTTTATGGTGATTTAGGCAAGTTATTGAGGATGGGTAGGGTAGAGTAATGGTCTGATTAGGAAAAGGAAATATGGGGACATTTTATTTTAATTAATTAATTACTTCATTCATTCATTCAAAGAGAGACGGAGTGGGGGTGAAGGGGGGCAGAGGGAGAGGGAGAGAGAATCATAAGCAGCCTCCACACCCAGCACAGAGCCTGGAACAGGGCTCCATCTCACAATCCTAAGATTGTGACCTAAGCCAAAATCAAGAGTCAGACGCTTAACCGAGTCACCCAGGCACCCCGGTATGGGACATTTTTAATGATTGATGTTCTATAAGTAGTAATTTAGTTCCACTTAAAAATTGACAAAGGCCCAAGAAGTTTAATTTTTTATGGATGCCACATGATGAGTAAAAATTGAGGTATGTGGAATTATAGGGGAGAATGACCCAAAAGAGTCTGTCATGATGAAAGAAGGGGCTAGAAAAACAATTCTGCCAGAGTTCTACCAGATCATGAACAAAAAAATATAACTCTTACTAGATATGACCTTGATTATTACTCTCTGATTTTCAGTGTTGTAAAATTTGACTTGTCCTTGAAGAATCACATAAATGCAGATTGGGTGAACTTTGTGGGAACTCATACATGTAGAAACAGTTTGCAGACTTGAGTTCTAGCAAGAGAGGGAGATTCAAACATGTTTGGTAATAAGTAAATATTTTATTTTTTTCTTCTGATTACAGCATCTTCACAACTATTTCACAGTGACCCTTGGAATTCCTGCTTGGTGTTCTTATGTCTTTTTCGTCATGGCCACCTTGATTTTTGGCCTTTTCATGGGTCTGGTAAGAGATAATGCCATTTTCCCCCCTTTCTTTAAAGCCACATGGGTTTTATGCAAAACTAGATAGCAGCCAAGAAAGAAAAGATGCATAAACAAGTATCATTTTGTGTATAATCTAAGCAGTTACTTTTTTGATACTACTTTCAGTGGTAATTTGAGATATAATGGAAAGTTCATTAAATTATTATCTCCTAATCCTAACCTTAAATATTCTGAAGATGTGTGCTACCTAGAATATAGGTAGTAATGAAAGAAGAATTGGAGACCTTACATGAATTCATAGTCACTTTCTAAGACAACCAAGTCAGCTGTGATTTCATACATCGCCTACTTGATTGGACACTGTGGTGATAAGGGCAAACCTGTGAATTTGTTCCTTGAACAAAGTGAACAAGATTTTTTCTTGTTCACATCCTCCAACTGAACCTCTAATTCTGACCTGCTACTTATACATATATTCTGGTTATCCTAAGGTGGATTTTGTGAGATAGTGTAGATAAAAAAACACAGTCATTATTATGGGAAAAAAAATAAGATGCAAAGCACATTACTATGTCTTCTTTAGGTATGAAAATTAGTATCTAGTAGGTATCTGTGTGTTTTCTCCCTAGATGTTTTAGGTAAGAATTGAAATAATAAATTTATTTACTTAACTACATAAGCAACTATAAGTGTTTTGGCAATGTTTTACTCTTTTACATAATTTTTAAATCTTTCTTTTTATACTCACACTTGATCAATTTGATTAAGCTTTAAACTCTAATTAAGAAGTTCTTAAAAGCCATTGTGTTATATATTAATCACAAAGCTTCTAAACACTTTATGATAGGGATAATTGATGATTACTAAAAATTTATATAAAAAGGACAGACGTTGAGGTTAGATTATCTTAAAGTCTATCCTTATATTGTATAATGCATTTCAGCTCTTTAGTAAGTCCTTTTTAAAAATAAGCTTAAAATGTTAGCAATTGCCTTTATATATATTAATAAATAACTTGCTATGACAAAGCCATACTCCAAGAAGCCAAGGAGGCTTGATTTTATTTTGCTGCAGACATGCTTAATTCATGCTATGGCTTATATTTGAGATCTGACCACTGGTGTTAATTCCACAGATGGGGCTGGAACTCAGATATGTCATTCATTAGGTCGCATTAATCTTACTGCTAATCAACATGGCTCTGATGGTCTGGCCTAAAAGATTTGACTTTGGATATAAATTTGACTGGATATAAATATGCTTCTCCCATCTACTATCTAGTGCTAGATCTTTCTAGTGGTGTATTTTAGAGCCACACGAGTGTGAGGCTTTTGTAGGGGGAACACCATGAGATCCTGGGTGGTTCTCAAGTGGTGTTATGGAGAATGTAGGTTGAGTGTGAGCCTATTGAAAGACCGCTGGAAACTCTACTCAGCATAAAGAGTTTCTGAATTTTATCTTTGATGTTAACGTTAAGTTCAAAAAATCAGGCCAGGCCTGCCTATGCCCTAAGTTCATTTGGAAACTTAGATTCAAATAATCGGTCCAAGAAGATTATTAAGGTTTGGACTGAAGGAAGAAGAGAGTTGATTCTAGACTGTTCAAGTGATTCAATGATATAGAATATTATTCCTTTATAAGAAGTTGGGAGGAGAACTTTATTTAACAAAAGAATACTACATTTTCTGGTAATAAATTTCCATAAATACCAAACACGTATCTCTGATTCCTTTTCTACAACCATAATATGTATTAAAAAAAAAGTACACAACAGCTAGAATTTTTGCCTTCAAGGAGGTCTGCAGCTGTGCATTCCATGTTCTGTGGCACCTTTGCCTTTAACTGAGGGCTGAAAGCAGAGCCCAGGCCTGCAGTCCTATGAAGCTCGGTCCTGGTGTCCCTGGAAGTTCTTCCCTCTATTAATCTTTCTAGATTCATACATATAGAAGATTCAACTTTTACAGTGGCCAGGAGGAACACGATATTTTCCATAGAAGTGATTTCCTGGTCAAATTACTGTTCCCCATAAGCCTAACGATTATGTTTCCTACTTTTTCCTAATTTTAAAAGATGGTAAGTCAAAACAAGGCTGCTAGTTTAGATTTTTGTTTGTTTTCTTGATTGAGCCTTGTGATGACCAAATTACATTAGTAAACGTTATTTTTCACCTGTAAACAAAGGGCTCAACCTCTAATTCTATATACTATTTTCCCCCACCGCGGGAGTTTTTCAGTTCTGAGTGATCTATACACTTGGTATTTGCCCGAGGATCCTGCTGGTCTTCTGGGGGAGGGTCCTGTTGCACCGATACTCAGGTGTCTTTACCTTTGTGGAGTTGCACCACTCCTGGCCCGGCTCATTGGAAGCTGCTTCGCATTGCTCCGTGTGACTTTTGTTCCCTGAAGCCTTTTCACACCATTTTAAGGGATGAAACAAAAGTAAAAAATGGCAGCAGAGCCCTGATCTCCAGCCCCAGAGCTGAATGATCACGGCCCCCTCTCTCCAGCACACCCTCAGGGAAAGGTAGTCAATCCCTTTTGTGTGCGCTGAACCCCGCAGACTCCTGCGGTGCACACGCGCACCAGTCCTCCCAGCTGCAGAGGAGTGTCTCCTGGAGGCCCCGCCACTCTCTGGGCCCCTGCTCTGGAGCGTTTGCCTGATGGTGCGCACCCACACCGCTCCTCCTGGGGGAAGGAGCCAGATCTCGCAGCGGTTGTCACTTGCTGGGCCCCTGCTTGGTGAGCGGTCGCCCTGATCATGCTGCAGTTTGTGATGTATGGCAACACCTAGCTGAGAGGCCATTCCCAAGCTCACTAATTGTAGCTGCCTTCCCACGCCAATGCCTGGGAATTCTGCTGCACTCGGGCAACCCCGTTCTTTCGGTCACCCCGGGGATCCTGAGACCACACTTCCCACCTAGGATTCTGCCCTGCTTCGCCACCTGCGCATCTTTCAGGGAGGGACATCCCTTAGAGGAGCAGACTTCTAAAAGTTCTGATTTTGTGCTTTGCTGCTATATTACTTTCTGGTAGCCGGCTTATGGAGGTTGCCTCCCCTTGTGATTTATCTTCCGATATATCCCCTCAGATTCACTTCTCTGCACCTCTTACCTTGCAAAAAAGTGGTCACTTCTTTACTTATAGAGTTGCATCAATTCCTTTCTTAGATCTCAGGTTGAATTCACAGGTGTTCAAAATGAGTTGATAGATAATCTAGCTGAATTCAAGGGACCAGATGAAACGCAGGTCCCCTACTCTTCTGCCATCTTCCCTAGGGACTATCACATGAAAATGAAATTTTTCAACCTCAGTCTTTTCAGATGGAAATGTTTTCCTCTTTACTGTTCAAATCAATTGAGTGGATTGGAGCTTGTTCCTCTCCAACCCACAGAGCTTCATGCATCCCATTGCTCTACCACATGGGTCTCCCCAGCCTGGCATTCAGGGCTTTCTCTGGATCCAGGAGCCCCCATAGTCCAGTTTGGTGTAGCTTAGAGGAGCCAGGCAGCTGGTGCTACCCATCCACTCAGGACTATGCCCAGGGCCTTAAATGCTGCTTCAAGTGGCCATTCTTGATCCTTCCCAAACCTATAACTGGTTGTCGTATTTGTTATCTTGTAAATATCTGTCAAAGTGCTTTATTCATTTTTCTTATGGAATTCATGCTCCATATTGCTTTATAATTAAACTGCCATTTTTTTCCCTTTTTTGGAACTCCTCCCCGCAGAGGTTAACATGATACCTTGAACCTAATGAACCAAATTTTGAGTAAAGTAATAAATGAATATACAGATTGGTAATAATTCTGAACATAAAGTAGGGTACTCATTTGATGTTTATGAAATTGAATCAAAAGTACTATGACTTCTTAGGTTCTTTAAAATTTTAGAGCACCTTTAAAACACTAATGTATGAAGTAGTATTACTATTTTAAAGCCTGGGCAATTATTCAAAGTAAAGGCAAAGTCCAGGAGTTAGCTGGGTACAAGAAGTGGATTGCCCTTCTAAGCGGGCAGCTTCTCCCTGGGTGGACGTTTGCAGTGTGGGGTGCTGTAGGGGAACGTGTAAGAATGACTGCAGCTTATTCCCGGTCAGGGAACTGTGCCGTTCATGACACAACCTGTAGCTTCATGGTCCATGCCAGTCCGGGCGTGCAACAGGGACTGGGACGAACCTGCCCCTAAGGAGCTTGTAGTTTATGAAGGGAGAGGGATGTTTATAGGGTAAATAGAAACTGGTTCATGCTGCAGTAAGGTCGGAGATGAAGCCAAGGCAGTTACCGTCTAAAATAGGGTTTAGTTCATATCATTAATGACTTTTCTCACAATTTATTTCTGTAGAAATTTCTTATGGTACTCTTAAGAATTCTAGACCTTGACATCGTCTTTTACTGTCAGTGGTTACCCATTGGTGAGAGGCAGCCATATGCAGACTAATTTTGTTTGGCCAGAGGAGTGTTTTTAAAAAGGCCATTTTAGATACCAGCCCTTTATCTGTAGTGTCATTTGCAAATATCTTCTCCCAT